>NC_136506.1:40177001-40437001 GCF_053919585.1 Euprymna scolopes | reverse complement strand
CGCTGTCAGAATATTTGATTCTAATGTTATATTTAATCATGAGTTTAAAAGAATTTTCTGTATTTTTCTTCTTTTTTATCTCCTCTCTTTCTTCGCTTTCTTTTGCTTTCTTAATTACGTTTATTCTTGCAAAGTTATTTAATCTACCGTTTTTCTCTTATTCAATTGTGCGAAATAATCACGTTGTCATTGATTCTCTTTGGATCATCGAAACTAAACCACGTATTCTTAGTTAGTACCAAGTAGATCGCTATTTTAGAATACAACTCACTGTATGTGAATGAACAGTGCTAATGTAATGGACAAAAACAAACGGCTGCAATACAAACGTTGTTTTATCCCCAGAGAAAGTTATACATGCGACTGAAAACCATTTGCCAATATAAATATATCTCAGAAATTATTCTTATGTTATGGAAAACTAGATAAACGAACGTAAGCTAACTGTTGCACAACGTATATGCAATATCATTCATAGTCCTTCTTTATTTCTTGATTTCGTCAATTTATCTTCGCTATTTGACTTGTTGGGCGAATTAAATATAATAAATTCAAAAGAAAAACATTAGCTTTAATACAGAATCAAAAGGAAAGAGAGAAAACCAAATTATTTGATTGGTATTGAGAAACGTGTCTCTAGCTTAACACAGTGAGATAAGAGGTAGACAGATGACAAGAAGTTAAGTTGTCGGCATCTGTCTCAACGCCATCGGACAAAAATAAAGATGGAGACGTTTGGCGAGAGGATATGGCCGCAGATTATATCAGTTACTTTCTCTCCTCCCAGGACATTAATTGAGTAACATGGGGTGGGAAGCGAATGTCAGCTGTTCTTTGTATTAAGGAAAAGAAATCGTGAACTTAAATATAGTAAATTTATTTGTTATATTTCTAGCACAAATTCCAGAGACGAGTCTTAGTTAAAACCACGAAAAAGTGTAAGACTATATCGGAGAGAAAAGATATTTAATAAGAAAAAAAAGTTGAGTAAAAGGATATGTGTTGAGTAAAAAGAGGTATAGATATATATTAGCATTTTGATCCGGCGTTGTCCGGGTGTTTGGAGGTGTATGTTGAGCAAAAAATAGTAAAAACGGTCAATTTTTTAAAATTGTTGCCCCTATTATGACCCCTTAAAGTTTATTGTTTGGGGCTCAAATCAAGTTATTCAATTAGATCCATGTCCAAGGAACCTATATCTAAAATTTCAAGTGTTTAGGCCCCAAAATTGTTGGGGGAGTTTGGTAGAGTTCTCAAGGGTCTAATCGTTGAACCTTGACTCCTTAACAACCAAATTTCTGGTCGAAAACCAATAAAAAAGATTTTCCCAAATCCCAGTACCTTATATTTAAAATTTCGAGTCTGTAGACAAAAAAATTGACCGAATTATTGCGTATGGAAATGTATACACACAGAGACACACACACAGATACACAGACACGTTCAGTTTTATAGATATACTAGCATGGGTGGCCGGCGTTGCCCGGGTGTTAGGAGGTGTATGTTGAGCAAAAAGATAAAAAGAAAAAAAAAAAAAAAAAAAAGGGTCATTTTTTTAAAATTTGACCCCGATTATGACCCCTTAACATTTATTATTTTGGATTCACATCAAGTTATTAAGTTAGATCAATGTCCAAGAAAACTATATCGAAAAGTTCAAGTGTTAAGACCCAAATTGATGGAAGAGTTAGGTAGAGTTATCAAAGGTCAAATCGTTGAACTTTGACCCCTTTAATCGCCAAATTTCTGGCCGATAACCGGTCACATAGATTTTTCCAAATCTCAGTACCTTGTATATCAAATTTCGAGACTGTAGACTGAATTATTGCGTAGGAAAATGTACACAGATAGACACACACACACACTTTCACTTTTATGGATATACTAGCATTTCTGCCAGGCGTTGCCCGGGTGTTCGGATGTGTCTTTTGAACAAAAACATGTGGAAGTAGGAAGGCAGGCTCGAACCCGTAACGTGATGGAGGAAAAGAACGGGGTAAAAACCTTACGTCTATGCTGTTACGACCACCGCCAAACCGGAAGTGACATTAGCCAATCTAAAGGGGAGGATAACTTTAAAAAATATCGCGAAAAATGGACCACCCCTTTAGTGCCTATTTTAATGTTTGTAAGCCAATTTTTCGATATTTGTCGCATGAAAGGTCGAACTTCAAAACGATACTGATCTTTGTAAAATCCGTCGACTCTATTGAAAGTTATAGGCAGACATGCAGACATACATACATATATTTATATATTGGTAACTAAAAATTTTCGATCCAAACTGATGAAAAAGCTTCCCCTATCTCTGAATATCCTTTCCGTAAAATTTCAAATATTTAGACAAGAAAGTGTCTGAGTAATTTGGAAGAGACCGCAGAGGTCAATTTTTTTTTTTAAATTTGCCCTCTTTTTTGCCCCCTTAACATTTATTCTTTTGGACTCAAATCAAGTTAGATACATGTCAAAGGAAGCTATATCTAAATTTTCACGTGTTTTGACCCACAAGTGTAGGAAGAGTTTGGTAGAGTTCTCAAAGGACAAATCGTTGAACTTGGACCCCCTTAATCGCCAAATTTCTGTTCGAAATCCAATCAGATCTATTTTCCCAAATTTCAATACCCTGTATATCAAATTTCGAATCTGTAAACTTAAAATTGACAGAGTTATTGCGTAGGGAAATGTACACAGACACACAGACACTTTCATATATATATATATATATATATATATATATATATATATATATATATATATATATATATATATAGAATAAATGTCAAAAATTTATATTTAAAAATTCATGTTTTTACAATCTTTTAATTTATTCCTTTAAATCAGTCAAACCAGGTTTGATAAAATTCAATACGGTGTAATGGGAAAATATGCAGCTTCTCTTCCAATTTTCGGATGTTCACCATGTCAAATAACATTTCAATTCCTTTTGGCGGATGGATTGTTGCTATTTCTTGTGATGACTTAAGGGCATAATAGATTCACTAATTGATATAATAATTAAGTGATTGTTTTAGTGCTACGAAACAGATACTGCCAATAATTGTATAAATCAACTGATTTAAAAGAATTAATTATAAGATGGTCAATATAATGAATTTTAGAATATAAATGAGTGTCATTTATTCTATACTAGCGGTACCCGACGTTGCCCGAGTGTTTGTTTCCGGGACGGGGGGGGAGTTTTAAAAATGTTATGGTAGGTAAGTAGGAAGGATCAAACCCGGAGTCATGAGTAAAAGTAGGAAAATAAAGTGTGAAAAAAAAAAACATCTGCAACGTTAACAGTTCGGCCACCAAGAAAAGTCCATTCCAGTTGTTTAGGAAAAAAAAAAAAACGACTACGGTAGGTCGGCGCGAACGTGAAAATATAATGTGAATTGTCCAGCACGCTAACCACTACGCCACAGAGCACTGCAGCTTAGTTTAGTGATTTTAAATAACTTCACATGAAAGAACTACGAAGCCAAACCGGTGTTCTCTTCTCAACTGTTCCTTGTGAACGATCTCCAAACGGTGTTAAGTGGTGGCAGGGGGAGGAGGAATTTATTAGAGAGAAAATATTTTACCACTTCCATTGATCTTAACCGATTTTGGCCGTGACTTCTCAGCAGAAAAAGTATAGAAATCTAAGATTATCGAGGAATTTGAGAAATAATAAGCCTATAACACACCTCAGATATTGTTCTGCCGTTTGTGCATATTATATTTGCATGAAATATCTTGATTTTTAATCCTATTAATGTCAAAATAGGACGGGAAAAATGAGTTCATTTTATTTATATAGAGAAGAGAAGAGATATTGCTCTGTAATCACATTGAGCTTCATATATAAGGATTGTTATATAAAAAGAAAATATATTTCAACAGAAATATATATATATATATATATATATATATATATATATATATATATATAATCGTTTTTTAGAGAAAGACAACGTTGCACCTCACAAGAACCAAGGAAGCAAAAAAAAAAAAAACAACGGAAGTAACAGTGTAACCCTCATTTGGGCTCATCAGTTAGACACATCCGAACTCTTGATTGGAAACCCGAGCCTCTTGCATACAAGGCGATCATTCTACTACCTGAGGGAACACGCCACACACTCACAAAAATGCTTATTAACTTAAACAGATCAAGAAACCCGCGGCATAGATCCGACAGCGGATTGAACCTGCCTCATACCGAACAAGAGGCGTAGTCGCCCAACCAGCGATAACCCAATCTGAGGTCTCACAAATAGAAATATTTTACGAGTGAGGACGATACTATCACAACACACTAACTTAGCAAGCAATCAATAATAGAAACTTCAGAATGCCAGAGAATATATAATTATTTCCACAGCCAGCTTACAGGAACCAAGAAAGCCAATAAACCGGAAAATAAGAGTTGAATTTCCCTCTCATGTGATTAATGAATTCATGTGATTAAATGAAATAGTAATATATATATATATATATATATATATATATATATATATATATATACACACACACGCACACTCACACACACACACACACATACACACATATATATATATATATACTTATTATATTGTGTGTTTGTTTGGATTCTTACTCTGCCAGAGGGATGTAATGCGTCTAGTGTGTTAGGTATAAATTAGTGTTGAGTTCATGCTTGCATGTCTTCTCGCTTTCAGCTAACACCGTTGCCGTACCTCACGATGAAAAGGGAGCAGCTATGAAAAAGTCTTCCGTGCCAGTACATAGCCTCTCGATAATCAAACTCCTACAGTGCCTCCACGTTGGCCACACACGGTAACTGGGTGTCTTCCGGCCCTGGTTAAATATGTTGGAGATCTCGTAGTAGTAGGGGACTCCTGGGGTAGTGCGTTATGACCCACCGATGTGTGGACACGCCAACACCTACCCCACTTTCTAATGGGTGCCCTTCGTTGGGGAAAGACTAGAGGAACCAACCCTAAAATCAAACACAACTGCCTTGTGGGTCTTATAAAAGCAAAGGGCTAAGAGATGGGAACTCTGACTTCAAATCTCACTGCTGTCTTGCAGTTTTCCTTAAAAGACTATAGAACCTCATCCAGAAAGAAGAGGCGTACAAGCAGACACGATATGGCGACTGTCTACCTTACTGAGTATATTTTCAACCAGAGGATGCAGCCTCCTCTGCTTGCCAGTCGTGGGGCGGGGTCGCTCTAATGGAAATGCTCATTGGAGGCTCAGAGAGTATTTATCTGATACGCACCAGATACTACACCTAAACTGCGCAAGCAAGTTAGGGGCAAAGGTGGAAAGTCCTGTACCGAAGGATACAGCACTGAGACCCCAACGTCAAGGCTGGCAGACTACATGATGATGACGATGATATATATATATATATATATATATATATATATATATATATATATATATATATATATATATATAATGAAGTTGTTGAATTTCAGAGATAAGGATCCGTTAATCGTATTGTTTATATTCTACAGATTGTTACTCTTAAGTAACTCGAATATTTGGACGAAATTCCAGACTGAACCCTTTATTTACTTAAGCAGAAACATTCCCGATTTCGACAAGATAAATCTGAAGAAAATCAGAGGTTACATCGCCGAAACATTGTGAAAAATACAATCAAGAGTAGAACAGCAGTTTGAAGACTTCAAATAATAATATCATTACTTTTAAATGTCTTTTAAGTTGAGTGCACGATATTAAAACTCACTGAAAAATTGCCTGACTGTTTACATGAAATTGACTTATATTTAATTTGTCTGTTCTGTTTTACTATTTGCTGATTATGCCATATCACGTGTTCCACTGTTTAACACTATTTTGTACTTCGGGAAACTTCTCTACACGATAATTATTGGCAAAATATAAATGATTAATACAAGAAAATACGTAGCAAGTGTATAATATTGGGAAAATAAGCAAATCTTTTACTTGTTTGAAATTTATAACAGAAATATATTTCGGAGCTAAACTCCATTCTTAGTATGTTGTTTTCTTTCTATTTTTTTTTCTCTTTTTGTCATTTTGTAAAGTTGGAGGAAGGAAATTTGGAACGCACATTCTTGACGTTATTCTCGCGTTGTCTACTCACTATTACTGCATTTAAAACTACAACTGCTGACATACAACGCGCGGCTATTTACAAACAGACTTGTTTGTTTTTTTCCTTATATCACGGTGTTATTGTGCTTTCAAGCGCACTTGTTGTGTATTTTATTTAATCAAATTAAATCAACGTATCTACATGGACCTCATACCCTTGACGATCAATGATTAATGTTTATTTGCACGGCACGTCACACAATTATTATAAGAATGATCTATTATTGTAATTTATGCAGTGTATTTTATTCGTCCAAACATACATACTCAATGTTATCATCGACTCTAACATCCTAAAAAATGCTTCTTTTTCTTAATACGTTTTCCCTTTACTCTCTTATTCAATCTTTAAAATTCAGTTATTCCTATATCTCGTATTGTTTATCGGTTTTGTTTCCTCTTTTTTTTCATCATCTTTTTCATCATCTTTTTTGGCTTTCATTTATTTTTCCGTAGTTATTTTGTAAAAATCAAAATCTGAATACGTTGCCTGTATCTACAGGCCGATACACATCGCATTTGCTTTTATTGTTTGTTATTTCTTTGATTATTTACGTTTGATTTTACAAATGTTTTCAAATATATATTTATAGATTAAATTTTCATATAATTTTATTCTTTGATGATTAAACAATATATTTCATCTTTTCTATAAAACTGCATCAAAGTTTGATAAGATATTGCTTTATGTGTATTTATAAAACTATTAGATAAAGTTGCTCATCGATTTCATTCATGAAAATTTGCTAAGGATTCCAAACACAGAAATTATTTTTCTATTTTATAGTGTACATGATTTCAAATGCCCTAAAACTATTAACGAAAAAGTAAATTGTATGAATATTCGTTCTGATTGATTTAACTTTGTCAGTTAAATAATTCTCTTAAATAAGATTTTGTTAATTTGTTTTACTTTTCGAGATTGCTTTTGGAATTTCCATAAATATTAAATTACCTGTGAAAAAAGTGATAATTTATAAGTCATGCAAAAGTAAGAATAACTCACTCTCGTATATTTTCAAACCAACTTGTAAGACAATGTCATTAACATAAATGTTATTACATCTTCTCTATTTATTCCTCACTCCTCAACCTATCACGTTTTTTTACTTTCTGCCCCCCCTGTCTCTCTCTCTCTCTCTTAAGCTTTTATGTATTTATCAAAACGATGACAGCGTCACTATATACAGCTGTGCTATTTATACTAATGAATAAGCTCTTATATCATTACAGAGTTAATGAAATGGTACATATGATTACTTTGATAAATAGTTTTGCTTTATGAATAGAAACGGTGAGAACAGAAACATGACACATTTGCTGTAATAATAAAATCTGTTTACTGACGTAAATAAACATTAATAATGATAAGTCATGGATTATGTTAATAGTGCCCAACCAATTTTGTAATTCAACTATATTTGCTTCAAATATATATCAGTCTATAAAGTTTTAATTCTCGAATGTTCAACATACTCTATTTTCGCAGGGTTTAGTAACATACAAGCAATATTTGCTAGCAGTTTCATTAGAAGCCATAGAACCACAATCCGTAACACCATTAAGGCGCACACTTTGAGCATGTTTTTAAAAGCTATAAAACAAAAAAATGGTATTACGGTGCAATACTAGATACACAAATAAGCACATATTTGAATTTAGTTGAATTATCATGGAAGTTACATAAGCTACTTAACGTGAGAAGATGAAATAAAGAAATACAATTAACACAAAGAACGATGATCCCTAATTGCTTTCATTTGTAAAAGTTTACATAAAAGAGAAAGACGGGGGATAAAAGATTTACACGCCTGTAATTCTTTTTAAAAAGCTTCTGTTAAAGTAAGCAGTAATGCAAGGAATACCAGGAATTTCTAATTGATTAATATCATTTAACCTGGTGGGTAAAACGAACTAGAACAAACTTGGTAGTAAATATATAAATTCTAAAGGCTACATACTATGATTGTATTTATAAAATATATTGACGTAAGTAACATACTATTTCATATTTAAAAAAGAGGTGGTGCAAAATGAAGAATGCTGGGACCGCCCAAATTACAGAAGCTCTTCTGAACCTTAATGATTATCATCAAATGTGATAGAAATGTTCCCACATATTTTTAGCAACAAGAGTTGATGCTTTCGTTGCTAGTAAGTTACTACATATATTCAATAACCGCAAGTGTTAGAAATAGGACCGATTTAAAAAAAATGGCAGAAAGAGCAACGTTAATGTTTGTCTAATTAGAACAGTGTCCTTTATTAAATTCGCTAGGAAGCAAAATGTCTCGGCTACGATTGAAAGACACTGGTCAATTCGTAACATGATTAAAGAAAACAGCAAATTTCATTGTTTTTATAATATTCGAACAAGTCACAAAATATGATTTAGAATCAATGGAGTAAGTAGAAATATTAATCTTCTGACTAATATACCGTCTATGATCAGTGATATGGCAGAGAAACAATGAATAATTATAAACATTATTTTAAATATAATTAACCTTTCCATCGGTGCTGTTTTAGTTTGTATGGGATTGGTGAAAGAATTATGTCTTTTATATATATATATATATATATATATATATATATATATATATATATATGTTTATATATATATATATATATAATATTTTTGCACCAAGCTAATTAAAAATAATTATAATATATACATACACATATATAATAACCTATAATATATATATATATATATGTATATATATATATATATATATATATATATATATATATATATATATATATATATATATATGCGTGTGTGTATGTGTGTTTGGGTGTGACGTAGTCATCATCGTCACATCGTTGTTTCTTGTACATTACAGAATACAGTCAATAAGCTACAACGAGGAATAAAGCAATATTTGGTAATGTTTTTGTTAAAAACGGAATATTCATTGGAAATATAAATTAAGTTACAAATTGAAAGATTCAATAATATTTTAAGATAAAAGTTTAACTTATGTAATTCTATGACATGGGCAGGAAATCAGAACTGATACGTAATAAAGAACACACAAACCATTTCTCATTGTCTACAATCTTATTTGTACTAAATGCTTTCGTCTAACTCCATCATTATTTAGAAGAGAAGCTTAATATTTATATGTAGAGTTCTGAGAAACACAACACTAATATGCCACTTGACCTGTTTTTTTTTTAATTAACTCCTACAATCCTTTTTGACGTACATTATTAGATTTACATATATCCGAAATATATTTTATATTTGCACTTAAAATCAAACAAAAATTACATATAATATTCCAAATAATATAAGGAACACAAACGCAGAAGACAGTCAACACTCGGTTTATGAGCACCTCAGAACTAGAAATAGTTTTCTTTCGAGAAAATCTCTAGAGAAAATGCTATGTTTATCCAATGAAAGTATACTAACTAGCATCGTTTTAACAATCCTGTACAGGTTTTCCAATGTTGTTTTATTCATCCAGAGCTGCTATCTATAATATAAAGGAAAATAATCTGTGTGCTTGTAGGTGTGGTTGTATGTTTTCTACAAACGTTTGACAGACGCGGCAAACAATGACAAAAAGTTTTAAAAATCCAAAATATCCGATGAAAATATCACAAAATTGGCCAAAGCGATTAATTGTAAGTGAGTGAACTGACTAGTTTTCAGCAAAGAGGGTCATAAATGTTGCGATATTTTCACATTATTTCTTCGTAATTTTAATCTTTTTCAATGTACATTTGAAAAAGGCCTACTCATGTCGGCGGATGTGACGTAAGCATCTCTTTATGGTGATGTTTATATACGTTAAATAAGGGACTCTGTGTGGGTTTGTTGACAGTATAGTAGAAAATAAAATAATTAGTTTCAAATTTAAAAAATGGTACCAACTTATTTACCGAGTTTAAAATACTAAAATTGTTTCGTTCATCAATGTTGGTGATTTTTGTTATTGCTTAACTTTAGAATATTTTTTTTTACCTACACTTTTTCTTTCAAAATATTACCAAATGTGTAGAGATTCTCTTCTCTCATTTATGCTTGTTTTATTTTATCAATTTTTGTCATTTTGTTTTTTACTCATGAAATCTATTTATTATTGTTTGTTATTATTATTATTATTATTATTGTTATTATTGTGGTCTTATTGTTTTTACTAATGAACTCTTTTTATTATTGTTTATTATTATTGTTATTATTGTGTTATTATTGTTTTTTACTTATGAAATATTTTTATTTTTATTTATTATTATTGTTTTATTATTGTTTTTACTTATGAGCTATTATTATTATTATTTATTATTATTGTTTTATTATTGTTTTTACTTATGAAATATGTTTATTATTATTATTTATTATTACTGTTTATTATCGTTTTTACTTATGAACTCATTTTATTATTGTGTATTTATTATTATTGTTTTATTATTGTCTTTACTTATGAAATCTTTTTATTATTATTTATTATTATTGTTAATTATCGTTTTCACTCATGAACTCGTTTTATTATTGTTTATTTTTATTATTGTTTTATTATTGTTTTTACTCATGCAATCTTTTTATTATTGTTTATTATTATTGTTTTATTATAGTTTTTTACTCCTGAAATCTTTTTATTATTATTTATTATTATTGTTTATTATCGTGTTTACTCATGAACTCGTTTTATTAGTGTTTATTTTTATTATTGTTTTATTATTGGTTTTACTCATGAAATCTTTTTTCTTATTGCTTATATTATTGTTTTATCATTGTTTTTACTCATGAAATATGTGTATTATTTTTTATTAGTAGTATTGTTTTATTATTGTTTTTACTCATGAAATCTTTTGTAATTGTTTATAATTATTATTGTTTTATTATTGTTTTTACTAATTAAATCTTTTTTGATATTGTTTATTATTATTGTTTTATTATTATTTTAATCATGAAATCTTTTTTATTATTGTTTATTAGCATTGTTTTATTATTGTTTTTTTACTCATGAACTCTTTTTCTTTTATACTTACAAATCGTCGTTAAAAGTATTAATAAATTCGTTGTATGATGGCGATGGTCTTTATTTAGTTGATATTCGTGAGGAACGACACTTGTCATTTTAATCATCATCATTTTGTATGTAGGTATTTAATGGAAAAGGTTGCAATCAATAGGAATTGTATTTTAGTTAAAATTTTCTTGGTTTATAAAATGTGTATACACTATGAATCTCCCATGCAAAAAATAGAGAATTTGTCAGAATATTTCTTAGTCATCAGCTCTTTTTTCCATGGGTTGATTTAGTAGAATATTGGAGATAGATTTATGTTCTTTACTTTATTACATTTGCTCGGGATGCCATCAATTAACCTCTACAAATATATTCTACCTTAAATTATAGACAATGATGTTGCGATTTTCATGTCAAATGTTAGCTCAATCATGTGGACTTTCAAGC
The DNA here is from genome assembly GCF_053919585.1 of Euprymna scolopes. Classification (NCBI taxonomy): domain Eukaryota; kingdom Metazoa; phylum Mollusca; class Cephalopoda; order Sepiida; family Sepiolidae; genus Euprymna; species Euprymna scolopes. Next base: position 40,425,452 of record NC_136506.1, on the reverse strand, counting down.
TGTCATACAATAAATAAAGCGAGATTAGATGTCATTAATCCAATTAGTTTGGGAAATGTAAATATTCCATTTTACAGAATATAAATTTTGGCAGAAAAATGATAGAAAATTAAGTTTAGCGTTTTTAAAGAAATTCATTGCGACAGAAACCAGCCTGTAGAATTGCCAAGTGGCGGCAGCCTAAAATCAATCCTTGTCATTGAGATGCAACTGATGTTTTTATTGTACCTATTTATCATTTGAAGCGAGTAACTAATAAATCATTTGCACTCACGTTAGTGCATACCTGGTTTAAATATACAGATAGTAACTTCCATTACGACTTTCATCTGTTGTGATAATAAAAACATAATACTTATTACACTTGTCATTGCGTTTTTATAAGGACGTTGCATACACACTAATATTTACAATCAGAAGAGAATTCTCGCCTTAGCTGGTTGCATAATATGCTTAAAGATTATCATGCAGTTTCCTATTTGTTGTTATATATTCAATTTTTTATTAATAATATCTATATTTACATTTTTTTTCGAAAGCCAAAACAATATCTATTTTTCTTTACATATATATTTAAAAATATTAAGCTAGTGTCGGCTCAAACGAGCAAATTTAAAACGATTTATTTTTGTTTATCATTTTATTCTTTGAGATGTAAAAATCTCTCTTGATGGTAGTCTGTTGGGATATTTACTTGACAGTTTTAAAGTCTTCAAGTGAAAACTCACGGCTCATGTGTCAGGTTGATAAAAACTATTATGACACGTTTTGCAATAAAATTTAAATGAAAATTGAAGTGTTTTTGAAAGTCAAAACGATATGTGTTTGTAAATAGATATGTAAAGATATAGTCACGTTTCCGGCTTTGAAGCGATTTATTTTTGCTTATCATTTTTCGTTGAGATCCTAACATAAAAGTTTTAAACAAATAACTTCGGTACCATCAGCTAAAAACCAACCAATTTATTAAACTCCTCATTCTCTTTCATTACCGTTTCAGAAAACTTTACAGATAGAAGAGAAGTGTTTAAAATTATGCTAATTTTAGCTATGGGTAAATTTGCGTAAAACTAATAAAAATATGTCGGCAAGTTGAAATGAACATTTTGTATTTCAACTTGTTGACATATTACTGTACGCGTTATTTATCAATACAAATATTTTACATCTATAATCTTATGATTTCTATTACCTGTTAATTTTAGTGTTAAGTGAGCAGTTGTTTAGTAATTTCTCGATTAAACTCACTCTTACATACATACGCGTACGATTATATTTATATGGAATGTAAATCAATTATTTATTCTATCAGATGTACGCATTGCGATTCCGAATAATCCTTAGAGATGTTTTCCTCACAAGTTATTTCAAAGATAATATCAGTCTTAAAACAACTTTTTCTGTTATTTCTGGAATAAACATATATATCGCATTAAAATGCGAAGAGTGTCAAAAGAGGAGTGTGTCATTGTTATTTACAATGCTAAATAGGGTTGTGTATTACTGAACACTAAATAAACATACATAGTCATACATTCCTGACTGAAAAATGTTGACAAGTCAAGGTTTAAATAAGTTTTTTTTGCATAAATATATGTGAACTTCTGGATGAAATCAAGTTCATTACCGATTCAATGTGTTGCATATTTTTGTGTGTGAGAGGGTGCACAATATGGGAAACCTATCCAGATAATTGTCCTACTAAGTCTAATATATATTACTATGGCCAAATACACAAGTAATGTCAAATGCGAACGTTAGTTTAGATCAATAGTTTTTTTCTAGGAATAGAAAGGCGTAGACGCTACTCACAGATAATTGCAAAAAGCAGACTTTTCTAGGTAATAATTTATGATGCTGTACATGTCTACAGCTCCCTTAACTATAGATGTGTTTAAATACAAGCTGGGTCTGCATCAGTGGAGTTTTAGGGTAGACCTTATTAAATCCGCAGATCATATGCATACATAAGCTACAAAGAATTATTTTATCATAAACTTAACCAACAATATTTATTAATGCAATATAAATTTCTACGGTTTTTTGTTTCTTGCTTTAATGACATGTCGTCTTTTGGATGTCTATTAAAAGATGTATATGTTTAGTTAGAGAAAGGGATGGTTCGAATGCAAAATGAAAATTCTTTAATATCAAAAGTCACACACTCAAAGAACAACTTTCTGTAGAAGTGACAGGATTGTACATAATTCTGTATGCTGTTCATCAAATCGTAAATGCTGGCGATACAAAGAATACAGTTGTGTATTACTGTGTGTTTGTCACGTCAATGTAGACGGTACGAAACCCTGTAACCCCTGAGGCTTAAGAAAATAATATGAGCAAGCCTCTTATTCTTAACTCATGTTAAGATGTGTTCATTCTGTAAATTCATTTTGAATTTATATCCGTATTTGTTAACATAAAAACGATGCGCCATTTTCGTAACACATAAAAGTGTATTTAAATGCATTCATTTTAGCTCTATTGATCTGCGTTTGTAAGGAATCTGGTTGATTTCACTTTTCTTTTGGATTTCGTGTTTCGTCTATGCTGTGTTTTATAGCATCTTTGATTTTATAAGTTAATGCTGAATTTTATGCGGATTTCCTTTTACGACGAAAACATTTCCGAGTTCAACATTATACAACGGAATATATTTTATATCAGCTAGAACTTAGTGAGAATAACACTCGAGATCGCTAGTCCAAATAATACAAGTAATACTACAAAATAAACATATCAACATTACACTAAAATCATCACGTAAACGAAACGCAATGATAATGTCGATATCACAATAAGTAAAATCTAACGTTAAGTTGTAAAGATTAAGCACGTTTGTAGTTGTACGTTTACAATTTTGAAAGTAACTTCCATCGTGTTCTGCACACAAGTCTTAAATAACGCTTGCCAACACATTTTAAGTGGCCAAGGTTTTCAGCCGATGTAGAATAATGTGAGAATGTTGATTACGCAAATTATCTCATTTTTTCTCTCATTAGGTAAAGGTATTGTGATATTCGCTATTTTATATAATTTACTGTAAAGTTAATTGTTTTTCCTCCCAGTTTTAACCTAATATCGTCCTTTTAGTGACTTTTAACGAGAAAGTAACTTTTTTTCCTAGACCTCTCTTTTGGTTGGTCTTTACTTTCTTTTTTGCAACCATTGGCGACAGAGCACATCTCATTCTTGCAAATCCGCTCCAATTTTCAGTATTAAAAGTATGCTTTACTTATTTCGTCTTTTGGATATTATGTTTGTTTGTATTGCAAAGGGACATTTAATGTTCTATTTCTTTAACTTAATTCTTCTACTCTCGTTTGTTGTTATTGTTTTTGCTTTCTCATTCCAGTCATTTTTTTATTTTTTTTAGTTTTTACCCTTTAAAAAATAAATATAACTGTGGATCATGTACGTCTTCAGAGGTTTTTGTTAGAATAATTAGGTAAGTGAAACGATAGTACAATAGGCGTATTTCTATGTACATCCTTTCCCCATAATTACAAGTGTAAGTTTTCATCGTGATGCATAGTAATTGATTCTTACATCACAAATCTTAAAGTTAAAGTCAAAATTGCTTGCAATACAGTATGTAGTTGGTGAATAGTGACACCTGATTAGTAAATAGACCTACGGATTGTGACATGTTGTTATTGATTCCGGGTTCAAAGTAAGGTTTTTTTTTCTCTTCATGTTAGGAATACATTTATGTGTCAGACAGCAAATAATTAAGCTGCATTATTCTACTTTCGTTGTAGATTTTATAGAAAAAACATAAGTATTTCTACATCATCTCTTTGGCGACGTTGTTTACATAATCCAAATGTGTTTTGGCCTATTTGCGGGGATTATACGTTGTAATTCAACAATGGATTAGTGAATTTGTTGAGTGTGCTTATCTTGCTTACATAAAAGTAATGGTGGGTTATCAGGATAAGGAATGCGCGATCCATATTGTATACAAGCAACGCGTGGAGCATCTTAGACAGTGGACAACAAAAGAAAGTTACTCCGCTTAGTATTCCAATAGCCTGGCGCGAACCGGTAAATTATTTCGATGGGTGCTATTTCTGTGTAGCCTAAACGAACGGAATCAAAAAGAAAGAGCATGAATCCGTTAGTTTATCAAAATCCCGATTCCACACTGCAATGACATTTCTGTTTTAGTGGTTAGTCTACTTGAATTGTCTCGTTCTAAAGAAGACCGAGCCTCTGTTTTGTCCACTGGCAGTATTGAAGTTACTGTTTCAAAAGTCGATGTTTCTCCATCTTAACTGCTACAACTTTCCCCTCAAGGAGAACGTAATTACCTCACTGCAGCTTTCAACCTTTCTAATTAATAATCAAAACTTTTAGCTTCAAAACTCAAAAAAAAAAGCTCTAGCCGGAAACTTTTATAATTTTTACAGAAAACAGCACATGGAATTCTTGCTATATTTTACTAAGGCAAACTACACGCTATATTGCAACAACGTTGCCGGCCTTCTGCGGCAGCTTATTGTCGAATAGTATTATTCTCAAGATATGCGATTTTTATAAACCGTTCCAAAAACAAGTTTAAAATGGGTTTTTCCTCAGAATGACAAGTCATATAGATCAATTCTTCCAGGCTATTTAAACGTAACTAATAGTAAAATATAGTGAAATAATTTTTTTTTTGGAAAAGATTTAATACAGTCCAACTGATCATATGTGTCGATTTGAAAATTGTTGGGTTTCTTTTCGGGCTCCAAGATGACTATAACAAAATTCTCTTACTTCTGTTTGTGAAAAAAATGGTAAAAAATGAGCATTTGTTAACAAAAATATCTGCTTCTGCTCTCTGCACTCTCAATATTTTGTCATTTTCCTTGGTGAAACGTTCCAAAATTGCGTTTCCTTCTTTTGAAATAAAGCTTGACATAATGAAGCTGTTTATGAAGCCTTTTTTGAAAGATGGCGACAATTTCAAATATATTTACATGAAAAATCCAGGCCTAACACTAGAGGAACAAAAAACTGGAATTATTATGAACCCCAGATTCGCAATTTAATGAATGACGCTAACTTTTGTAATTTTATGAATCCAGTAGACCTGAGTGCATAGACGGAGTTTACGAATATAGTAAAATTATTCTTGGGAACATAAAGGCGCCCAACTAAAAATAGCTTGTTGAGACTTTACTGATTAATCTTATTAACAATCATGCATATTGTAAACCACATTTATATCATTTTTACCAAACCAAATAATTACACTGGCCAACAAAATAAAAAATTCTCATAGTGTTACAACAATTTTACCTAATTTAAGAGCGCTGATGCCAGATGATGCCACTTTTTCAGGTCTAGTTTTTCTGCTATGGTATATGTAAGAAGCCGATTGCTACAAACAAATCGAAGTAACAATATTCTTATATTACTTTAAGCCACATCTTTATAAAATCACACCAAAATATTCACAATCAATGTTTGAAGTTGTTTGACATCATCATCTATAAATTGACCTTTTCCTGAATTTCTCAAATGAGGGCTCTGGTATCATCTCGGTTTATAGGCCAACAGTAGGCTACAAACATGGTGGCTTCCCTATGCTAGCGAACTTCCTTGTTGCGGATTACTTGATAGAAACGCTCCTTTTGCTCGTCGTTCTCATCACTTAGATTTTCTAAAACCTGGTCAAGATGGCAGTGCAAACATGTAACCTGATGCTAAAATTTACACCAATTATGTCACTTAAAAAACGAGACAATTGAGGTGATGACAGAGGCTGTAACGAGGGTCATTGACATTCTTACACGAGAGGAACCTAATATGGTCTTCCAGAAGTTGTTGTAACGGTACAACAAATGCATTGAAGCTGAAGGAGATTACTTAGAAGTGGGCCATATTTTAATGTGTGTACTATCAATAAACGAACACATACAAAAAAGTATGGAAACTTATTTAAGGCACCTTATAAATACACAAACATATAAATTATTATAACTATCGGTTTTTAAAAAGCTTGGTCAGCATAGGTAAATAGATTCAGGTGTATAATACAAAGTTCTATGTCCAAGAAATGGAGAAAAAATCCAAGCTAGTTCCACAACTAGTTAATATTAATGTGTGTGTATCATATGTTAATGCTTAGTTCGGTAACACTATAATAAGACTCAGAGCTAAGGACACAAGTTATTTTAACGCGTCTATCCCTATGATATTATGATCTCAAAAAAAATATTCCAGTCGGTGTATTACAATGTCTGAATTGATTGCAATTGAGAATAAAATGAAGTTTGTATGTTGGCCTATATTAAACTATATACAAGACATACACATGACCGGTTTGGTCACATTTGCCATTAATTATCTTACTTTCATTTATTAAATTCATACACCAGGGAATCTCTGGACAGATATCCATCATGCATAACTAAAATTATCCAGTCTATTTAATTATCATCCTCATTATAGGAGGTATGGTGGTTCACTGGTAAATGACACAGGCTGACGACATCCGGGACTCCAAGTTTGAATCCAGTTTATTCCACGAAAATCGCTTTCACTAAGAATGTTAGTAACCTTCACGTGGGCCTTACCGCAGGAACTGATATCTTTCTGGAAATTATTGTGACCGGAACATATCTGGGAAACCAATGCCATCAATAGACTAATCATAATGCGGATCATCTCTACTTACTAGGAGTTTTAACACATGGAGTCATCGCTGAGTGCTAAATTATAATAAATGTCCGCGTCCATTGAGTATATATTCAATATTCAGTACTCTCCACCTTGTCCGATGATATTTGCAAATGAGTTTGCGTTATTACGAGAGTTGAATTTTCGCTAAAATCGACAATTTGTCTTAACTGGAATGCATTTGACAGTAAGCCTTCTTTTTCTTCTTCTTCTTCTTCTTCTTCTTCTTCTTCTTCATCATCATCATCATCATCATCATCATTATTATTATCATTATTATTATTATCATTATTATTATTATTATTATTATTATTATTATTATTATTATTATTGGCGGCTCACAAGGAGCTTTCACACAGGTCTTCAGAGACCTTTCCCTGAAAACAGCTTGTGCTGTTCACTAGAAGCTGGGTGACAACAAGTCTCCTCAGCTTTCCAGTACTCTCCGCCTCTTTCGATATCATTTGCAAATAAATCTGCATTATTGCAATAGCTGCTTGACATTGATTTATCGTTGGCAGCAGCTATTGGTTTTTGCTAGGATTTGAGTTGCACTAACCTTCCACAATATCCCGGTTCACTTCCCACTCATTCGGCTGAGGTCTGGTCAGTTCATCGGTCTTTCCTTCCTCCTTGGATATGTGGTAATTTGATCTCACTCTTTTTTCGGGGGAGGGCGGTTATGTAGCAATGGGGGTAGGATAGGATTAGAGAAGTTATAGATATGCGGTTTCCGTGTTCTTGATTCCATGTAGTGTTTCATGTTTTGCCTTTGCAACATTCTTTCTGGCCAGCACTTTTTTGCTCTTGTGGGGTAGTTTCCATATTCAAGGGGTTTTCTTAATATATCAGCCGTTTTCATTATAGGTGTTCGTTATATTTTTTTCTAGTCATCAATTAGATCCTAATTTCTTCCATTCTTTTTTCAATCCCATTTTTTTCGGGATTGTTCCTAGTGCTCCTAATATTATAGGTATTATTTTGTTTTTCTTAATCTTTCATATCCCTTTCAGCTCTCTTATCTCTGCGTATTTGCTATGTTTCTCCTTTGCTTTGATATTCACCCTGTGGTCAACTGTAACAGCAAAGTCCACAATTTGACAGCATTTTTCTTTCTTATTAATTATTACGACAACCGGTCTTCTTGCTAAGTACTATTGTTTGTACCATTTATCTGTGCGTTAGATATGCAGGTTTTTGCATAATTCCCAATATACTACCCTACCTACTTGGCCGTGTCTGTTCTTGTATTTTTTTTTGGGGGGGACTAGTTTCACTGTATTCACATATTATATGGTTTATCGGCTCGTATATTTATCCACAGAGTCTGCATTTGCTTTTTTCTTGTGTTTTGTAGATCTTAGCTTTAATGTGGTTGGATCTTATCGAGTTGTCTTGTGTTGCAGTTATTAGGGATTCAGTTTCTCGGCTTATGTGTCCTTTTCTGCATCCATGTCCAGGTGGTTTCGTTATTTTCATTTTTTGTAATCCTTATGTATATTCCGTGTAGTTGGTTCTCTCCCCACTTTTCGTTTCTTGTCTTATCATTTGTCTCTTTGTTTTCTGTTTTGTTTTTTAAGTTTTCAGTAACTCTCGCTGCTATGATTATTCTGACAGTGTTTTGTATTAATTATTTTTCTAGTTATTTTTTTGCTGTCATGCACACAGTCTTCTGTATTAAGCAGTCTCCTTCCGTCGTCTTTCATTTTTGCGTAGAGTAGATCAACATCGTCCCTCGGATATAGTGCGTTGTGCATGGTCATGAGTTTCTTGGTCTTCTGATAGAGTTATCTCAGTTCTTCTTTAGTTCACCATATGGACGTATCTTACTAGTGATACTGCCCATATCTATATGCCTTTTATTAGGTTCCTTCTATATATTTTTGTTTCGAGAAGTGTTTTCGTTCTCCTGAAGTATTCCTTTCAAATCCTCTGCTTCATTTCCGTTGCTTTGATGGTATCTGCTTCCAGTACTCCTACATATTTATAGGCATGTTGTTGTCCCAGTACCCTCATCTCCGTTTGATTGGGTAGTTCCATGCCTTCGATCGTCTCTAGTTTTCCCTTTCTTATGACTAGTAGTACGCACTTTCCATGCAAAATCCACTTGGATATCATGGCTGAAGATCATGGTGGTATTTATTAATGTATCTAGTTCATTGTTGGTCCTTGTGAGAGTTTCAGATCGTCCATGTACATCAGGCGGTTCGTTATTCCTCCAGTACTAGAGAACGTGTATCCGGCTAGGCACTTTCTCAGTACATTGTTCAGGGCTACAATGAACAGTAATGGCGATAGTGATTCTCATTGAAAGACACATATTTGTATGTTGATTTCTGTCATGTGTTGTTCATCAGCTCTCAGTTCCAGTCTCCGTGTTGTCATCGCATTTTCAATCACGTTGATGTTTCTGCTTGGTATTTTATACATTTTAAGCATTCTATCATCACTGATTGATGGATGCTGTCGAACAGCTGGTTGTAGTCGACCCATGACATGGCTAAATTCTTACTTATTTTTACCTTCTTTAGGATCTTTTGGTCTATATATAGCAAATAGTGTGTTTCTATTTTTTTTTTTACTTTCTGGCATACTTTCTGTTCCTCGAGGAGAAGAACCATATAATTCCTGAAGTGGTAGATTTGTTCCTTCAGTTTTTGTTGTCAGTATTTTTCACATAGTGGGTAAGCAAGTGATAGGCCTATAGTTGCTAGGGACGGTTCTTTTCTCTGTGTCCTTGTTGATATTGCTGTTGTTGTTGTTGTTGTTTAATAAACTTCACAGTATTGTGATTTTTTACAAGGATTTTGCTCCCAAGAGCGAGCTCTTACGGAAAAGTCAATTAGATGGAAATAATCTGGTGTAAGATGGTTGCTGAGCCAAGCAAAACTGACTTCAGGAATATGGTGATATTGTGTCTCATTCCAACGAGCCTCGTTGTTTTATAATATTCTCAGGAATTGAGCCAAGTGCAACTACGATTATTAACACGAAGAAGTTTTCTTATTCCACAATATAGCAATCTCCACACTCCGTTTCTTATACTTCCGTGGTTTCTCATTCTTCTTGCCTTTTAAGTTGATATCGTTATGGCAAACCACATAAATGATTTGGTAATAATGGGCCTTTGTGCTCACAACTACAATATTCGGTTTTCTGCCATTTCTCTCTCGGTCTCACTGAATCATGAAATCCGAGATAATTTAAACGTCCTTATATTCTACTACCATTTCTGGGTGATGTCACCTATTCTCTTTCACTTGGATTCTAATCTTTTTTTTTTCCCAAACTGTAGTGCAGATTTGTGCAAACTATGTAACGGTATAACGGGAAATGTTTTCTCAATCATTAAATCATTTCTCTCCGATAGGCTTATAAGAGTAGTGGTCCATGGACAAAAATCGGAAGCCTGCAATATAAATGCTGGAGTCCCTCAGGGGTCAATCCTGGGCCCAACTCTCTTCCTGATCTACATCAATGACCTCCCTAAACACATACTTAAATCATTCGTTGACATCTATGCTGATGACACGACCATCTACGGCAACACATCAAAGGCTGTAAATGACAAAGTTCTCTCTGATTCTCTCTCCTCTAATCTCGAGCGCGTGGTTCAGTGGGGGAAGATGTGGCTGGTTACCTTTAATGCATCCAAAACCAAACTCCTATCCTTACATCATCAACGCTCTGATCCCCATCTGGCATCAATTGTGATGGATGGCTCTCGTCTGGGTGAGGCCCCGTGTTTTGACAAGCTTCTGGGTTTGACCTTTACTCCTGATCTGAAATGGAACACGTACATCAAGTCTGTTGCCAAGGTCGCTGGAAAGATGGTGGGGTCCTTCTACCGCTCCAGAAGATATCTCACTACGGATGCAATTCTCTATCTATATAAAGGCCAAGTACGTCCAAGGATGGAGTACTGTTGCCATATCTGGGCCGGAGCTGCCTTGACAGAGTACAAAATAGACTTCGTGGCTTAGTGGGGGATGCCCTTTTCTCTACCCTGCAACCTCTCTCCCACAGAAGAGACGTTGCGAGCCTATCCTTGTTTTATCGTTATTTCCATGGCAGATGCTCGTCTGAACTTAAATCTCTGGTCCCCCCTCGCCAATCTTTCACGAAAAACACCCGTCTAACTGAATCCACTGTGGAAAATGTCCCCCACTCTATATCTGTGCCTAAATCAAAACGCAGATTCCATGAACAAAGCTTCTTTCTTAGAACTGCACGCCTGTGGAACTCTGTTCCGTCTGCCCGCTTCCCTCCGGACCACAACTTGGTTGTCTTCAAGTCCAATGTTAACAAATTCCTAATGAACCGCCCCCTTAAGTAAACATTTCAGCAAATATCCTCACTAACGTAATGTACTTGCAATAACCATTATCCCTGAGTGGCTTCCGGGCCTTGATAAGTGGTGATCACTGTGTAAAAAAAAAATGTCATGGCGACGTTTGTACTCTTTCTGAGCAAGTATATGCCACGCACTCAGAATGTGTGACACCGTTTTAAGAGATATACCATGCAACCTGTACTTAACGCAACAGTCATCCTCATGGATATTTTTATTTATTGCATTTGTATATAGTGCCTTTTATTAAGCAGCAAATATAAGATTTTCTGTTTCTCTTTTTACGTTACCTTTAGACAGAAAAGTCTGCGTGTCTCGACATTTTTATGCATTAGTATCTCGCCAAACTGACCATCAAGTTTCATTCTTACCAACTCAGCCAACTTTTTTGCTTCTATTCTTTTTCTCTGTACTTCTGCTTAGTTTTCAAGGAATCTTTATCAAGTTCCTCCTTTTCGAACACTGCCGCGAGTAACACTTCATAACTGTAAGCAACGTCATTCTTCAATCGCAATCAGCAATATATCTTATTTTTCCTTGTGAGATACAACGTAAGCACATAATAATTTGGGTGAAATGCTCCATTCTTGATTAACAGTTTCCGTGTGTCTCTATCAAGCTTTTTCATTTCTTCCTGTGTCATTCCTACGAAAGCTGCAATGTATCGAATTACAGCAACCGCCCATGAACTGATGGCTGCGAAATAGGTTCTACCATTCAGTCTAGATACCAGGAGCAGTTTGAGCCTCCTCATAAACACATCTTTCGTATTCACTTTTATTTTATTGCAAAAAAAAAAACGTATCAAGCTCAAGCATCCAAAGGTACTTGTAGCCATTTGCTTTAGGATCATAAATAATAATAATAATAATAATAATAATAATAATAATAATAATAATAATAATAGTGATAATAATAGTAATAATAATAATAATAATAACATTAAAAGATTATTATTGTTATCATCATTATTATTGATATTATTATTATCAAGATTATTAAAAAGTAATTAGAAACATGATACTTTGCCAGAGTTTATACACGCTAATTACCAAGATCTATTACTAAAATATTCATATAAAGAGAGAGAGAGAGAGAGAGAGAGAGAGAGAGAGGGAAAGAGAGAAATAGATATACTTATATACGTATCATAGATATACATAGGTAATATATATAAATATATACATATATACACACACACACACACACACATATATATATATATATATATATATATATATATATATATATATATATATATATATATATATATATATATCCGGGATATAGATAGGAAATTTTACATAGCATACATTTGCTGAGGTAATTTACTCTCTCATAATTTTATTATTATTATTATTATTATTATTATTATTATTATTATTGTTGTTGTTGTTGTTGTTGTTGTTGTTGCTGCTGTTGTTGTTGATGATGATGGTATTATCATCGTCATCATTATCATCATCACTTTTCTTTTATTTATGCAGATGAACATTTACTATAGCACATAAACCATAAAGCAAGAGATAATAATTAGACAAAGACATTTAATCTTGAATTGTGTGATATATGGAGTCTCACCCGCCTCTTAGTGATACGCTCCTAAACAAGCTGAGGTGTTTTAAGCTAATTGGTTTGTATACCCCAGTCATTTAGTACGGGGAGCGTGCGTTTATCATAGACTTCTGATATTAATGAAATTACTCGAAGTGTCAGCACAGGGAACGCGATAAAGGAAAATGAAATTTGATTAATGCATAAATCTAAGCTATTAATATGATAAAAAAGAGCGTAATGTTTATGATTATCGTCTGTTTGTAACTAATAATAATAATAATAATAATAATAATAATAATAATAATAATAATAATAATAATAATAAATAAAATTACGTGTGAGCCACTAATAATAATAATAATAATAATAATAATAATAATAATAATAATAATAATAATAATAATAATAATGACAAGGAGAAGAATGTGTAAATGAGAAAGGTTCTTCATTGGTTACAGTCAATTACAGTCGATACGTTTTAGCACCCCAAGATTCCTATATACACTCATTTTCCTAGTTTCCACTGATGGGAGAACAAAGACAGTACTTAGCTCATTTAAATCAATCTGTTCTGCTCTTTTCAAGTCTTCCTCTCTTTCTCTCTCTTTCCCATTCTCTCCCTTGCTCTCTTTTTTATTCTCCTCTCTCTCTCTCCCTTCTTCTGTCTCTGTCTGTCTGTCAGTCTCTCTCGCTTTCCCTCTCTATCTCCCGCGATAAGTCGTGTAATCCTAACGAGTGTTTTGCAAATATTTCTTACAGCAATATATCAAAATATATATATATATATATATACATTACTCATCCTTTAAAATTCTGCTTCACTTAAACAATTATCACAATAATAATAGTCGCATTCTACACATAATGCCTATCACACTCCTTTTTCTATATCTCATTACAATTGGAGTTTCCAGGTTTACCTACTAGTCTGCTACTTATATAGCCCTGCAGTCATCTAGTTAAACTTAACTAAGAAAAAATATAGTCGTGATGTTGCTGCAAAAGATACGAATGAGTAGTAGATAATCTGTCTATTACGTCTCCATAATATGTGAAATATACTGCAATAAAATTTAGAATCGAAAACAAGATAATCATCTGTTGCTTACGCTTTATTTTAGGAAAATCCCAATACAACACCCTGAAGTCCATTAACAGTAAATTCCGAGGGAGAACCTAGTGAAGTTCGCCCTTTTTTTATTTCCTCTCCTGCTTTTCTCTATTTCTTTCTCTCTCACTCTCTTTTTCTCTTTCCTTCTTTCTCTTTCTCTCCCGGTGAAGTAAACATGGCAATAGTGTTGTAAATATTCCTTGCATAGACACATCTCAAAATAAAATTAATAAAATGTTCGCAGTGTAAAATTTTGTGTCGATTTTTAAATCATCACAATAATCACAGTCGCACTCTAAAGGCAACATCTACTTACACCTCTGAATTACATCTAGTTAATAAAATATCATTATTAGTTACCACCCTGCTATTGGGGTCACTCTGAGGTTGGATGGTTGTTTTTATTTTACGACATATCAACCCTTTTCGGGTTATTTAATGCCGAATCCAAAGATTTTGAAGAAAGATTTTTTTAATAGAATATATTTGTTGTTTTCAAGTCAGTTTCTTTTTAACCCATAGTTGGGACTCTAACAGGTACTACCACTCCGGGTCAGAGTGGACCTAGGAGCAATGGCAATTAAAGGGTAGCTCCACGCTCCCAAAGGCCCGCAAGCTGGGGCCTCACCAAAGGATATAGTTTAAGGTCATATCCAGGATCCGTCACGCTGAGGTTATTTAGTAAAAACAAACTGAACAAGAGGTACCGAGGACACGTGATACCTATCAATATCTGGAATACAAAAAAATACATGATAAAAAAGACCTGAAAAGGAAAATTGATAAAAAAACAATAAAATTATTCAAATTGAGATTGTATATTTCCCCCCCAAAAAAAACAAAGAACAATGCCTATGCAGTAGGTGTGATAAGTTTTTCTGTACTTTTCATAAGCTAGACAAAACAAAAGAGAGAGTGAGATAAAGAGAGGGGGTAGTAAGTGAGAAATAAGAAAGAGAAAGAGAGAGAGGGCGGGGGAAAGAGAGACAGAAAAACTGAAATAGATGTGTCGAAGTAAACTAACTTTCTGTATTTTTTTCCTCCACCAGTGACAACTTGAAAGATGACTGTTTATAGGATTTTGGGGGTGCTAAAACGTATCGACATTCTGCTATAATAAACTGTAATCAATAAAGAAACTCTCTTTTTCTTCTTCTTCTTCGTCCTCCTTCTTCTCTTCTTCTTCTTCTTTTTATTATTATTATTATTGTTATTATTATTAATATTATTATTAATATTATTATTATTAATATTATTATTATTATTATTATTTTTATTATTATTATTATTTTTTTTTATTATTATTATTATTATTTTTATTATTATTATTATTATTATTATTATTTTTATTATTATTATTATTATTATTATTATTTTTATTATTATTATTATTTTTATTATTATTATTATTATTATTATTATTATTATTATTATTATTATTATTATTATTATTTGGTTCGCAAGACGCTTTCACACAGATCATAAAAGGATCTCTCCTTGAAAACCACCTTTGCTGTTCTCTGGAAGTTGAGTGACAACAAATCTCTCCCATTTTCCAATGCCGTCCACCTCTTCTGATAACATTTGTAAATGGATTTGCATTATCACAACGGTCGATTACCATCAATTTCTCGCTAGCAGACGTCATTGGTCTCCACTGGAATTTGAATGGCAATAAAACTACCCAAGGCCCCAGTTCTCTTCGCACTTGTCCAGCTGAGGTCTTGCAGTGCTCTTTCCTCGGTCTTTCCATCGTCCTACTCACTTCTCTGCTATTTTACATCATTCTTGTGGAGGCGGTGATTGGGTAATGGGAGAGGATGGAGGAGGATATGAGGGAAGGCATAGCCAATTTATAGTTATATATCTTACATATTCTTGGTTCCATGTAACTCTTCTTAATGTTTTGTCTCTCCAATAATTCCTCTGGTCCGCGCTTGGGGCTGATGTGTATTTTTCCCCGAAATCAAGCGTTTACAATGGTTGTGTTCATTATTGTTATTTGTTGTATCTTTCCAGTTTTGTTGTTGTCGTCGTCATCGTCAGCACTGCGATTTCTCCCTCAGCTCACCATCAAAGATTGCTTACTGCCAACAACCATTTCACTAAGATTCGGTTTACAACAATTCCTTTCAGGTTTTTAAATACTCTCCACCCCGTTTCTCTATCCTCTGCAAATGTATTTGCATCATCGCAACAATTGCTTGCCATCGATTTTTCGCTATGAATCCTCAATAGAATCATGGTAGCAGTAACCTTCCTCAAGGTCCCAGTCTTTTGCGCAGTCACCCAATCGAATATTGGCTAGTGCTCTAGCTCTCTCCTCTGTCTTTACTCTTATTAGTATTGGTAATAGTAATTACTAGACTACCCGTAACCCGTTGGGTCAGTATTTTATATTGTTATGGAATTCATGTATGAGCGTAAGACTTGTGACGTGAAGAAAATAGTTAACTTTTTTGACATAGCAGAAACATTTCTATGAAAGTATATTAAAATGAAAAATCACGGATGGATCGCTCAAACATGAAAAAAAAATCCCCCCTATTCGTGTAAAGTTACCTACTTTCCGAATAATCGCTCAAAAATCGAAAATTAAACATGATTTCCCTACGAATCGAACGCTGATGAAAGTCATTTAGCAACGCGCATGAACCTACCAATGAGAAATATAAGAATGAAAAACCCATATTGGAATCCTTCAACCAAGTTATAGAAACTTAAAATCTGAAAAAAAAGTAATAAAATCTGAAGCCAAAAAATAAAACCTAAATAAATAAAATAAAACTAATATTGAAACAGATTAGATTGTGTCAACAAAATCACACAACTATTTTGTATCTAGAAATGTAAACAAAACATAAAAGAAGGAAGGAAAAGAGAGTATTATTATTATTATCATTATTATTATTATTAGTAGTAGTAGTAGTAGTAGTAGTATTAGTAGTAGTAGTTGTTGTTGTCTTGGCTTTACTAGAATTGTTCTTATGTTTTTCAACGGGTTAAAGTTGCTTTGTTGTAAGAAAAAAGCGACAATATAGTTGTAATAGTAGCAAAACACCCCCACTCTTCCCAAGTTAAATAATAATTTCGAAATAATAACGTTAATATTTCAGTGCGAAGGTCAAAATCTGCAAAAGAAGCGATTTGTGTTTATTTGTTTACGTTGTTATGGGTTAATGTTTATGCGCCCATACGGATGTTGTAAACCGGAAAGTGGGTTACATCACTCGTTACAAGGTCACTTGAGTTTTATAATTATATAGATTATTCATCATATTATCATAATCATTACTCTTATACTCTTACTGTATATCTTTATTCGTCGTATTATTATTAAGTGTACGATTCTCACACGTTTACTCTTTCTCGTCCTTGTTCTTATATTTGAAGTAGTAGTAGTATTTTATTCGTATTATTAACATTATCGATTTTAGAAACATTTCTGAATTTTTCCAAATGTCACTACTCATGTATATTACTTGTAATGTTTTCTGGTTTATTTCTTGCTTCTTAATCTATTTTGACATGGTATTCAATACTTGTATGAGAGCAGGTTTCCATCTATTTCATCGCGTATGCCTGCTGCTGCTATTATTATTATTATTATTATTATTATTATTATTATTATTATTATTATTATTATTATTTACAATGGCTCCTTACAAATCTCTTTTTTTGTCTATTACAACAAAAAAAAAACCTGCCCTTTATATGCCACAGTTCATTTGATATTAAATATGTTTATTCCTTTTATTTCTTTCTTTCTCCCTCTTTCCTTTCTTAACGCGACAGTCAAAGTCTGTATTTCATTCTTATGCATTTCATTTACTTTTAAGAATTCGCCTTAATGTGAACTTCCTGATAACACTCTGAGAGTCTTACACAAGCGATAAGAAGTGGCTTTTGCTTGTCATAGCAATTCGCTTAGATATGTTAATGCCTCTTGCTTGCTACTACACGCTTTCACAATAAAGTATCGTTATTTGGACTATCCTAATCTATTCAAGATTACAACGCTGATATTTTCCTTTCATTTTATTACATTCTCACAAATTTCATACAGAACAAGCATTACGTTGCCCCGGTATATCTTCTTACTTTTAGGAAACCTTTTTACCACATTATTAGCATAAATAGGATTTCGTAAGTTAAATTTAATTCTACATCGTTTGTTCAGTAATAATTAAACATACTTGCTATGAATAGATACCTACGTATGTGTAACTTCTGCTGTCTGAATGGGTACATCATATGATATGAACGGCTCCTACAATTTTATTTGCTTGAAAGCATGTTAATTTGAAAATGAATTTAAACCGATGCATCACAATGTAAATTCTTACGAATTCCTTTCAGCAGTCACGTAACAACTTATTCCTTTTTTCTATTTAATATATTATCTAAATATCTCATTAGTTTGTTTACACTACCTTCACAATTAAAATCTTAATATTATATATTTCTACAATTTAAACTGAGAACATCAAGTCATTTCTGTATTAATGTTTATGACTAAAATATATTTTATATACATATATATATGCAGATTCGCACGTATATATATATATATATATATATATATATATATATATATATATATATATATATATGCATGTATATACAAGTGGAATTATCAGTCTGTGTCTGTACATTTCCCAACAAAACTACTTTGTCAATTTTCAGTCTAGGGATTCAAGATTATACAGAAGGAATATCGAGATTTGGGAAAATATTTTCAATCGGTTTTCGGCCAGAAATTTTTCTCTAAACTGGTCAAAGTTCAACGAATTGGCTTTAAATGGTCTACCAAACTCCTCTGCAATTGTAGGGTCTAAACAATTGAAATTTTTGATTATGGTTACTTGGACATAAATAAAATTTTTAATGAAATTGAGCACCCTCCTAATATGTGATTATAGGTCAACTTTTTGGCCAAAGGTTTAAATAATTGCCCTCTGTAGTCTCTACAAAATTACTCAGCCAATTTTTCTTTAAATATTGTAAATGTTATATAAAGTGTACTCAGACATAAGGCAAGTTTTGTAATTGGTTTGGGTCGAAAATTTGGCTGCAAGGAAGTCAGAGTAAAAGAGGTTTTACTTTCGCTGTCTCTAGCAAACTATTCAGCCACTTTTTGGTCTAACCGTTTTACATTTTATATAAAGGCCATTCACACATGCATCACACATTTTCATCAGTTTTAGGGAAACATTTGGCAGCCAAGAGGTCAAAGTTTAAAGATTTGACCTTTGCAGACCCGAACAACCTTCTCCGCCAATGTGTGTTCTAAACTCTTGAAATTTTAGTTGAAAGTTACTTAGACATAGATTAAATTGTTTTAATGAGGTTTGAGCCCGTAAAAATATATGTTAAATGCTAAAAGTTGAGGTCAAAGATTAAAATAATTTACCTCTGTAGTCTCTACCAAATTACTCAGCTAATTTTTAATCTGAACATTTGAAATTGTACATAAAGTGTATTCAGACATAAGGCAATATTTTTTTAATTGGTTTGGGTCGAATATCAAGCTGCTAAGAAGTCAAAATTCAAAAGATTATACTTTCCAGGTCTCTAGCAAACTATTACGGCAATCTAAACATTTGAAAATTTATTGAAAGGGAATTCAAACATGCAGCAAGCTTTTTAATCAGTTCAAATTTGACTGCCAAGAGGTCAACGTTTTAAGCGTTCATCTGCGCAGACTCTACAAACCCCTCCGCCAATTTTTGGTCTAAACTCTTGAATATTTAGATATAGGTTACCCGGACATTAGTCAAACGTTATAACTCTGTACATATGCACATATAGCGATGAAAAGTACATAGGACCCGAGGAAAGCGGGGCTAAACTGCTAGTATATATATATATATATATATATATATATATATATATATATATATATAAATATATATATATATGAGCCCAAAAACGGTCATTGAGGTGAATTATTATATGCTTCCACACGTCACAACTTTCCCATCGCAACAGGACCATCTTTATAGACAAATGCCTGAGGGTGTATCTATACACAGATGATGTTACAGAATCTTAGCTTTGTATGACAGCTAAGTCTCTCTCTTGGTTAAAATTTTGAGATCCACCAACAAACAAGAGCAAGATAACCAGCAACAAGTAAAACTGCAGACCAGCTTAATGCGGGTACTGGTCACCCGCTTTATGCTTTTTTTAAATCAGAGATGTGCTTCTCCTAGAAAGGTTGCCTTCACCACGGCTTAGGGAAGCCCTCTCCACCCCAACACACATACATACACACGAACACACAGGTGCTAGTTGGCTGTTTACCTCGAAAAAGGGTTCATTCGCCCTTTCGAAGGTCTTGTTTTTAATATTTCAGGGAGACTAGCCACCCTCCTCACAAAAGAAGTCTGGGGGGTAAACCAGTTTATTCGCGGTGACCATATCATGGCGCAGATAATACTGGGTCACATGGTACCAGTAGCATATGACATGACCTGACACACACACACACACACACACACATATATATATATATATATATATGTATGTATATATGTATGTATATATATAGATAGATGCGTGTGTGTGTATAAATGTGTATGTTATTTCATGTATACTTTAAGAAAACTATTGGCAATATTATGAGAGATGAAACACATAACAATTATGTTAATGTTTTAACTTTTTCTCATGGATTATTTTAATATTTCGAGCTAACCTGTATATTTCTTGCGGGCATCTGCTTTAGGTCAAAAAATGAATTGAAAAGAATCAAAATCAAATGTGTTGAAAATACTTAAAATTTTGCAGCATCGTTAATTCGTTAATAAAATCTTCAAGAGATTTTTTTAAAAAAGGGCGTTGCCTTTTTTCCCCATTCTGAACGTATAGGCATTCGTCTCAATCCACATCAGCATAAAACGCAACAGATTTGAATAGATTTTTATTTTTAAATGATAAGAAAAGGAAATGTATGTATTGAACGGAAAAATAAAAGTTGATTAATCCAACATCAACTAAGAAGATGAGGATAACAATCCGCAAAGAAATAAAGATATTAACAAATTACTCATCTCAAAGTATTCCAATAAACAAATATAGAGTACCATTTGGTATAGACCCGACAATGAAAGGCCATATAAGAACGGAAACTTTGATTCATAAGACAAAAAATCCAACCTTGATCGTCCTTCAGAGCCCGGATAGAGGCGTTGATCTCTACGATTCCGTGGCGAGCATTGTCTGAAGATAGTGGTTTTAATCCTACTAAAAGCAGGTCAGACCATTAGTTGACCCAAACAGTCCGCATATATATAGATAAATAAGTATATACATCTAGATGGCAATAAAAATCAAATTCTTAGCAAGTCTCTACAGAAATCAAATTATAAGATGTACGAGTTTTAGTTCTCTTGTTGATAGATGGGAATATACTTAAAACCTATATAGTACTTTAAATGAACGCTGTAAACAAATGAATTATCTCTCGAAATAGTTTTTTTTTTTTTCGATAGGCCATTTTTTAAAATAATGACCCGATAAAATTGATTTGTATATGGTAGTTGGTACTGATATCATGCACTCGTTTTTTGTTTGTATGTTTTTTTGTTATTTGCCATGGGAAGCTCGTCTCGGTCAGATATTAAATTTTCTCACGTCAGCCGACAAAAAAGTTGGATTCAGGATCGAAATCAATTAGGCAAAATAGCACCAAAAAATATAAGGCGATATAAAATCTAGATACGCATATCTTTTAAAGACACATTTAGTCCATTGGGACACATCTTATCTGATACTGATTTGAATAATGGGCTAGAAAATATTCTTAGATTAGAGTGAATGAGATTATCAAATGCGCAAGAACTTGTGTCCTTTGGTAATCAACAGATTAGTAAATAAAAACAAGGAATTAAATAATTATGTAAACATTATTATATAAATTGTATATGATTGAAGATGTGCCCTCGAATTTTATAGCACTTGAAGTTCTCTGTCGAACAGTAGCATTTTCCAAAAAAAAATGGGGTTGAATCCAAAATGTAAAAAAATTTTTTTAACAACTAGTAGATGGAATCAGTGAAGCGATAATTTTTATCATATTAATTATAATAATGATATTTGGATTTTACAAAGGGCAATAATCTTAACAGCGGAGCAGGTAACAACTAAAATAAGACCTATGGTCAACTGTTCGTTGACAACGAAGAAAATAGTATATTCAATTAATAAAGCAACACATGCAGGAAGACTAAAGTTTTTGTTTCATCTAAGAACTCATAAATAGCCGGGCTGAACCGCTACTTTTAATTTACAAAACATTTTTATTCTATTAAGCCTTGTTATTCTAACTAAATAATACTGCTCATTATTCGCCTTTAATCCTAGTATTTACTTTGAAAACTTCATAATTCTCAAAACAATAAGATATTCATTAAAATTTAAAAATTAACACATTCCTTCATTTTTTATAAATTACTCTTAGGGGAATTCATTGATTGTGTTTGTTTAAACACGATTTCCAATATAAAATTCACTTTACATTTAAAAAAAAATAATCGATTATATTTAAAAAAAAAAATGCCGCGTCTTCGCATTTATAGACTCGCACACATATTTTGTCTTGATATAGAGATATAGATTCAAATCTGGAAATCGGTCGACATAACTGAGATAAGAAACCCCAGAAGACAATAATTTTTATTTTGCAATCAAAACACAATATTACATTTCAAACATTATTCCATTCTGGTTACTCTTATCAGTATTTGTTTCATCTGCATCATTAGTCTTTATTTTACTGAGGCATGTAAACGATTATACATGTCAGCAAATTATCACTAAGTTTACGTTTATGTATACATTCTCGTATTTCCGTATTACATTTCACAATTACACACTGCGCTACGATCTGGACATTTTCATTTTTGCATTGAATTGAAAGTTTATATAATTCTACAACACTCGATAGTTGGCTCGGTTCCAATGTTTCCCATATATATATATATATATATATATATATATATATATATATATATATATATATATATATATATATATATATATATATGTATATTATATGTAAGTAAGTATTATATGTCTCTCTTCCCTGAACAAATGCAATCGGAACTGTTATAATAATAAACGGCACATATACACTCCAGCCTTTGACTTTTTTTTTGGTTGAGGGCAATGTGTTGTATGTGTTCAGACTTTTACACTATCTTTTCGTTGCTCGCTTATTGAAGCAGAGATCGCTTTAGATCGGGGAAAGTTTTGTCACAATCGAAATCGCCCTTATTGGAGAGCTGTATTTCGTCATATAAAACAACTAGGTTTCACTCAAGAATATCCATTGGATTATATTTAATCTTAATTTAAAGATTTGTGGGAATTTAGTTAGAGTCTACTCTATAAAAGGTGTTATTCTCTCCCACCTACCGCACGTTTATTCCCAACGAGGCCAAGAGCAATTACCGCGTTCTACCTTGCATATTAAAAAGCATGGCCAGCCTGTTTTTTTTTGTTTTTTGAGGGGTTTTCAGATTATTTTCGGCTATTATTCCTTTTCCCAAAAGCCCATCTTTTTTATTTCATTTTCGTAGAATTTCCATGTATAGCAACTCTACGATAGTGTTGCAAAAATTACATTATTATTCTCTGAAGTCGGTGTACCTTTATGTATAGTTGAATCTGATCCGACTGGAATGTCAACGCATGAAGTTATTAATTTATAAACGATAAATACTCGCCGCAATATCCAACAACTCTGAAAGTTTGAAGTATCTCTATTTCATAATAAAGAACACTTATTTCCTTTTTCAGATATTGATTTATCTATAATGTATACCACCATTGAAGTATGACACATGCAAAAGAAACATTGCAATTGTAAGTGTCCTAAATTCTTATAGTTTAACCTGAAAGAGAATATAATTAGTGTCGAATCGCAGCTAACCTTTGAATGCCACTTTTGATCCTTAACTCTATAACTGTCAGATAGACCAGAGAAAGAGAGATAGAGAGAGGCAGAATAACAGATAGAAAGACACACAGACAGACAGAAAGACAAGCAGACAGATACAATTTGATCTCATATTGTTCAATTACGATACTTTGACATCATCTGTGTTATTAACGGAAATAGCGGTGCAAATTCACCGTGTATATTTTTAAATATATTATTTCCTATCTTTCGTTTTGTTTAGACATTATTATTTTACAAAGATTACAGGCTAAGACGATGCCATTAAATCAAAATACATTATGACATAATGATAAACCATTTTTCACTCTCTATTTTACAGCGCCCTGTTCCCCCTCTCTCTCTCTCTCTTTACACACTCTCTCTCTCTCTTTCTGCCTTTTTATCTCCCTTTTTTATTTATATGATTTTCCTAGACTATCCGTGACCCGTTGCGTCAGTATGTTATATAAGCTATGGAATTAATGTATGAGCGTGGCACTTGTAATGTAAAGGAAATAGTTTTTTTGTGACATAGCAGAAATATTTCTATGAAAGTATAATAAAATAAGAAAATAATATAGATAGATGTCTATGAGTAGTTCTGCTTATAATTGTTTATTTAAAAAAAAAACTTACAGCCATTGAATTATACGTGGTTTGTCATACTTATAGGAAAATGTGCACTGAACAATACCATAATACTTAAAGTTAAATTCAAATTTTGATATATCTTTAAATTTAAATGTGAAAAAAAAACAATTAGGCCGCTGAAAACGTACACAGTACAAGAATACGTTTTATTGTCGTGTAACACAAATTATTTTTAAAAAAACATATTTTGGGGGTTAATTATTTATGTTGGTAGTGTAGAAGAAAATGTGTGAATATGTTTTAAGAAATGTGTATTAAAAATAAAGAATAAATTAAAAAAGGGAAGGCAGTGGGTAAATCGCCGTTGTAAAATGCGCTTATGGTTTTTTGACGGGTTAAAATAGATGCATTTGTAAGAGAATTGCGTTAAAACAAGTTAAACTCTATACTGACATGAACGATGCAAAAAGTGCAGAAAGTGTATCCAATTTTTCATTTTTATAATTTAAACGCGAAAGAAAAAAAAAACATTTCGGGCGCTGAAAACGTACACCATAAAACAACACGTTTTATTGTGGCGTTGATTATTTATTTGTTATACAATAAAATCACACAAAACGGGCTTATTTATTTACGTTTGTTGAGTAGAACAAAATGTGTTTTAATAAGGTGTATCCAAAAATGGAGAATAACTTTAAAAAAGGAAGGCATGGGTAAATTGGCATTGTAAAATGCTCTTATCTTTGTCAACAGGTTAAAATAGACTTATTTTTTAAAGAAAATGTCGTTCAAATAACTTAAACATTATAGGGAAACATGGAAAAAAATTGCAGAAAGTATAACAATTGTTTATTTGGATAATTTAAATGCGAAAAATATTGGGCCTTGAAAAGGTACACAGTAAAACAATACCGCGATAATTGTTTATATGTAACGCAAATTTAAAAAAAATATTTTCGGGGTTATTTATTTATGTTGGTAGTGTAGAATAAAATATACGAATGTTGGTTAAAAA
This sequence comes from Euprymna scolopes, assembly GCF_053919585.1. Taxonomy (NCBI): domain Eukaryota; kingdom Metazoa; phylum Mollusca; class Cephalopoda; order Sepiida; family Sepiolidae; genus Euprymna; species Euprymna scolopes. The sequence continues at coordinate 40,400,212 of NC_136506.1, read as the reverse complement.
AGGTGTATTAAAAAATGGAGAATAAATTTAAAAAAATGGGAAGGCGGTGAGGAAATCGCAATTGTAAATTGTTCTTATGGATCAAACTTGATTTATCTTGTAAGAAAATTGTGACAGTATAGTTGTAATACAGAATAGTTGCAAAACATCCAAAATTTTCTATGTTAAATGATAATTTTTCAACAATAACGTTAATATTTCAGTATGCAGGTCAAATTCTGCAAGACTAGCAATTTGTGTTTATTTGTTTACGCTGTTATGGGTTTATGTTTATGTGCGCATGCGCAACCGGAAGTCGTAAACCAGATATTTGGTTACAACACCCGTTACAAGGTATTTGAGTTTTATAATTATACAAGCAGTTTCGCCCGGCTTTGCTCGGGGCCTATGTACTGTTCATAACTTTATGTGAATATGTATAAATTAACAGTGTGAATATGTACGGTAACGCTTTTCTATATAATGAGGCCTCTTAACTACCGAAGAGAAATATTGGTAGCGACCGCAGAGGTCGAATTTTCTTAAAATTTGACCCCAATTTTGACCCCTTAATATTTATTGTTTTGGGCTCAAATTATAAAAAACTATTGGGGTCATGTCCAAGAAACCCACATCTAAAATTTAATTGTTTAGACCCAAAATTTGCGGAGTAGTTTTTAAAGGTCACTATGTAAACTTTGACCTTTTCTCAAATTTTCGCCCAAAAACTGATTAAAAAGCTTGCTTTATGCCTGAATACCCTTTATGTAACATTTCAAATCTTTAGACTCAAAATTGGTTTAATAGTTTGCTAGAGACCAAAAAAGTAAAATATTTTGGACTTTGATCCCTTGCAAGCCAAATTTTCACCAAAAAATAATTGAAAAGCTTTCCTATATTTGAATACACTTCATGTAAAATGTCAAATGTTAAGACCAAAAATTGTCTAAGTAACTTGTTAGCGTCCGCAGAGGTACAATTTTTTATAAACTTTGACCCCAATTATGACCCTAATTATGACTCAAATTGAATTATAAAATGAAGATCAATGCTCGAGGAACCTATATCTAAAATTTCAAATGTTCAGACCCCAAATTAGCGCAGGAGTTTCGTAGAGTTCTCAAAGGTTAAGTTGTTGAACTTTTACTCCTTAACAGCAAAATTTCTGGCCAAACACGGATTAAAAAGATTTTCCCAAATCTCAACATTCCCTATCTAAAATTTTTGTTCTGCAAAATGACAATTGACGGAGTTTGTTGGAAGGGAGATATACACAGACAGACACCCAGACAGACAATCATACATTTTCACTTTAATACATATATGGATAGAGATAGCTTGGACGCAATACCTAGTAATGATTGAAAAAGTTGTTAAAAAAGACTCGTGCGACACCACAGAGAATCGAAACCAAAACGTTTAGTCGGCGATTTATTTTTGCCTCTGTCGTCTAAGACTGGTATAGGAAGATATTTTAACGCAAGGTTAAAAATTAAAACATGAACTAATAGCTACTGCATTATGCAGTCGTAATGCCGGCGCTCGACCTTCACCTGCCAAATTGTTGTTTTATTAATGTTCACACTTTTGCACCGATTTTGCCCGGGTAAAACCCAAATATAAAGGTTCGCATGGATTCAAATACCTTACATATAAAGGTTACTGTCTGTAGACCAAAAAGCTCTAGGAGTAGTTTCGTAGGCAAAGTTTGCTAAACAAAAATATACACGTATACATAAATATATATGGAAACAGTTTTGTGTTTACTGTAACCTTTTTACGCAAGTATAAATTATGTAGAATATCTCCATTAATATAATTATACGTAATAGTTAAGTACAGATGATCACCCCATAAAACCGAATACACTATTAGGGAATTAATTAAAAAGAATGTTTAAAAGAATATGTAAATTTGCTAGAGCTTTTGCTAGTGAATGCAATTCCACAGGCCATATATAAGAAAGTTGTATTTTATTTTTTAAATGAATAGAAAAGAAGATTTTAAATATGAATATTAATGCACACACAAAAAACATTGTAGTAGTATAGATAGATTTCGCTCAGCTCTTTATAAGATGTGCGCAGGGTAATTAAATAACAAACATATATAAGCATGATATAATAATAATAATAATAATAATAGCATAGTATTATCAGCGTTTTTATAAGATTATGTGCAAAATGGGGGTATCTTTTACCAGTATCGTGTTTTTGACACAAGGGAAAAAGTCTATGAATAAGGTTTCGATATTTTCTAGATGAGAGTAGCTAATGTGTATTGTTTAAATGGTTTACTCCACGCTATCATCTATGTATTTTTTCTCAAGATTAAAACCGTGTAACCTTCGGGAATCTTTTCTTTTTGTTGAACTCCTGAGTCTGTATAGAATTCCAAACTTGATTTCATTCTCAGAGTAAATGTTTCTAGTTTTCTCCTGCAACAGAGGGTAGAAGTCGCAAATGCATTTTATTACATTCTCAGTAAAATACAGACGAAATGTTTGTGTTCAGACTATTACATTATGGTTGGATTATAAATTAGCAATTTATCCGTTGCTCCTCGTGTTTAATGCATCGAGTTGAACGAGCAGCACTTGATAAGTTTCGAATATAAGTCGAACAAAACCTTGTGAGAATCACATTTATGGTGAGAACAGTAGTGTGGGTGATCCAAATGATAGAAACATATTAGTGATGTGAAGAGATTATCGATCAGGTTGAATGCTTGCACATACTCTCGCATTGACGGATCGTTTTTCCTGGAGCGGTCTGGTCTGGGAAACCTGAGGTATTTCTCAACTTCTTAGTAATTCAATAGCAATGGAAGTGTAATTAGCGAAACCCGAGGAAATGTGATTAATAATTTGTAACATAATATGTTAAGAGCAATCTATTTGTGTATCTATTGTATAGAGACAGTAACATACGACATTGTCCGGGAATTAATTAAGACGCCTTCGTACACTCACAGCCAGTTCAGAAATTATAATATAATTATTATAAACTAAACCCTCTTTGCTTGCAGATATTAAATGCAACGCAGACTTTCAAAGTTTGACCCAAATACAAAATGTATTGCAAATTAAATTCCTTGCAGACTCCACAAAAGACTTTTGATATTTGATCAATATTTTACTAAACAGTTTGATCATTGACTAAGTGTTATTGAGACAAAGAAATTAAGATATTAATTGCAACAAAAGCTGATCATTTGCAAAGTCGGATTTGCCGCGTAGTTTTCAATTAGTTGAATATTAACAAACTAAAATGAGATATAATCGTTTTTGTTATGATGGTTCATCCGTCCTCCTCCTCATTATTATTATTAAACCTATCGACATTTTTTATATAGACAGAATAATATACTTAACTACAAACTGCTTTTTAATAATTATACTAAGATAATAATGTATTCACTAAAAAAAGCATCTCACACTGATTAACTCCTATATATTTGTATAGAATAGTATACGGTTCATATATTCATGTACAGGCTGATGCTGGAAATAAATACTATAGAACCACCTCTTACATAACTTTTTCGGTCTACCGTACTTATAATTACTTCCTATTTTCCATCAAATGATAGGAGTCAAATAACTAACAATCCACTTTCGAATAATCTTCGAAATGAAGAAAAGAAGTCTTAACCACTTGAAATAATAATAATAATAATAATAATAACAATAATAATAATAATAATAATAAAAATAATAATAATAATGACGATGATGATAACAACGACGACAATAATAATAATAATAATAATAATAATAATAATAATAATAAAAGAACTGGGGCATCTGTACCAGAATACCAGGTAACTAATGACCATGCAACACGCACTACACCCAAAACTTTATATCGACTGACTCAACATGAAAGAAAAGGAGGGAGGAAGATAGCTGGTCTGTTTAAAAGTAAGTTTGAATCGTTAAAAATGTGTAATAGAAATATACATAAGACAGAAATGATAATCACCACAGCAAAAGACCCAGAAAAATGAACAAACAGAAAAGAGAGAAAGAATGGATAAGAGAAACGAACACTAGGGAGAAAAGCATCTACACAGACAATTTATAATGATTAACAGAATCAAACGCCCGAAAACGCGTTTATATGGATACAAAAGAGTACTTAACTAGTGAAACTGAATCAGTAATAACAGCCGCACAGAATAACGCGATTAGAACTAATTATGTCAAAATACGGATTGATAAAGCGTAGACAAAGAGCAAATGTAGAATCCTTGGAGACATTATCACTCCCTTAATAATCATAGAGTACTTCTCTAGGAATAGAAAGGATACCATAAATGAAAAACATCGACGCATAACTTGTGATCTCTAAATAAAATATCCTAAAAGAGACGAAAACGCCTATAAAGAAAGGGCTGCGAAGCATGAACAATTTAATGTATAATGATGTACAAAGTACTTAAGAAAATGCTAAATTCATAAATAAGAAAAGTCAGCCATAATATGGAAACTGAAGCGAAGCTCGTGTCAAAATCAAGGCAAGATAAAAAATATGGAGATATTTGATGTTTGATACAACACACTGCCACAGAGTAACGAATATATAACTTCATGTATATATATATATATATATATATATATATATATATATATATATATCCGTAGAAACATATTTTCTTATAATATATATCAATCCTTATTTAAGAAGTTAAATGTACTTACAGAGCAATATAACTGCCAAAAATTTATATTGCAAAATTCGTGATGTTGATCATCTTGTAATTAATTCCTATAATACAGCTAACTTATATAATTCTCATACAATTAAAGAATTGTATAAGTCACCTGAATTTAAGTATAAATAATAAGATGATCAACACCAGGGATTTTGAGTTATAACTTTTTGTCATTTATTCATTCTCTCCCCCTCTCTCTCTCGCTCTCTCTCTCTCGCTCTCGCTCTCTCTCTCTCTCTCTCTCTCTCTATATATATATATATATATATATATATATATATATATATATATATATATATATATAGTAATTTATAAAATATATATGGCGATTAAGCTACACTGAATATTCGGCGTTTCATCCACTCTAGGACTCCTCAGGCTTTACGCGCATTCTGTTGTTGTTTATCGTTTTTATATGCTCCTTTCCTATTGAGATTTTTATTTAGCCAATCAGCTTTCTAGTATCCACCGCGCCCCTTCCTATCAGCCAATGGGCATGCATTTTATCGGAAAAAGGATCTGTTTTAACACTAGGTTAGTGTTTTTCTTAATTGTTAGTTTATATATAAATATATATATATATGTGTGTGCATACATATATGCATATATATATGTGCATATATTTGTGATCGTTTATGTATATTCATGTTTATTTAATTTATTTATTTGTTTACTTTCTATTGCTTTTGTTAGTTTTAAAACTATTTTGTATCGCTATCCTAGAGTAAATTTTATTTTGTGGACACAGTTATTTGCTATTTCTCTTCTACAGTTTAATAGGTGGTGGGGTTCTTTAAAGTACAGGATAGCAAATTTTTCATGAAGGCAAAATCTACATTGGTCGTCTTGAATCCTACACGTGGTAGCTTGTCTTATTATTTTTTCCACTCGACTACCGGCGAATGTCCGCTTTCTTTGTGTTCCCAGTATTTATTCGCTAGTGTTGTTTTTATACGGTGTTTTTTATTGTTGAATGCACTTTTGTGGTCATGTATCGGGTTTTGAAATCGAATGAAGTTATGCCTACGTAATATTTCTTGTTATTCGGGTTTTCTTTCGCAAATAATGTGGCCTGGTAAACTCTGCTTTTGGTTAGACATTTATTTTGACCTGGGCAAAGTGCTCGGTGTCTACAGTTGCATTTATCTTGTTCGTTATTCGTATTTTTATTTATAGTATGGTTGTTTTTGTTCGAGGGTGGTTTATTATTATCAGTATTATTATTATTATTATTATTATTATTATTATTATTATTATTATTATTATTTCTGCGAGTGTTAGTTTTATTTTTGTCATGGTGTCTACTTTTTATAGTATATTTTGTTGTTGTTTACATTGATTTTATTTAATATTTTGTTATTATGTACTTTAATTATCATCTCTAAATTTTCGAAACAACTGTAGGATACCTTTAAGGTATTTTTATTCAAGATTTTGGTGTAAGGGGTTGGTTGCGGAAAAGTGGGTTTCAATAAGATCTAGAAGTTTCTTGCCAATCTTGCTTTTAACATTTGATTGCATGGGGCCGTATACCAAATTGTAGTTCTTTTTCTTCTATTTTTAATTTTATTATAGTTATTGGTGTTTCGTTGATTATATTTGATATCGATATTTTTGTATCCACTGTTTTTAGGGATGTTTTGTAGATATTGGTGTACCTGTTACATGCATTTTCATCGCTTGAGTTATTACTTAGTCTACTTACGATCGAGTTAGGAATCTGCGTTATATTTCATGGTGGGTGATTTGACTTAGGGTTTACGTCTATTGGAGTAGTGTTTATTTGTGTTTTTATCTAAATTTAGCGTGACGTCCAGGAAATTTGTTATTTTATGTTAGCTGATACGTCTGCTATAAGGCCTAACTTTTTCATTTCCTTGTGTATGATTTTCTTAAAGTTATCTACCTTGACTTTGTCGGGGATTTTTATTATAGCTAGTCCGCCATCTCTATATAGGCCGATATCCGTAGTATCGAATATGCTTGTGAGGGTATATAGAATGAATAATCCCACAAGATTTGATGCCTCTGCAGAATCCTTGGCGCCCATCGCCAAATCCACAGAATTTATTTCACCACATTAAAAATAGATATGGAAATATCGAAACATCGCTAAAAAACTTCCCACACCTAGCAAGCATAGCCATATTATTAAATTAATCCAAAAAAACAGATGAACTAATACGCCGAATGAGATGACGAGCAAATTTCTTCTTTAAAAATGAAAACGTATACAAAAAAGAATCCTATGGTTTTAAAACCCTTAAAAATGCGAAAACAGTAGACCTTTTGATAAACTTTGAAAATGACATTTTATACGTAATTAAAAACTTTGAATTCCACAATCTACCTAACAATTTCCAACGGAAACTACACAAAATCGTAAGAAACATAAACAACTCTAATAAAATCTTTGTAAAAGCATATAAAACCAGAAACTTTTATAAAATAGATAAGCACGAATATAACAAACTAATCACAGAAAACATTACAAGAAACTACAAAAACTGGACATAAACGAATGCGATTACATAGATATAATAAATACTGAAAGTAAACAAATTACCGATAAATTAAAGATTAGCGATAAAGTTGGAAAATTGAAACCTATTGAGGCATACATTCTGCTTAAAGACCACAAATGGGACTTTAATAATAATCCCAGCACCCGCCTGATAAACCCAACTAACCCAGAAATAGGTAGAATTTGCAAAACAATTATTTCTAGAGTAAACAAACAAATCAAACAATTCCTTAGAATTAAACCAGTGGGCAAAAACTACCGAAGCCATCACCTGGTTTAAAAATATAGAAAACAAAGATAAATGTACGTTTATAGAGTTTGACATCATAGACTTTTATCCATCGATATCCGAGTAACGTTTTAACATTGCCCTAGAATTTGTCGGGGCATACACTGATATATCCTCGTAAGAAATCAACATAATTAAAAAATGTAGAAAATCAGTTCTAATAAATAACAATAAGCAATGGATAAAAACTAAAAGGAACAATTCGTTTGATTTGGCGATGGGTGCAAAGGATTCTGCAGAGGCATCAAATCTTGTGGGATTATTCATTCTATATACCCTCACAAGCATATTCGATACTACGGATATCGGCCTATATAGAGATGACGGACTAGCTATAATAAAACTCTCCAACAAAGTCAAGGCAGATAACTTTAAGAAAACCATACACAAGGAAATGAAAAAATAGGCCTAAAAGCAGACGTATCAGCTAACATAAAAATAACAAACTTCCTGGACGTCACGCTAAATTTAGATAAAAACACATATGAACGCTACTTAAAAGATAACGCTAATCCAATATACGTAAACACTAAGTCCAATCATCCAGCATCAAATATAACGCAGATTCCTAACTCAGAAATATCTCAAGCGATGAAAATGCATTTAACAAGTCAATCAATATCTACGAAACAGCCCTAAAAAATAGTGGATACAAAAATATCGATATCAAATATAATCAACGAAACACCAATAACTATAATAAAATTAAAAATAGAAGAAAAAGAACTACTATTTACATATACGGCGCCATACAATCAAAGGTTTAAAACAAAACTTGGCAAGAAATTTCTAGATCTTATTGAAAACCACTTTCCCGCAACCAAACCCTTACAGCAAAATCTTAAATAAAATACCTATATTTTATCCTACAGTTGTTGCGAAAATTAAGAGATTATAATTAAAGCACATAATAACAAAATATTAAATAAAAACAATGTAAGCAACAACAAAATAAGCAATAAAAAAGTAAGCATCATGAAAAAAAAAGTCTAACACTAGCAGAAATAATAATATTATTATTATTATTATTATTATTATTATTATTATTATTTTTATTATAATAAACCACCCTCGGACAAAGACAACCATACTATAAAAAATACTAATAACGAACAGGAAAAATGTAACTGTAGACACCGCACACTTTGCCCAGGTCAAAATAAATGTATAACAAAAGTGTAGTTTATGAGGCAACAATATCTCCGAAAGAAACCCCGAATAACAAGAAATATTAAGTAGGCATGACTTCATTATATTTTAAACCCGATACTATGCCCACAAAAGTACATTCAACAATAAAAGACACCGTGTAAAAACAACACTAGCGAATAAATACTGGGATCTCAAAGAAAGCGGACATTCGCCGGTAGACGAATAGGAAAAAATAATAAGACAAGCTACCACGATCCCACATATATGTGTGTATATATATATATACGTATATACATATGCATATATGTATGTACATATATATATATATATTTATATATAAACTAACAATAAAAAAAATGTTAAAAAAAACACTAACCTAGTGTTAAAACAGATCTTTTGTCCGATAAAATGCATACGCATTGGCTGATAGGAAGGGGCGCGGTGGATACTAGAAAGCTGATTGGCTAAATAAAAACCTCAATAGGTGGGAGCATATAAAAACGATAAACAACCACAGAATTTGCACATAAGCCTGAGGACTCCTAGAGTGGATGAAACGCAAAAAATTCAGTGTAGCTTAATCGCCATATATATTTTATATATTACTAACTAGCTCTACCTACGTATTGAGTACCTTTGAAGTAAATACTTAAATGTACGCATAAATCTATACTTCCGTATATTAATTTTATGTGAGTAAATTTAGTAGTTATATATATATATGTATATATATATATATATATATATATATATATATATATATATATATATGAAGCTATTTGCAAAAACACACAAATAAACAGATTGAAAAGTTTTTAAAAGCAGCAAAATCGTTCGTTATGTTTGTCAACGAGAAGTTGGAATGAAAAGAGTGTACTACTGGAGATGGAAAGGGGGATTTTAAAACAGTTGATTGTCTATACGCAGGACGACATTTGCACATTAAGCAAACCAGATACAAATAAATACACAGAGAAATAAAAGTAATGATTAAGAATTGAATACCTGAGAATAGATAATTAACTTCTTAATAAGTTAGATGTTTTAGTAGCAACTTGTTAAAAACCATATACATCTCGGTAGTTCCTTTGGTATGGTATTCTCCGCCATTGAAAGGAAAGAAAACCAGCCACCTGGACCAGATAACTAAGAAAGTAGGTACTACGCACCATGCATTAAACTCAACAATTGATATTACCCTACTTTAATTTATCATGTTGAATATCTATCTTTACTTTTAATTTTTATCCTCAGCTACATTTTTGCCTTGGTAAATAGTCATAGAATATTCACAGCAGTGTAAGCTATATATAATTATAAACACTGACATTGGGTATTGGTATTTTAGATATACGACGATTTATGTTCAATTTTTTTCAACCTAAAAAGACATATCGCCAGTAGAACGTATAAGTGTTCTGTGAAAAATGCCAGATTTATAGAGTGAAATCCTAAGTGGGAAGTTTGACTGCAAAGTGTTTGTTAACATTTCATTTATATTTGTACGTGTTGATATAGTGGGGATAGAGAAATTCTTATACCGGGACGTCCTATATGAAAAAAAAACACTGTCATCTAAAGATATCTACAAATGAAGAAGTACAGCATTGTTGCTCGTCAAGTGATCGGACATAATTTAATTGAGAGCATATAAGTACAGTATTTTCTCCAAGAAAATATCCTTAGAGTACTAAGATCTAGAAATGCAACACTAATATTATGTGATCTGCACTAGGTAATGACGACATTATTTAAGCTGATAAGTTAGAGGCTCTTTTTTACAGGCTGCCTCAAAGGCAGAGGCTAAAGGTTGGTTCACTAAACCTGACGTGCTAACAATATTGTATTTATAAGCAAATGATGGTGTTATAAATATATTGCATCCAGGCATGCTTGAGGAGATTTCTAGTCCCGTAAAGGGAAGCTACATTCTTTGCGGGAGACTAAGCAGTATATTTAATATATTTATTCAAATTCATGTAACATAAAAATGTTTGAATGTTACTGTAAGAATTTACAAGCTAGACTCTGGGACGAGCGGTTTTTAGTAAAGCTCACATCATCGTTATGTAAGTGCAGCAAATCAGATGCAGTATGATGGAATTCCTTTTAATGTTATATTTTCTTATGCTTTTTGTTGTTTTCTATATTCATAGCAAAATACAACATCAGAAATGATTCAGACACAATACTATTACATTGCCGATGAAGATACCGTTATTACTGTGTAATTAATGCGGATTCGACAGTAATTGATTTTACAAGAAATAAACGAACGAAATAAACTCAACGTAATTAAATAATTCTTATTTTATAATTACGTTAATTAGACGACATGGTGCTGTGATCAAATAGAACAGCTGTGTCAAGCCGTAAAAAATTCAGAACTTGCTTAATTAACACTTCTATAAATTCATTATCGTCGTTATAGTGTTATTCGGTGTATCCTAAAATCTATGTTTTTTTACACATGAGTGATGACGTATTAAGACAAGTAACCTCTCGAAGAGACGAGCTAATGTGATGAGTAGACTGTTAGTTTAATGAGAATGCTTGCAAATGATGAATTCAACAATACTTTTTTTTAATACATACAGAAAGAGTGTATGATTAGTATTCAGAAAATATGCTGTTTATGGAAATTTTGTTTGATGTAAGACACACGGGGGAAGAATGGGATCTTATTTGTAGTTGTAAAAGTATAAATAATTGTTGCTGTAAATATCTCCCAAGGGTGAGAGCAATAGTTTTAATTATAATTCTTTCAGATTATATTATGTTCAATTAACCTCATAAATATACATCACAATCATGTTTATGTACCGGTTCTCGTTACATAACCAAAGTTAAACAGCAGGGCGCAGCTAGTATATAATAACTGCCAATTTGGGAATTTAAGGTGTTATGCTTATCAAGGTATGCCAGTATTTAAAATAGCATTAACTCTCAACATTCACAGTTCCAGGTAATTACAGGACAAGGTGTAATACCTGCTTATCTAGCGATATGCCAGAGTGTTACCACATATATGTAGAAGAAGATCCCCAGCCATAATGAAACCAATCCATCAAAGGAAGAAAACATTGATGGAAAATCTAAACCTATTACAGTCTGTTTACTCTATTCATCAATTAACTAGTGACGTTTTGACAAAGAAAACACGCACATGTAATTACGGAAGTAGTAAAACTGATAAATGTATAATGGGGGTTTTTGTGCCAGTGCGAAATCTTGCTTTAACATAAAACGTTCAATGTCACTGATATAGTTTTAGCGCAAATAAGTTTATGCTAAATTTAGGCAATTCAGAGCCGGTAGCATCTTCAAATTTTACGTAAATCTGATCAGAGAAAATACATACCTGATACGGTAACTTTAATATAAAAGTATCTATTATAGTATTTTTTTTGCATTTATCATTAAAACACGGTTTGAATGCATGGTTTAGTGGTAGTTTTACTTATTTAGAACTGCTTTAAAGTTCCACCGCTCACGCATTTTGGAATAATATTGACAAACAATTTTTACAGTTCATAAGTCACGTTTTAAGCAGTATTTTGAAAAAGAAAAGTCAATTTTCGTTCAGTAAAACAATAGTTATCATAAAATTGCTGGTCGTTAAAAATTCTCAGAATCTGTAAAAAGCAGAGAGACGTTTTCTTTTCTGATTGGCTGTTGGTTACCATAGCAACCAAATATTTTATGCTACCTTAATCGGCGAAGATGATGATGTAACAAGATATATAAAAAGGAAAAATGTTCTCGGGTTATCAGCAATGTGCTAACGTAGGGGAAAAAGTGGATGCTCAATTCTCGAAGACAGCAATAATATATATATATATATATATATATATATATATATATATATATATATATGTATATATATACACATATAAATATACATATATAAATATATATATATTGTCTCTTATATTTGTCCTTCTTGCAATATTTCATTCGTTGCGCGCCCGCGTTTTTCGCCTCTTCGCCATGGTTACGTCGATTCAGCTATGTCTATCGCTAATAATTCACCGCTGTCCTGATTTATTGCGCAGCTGCACTGTCGCTGATAATTCACCGTAACTGTGGTCAATCGCTAACCGATTTTTTCGCTTTGGCTCGTCAGCCCAAACTGGCTGCTGACTATTTATTTACCTAATTACGTATTAATATATTATTTTTTTTCATTTAGTCAATTTTAGAGTTAATAATATTTTTTATGATTTTTTTTACAAAGTAAAGCCTAGAAAAATCATGTATTACATAGAAAAATGCGAGTATGAAAATTCATATGGTAAAGATTAAATTAGTAATAAAAACTGAAAAGATAAAGACATGTTATTCTAGTAAAAATATAATAAATGTATTACTTACAATATTGCAGCATCAGGAATAGATTATATAATGTTAAATTGAATTTAGAAAAAGTCTTAATGCTTTAATAGTTTTTACTAGAATACCTTGTCTTTTTTCCAGTTTAGTCCTTTTACTTTTCTAAGTTTAATCTTAACCATATTTATTTTCATGCTCGCATATTTTTTTAATAATAAAACAATGCGAGGAGATCAAAGTGACATATGTTCTGTCAGTATATTTGCTCTGAAAAAGAAACAACATATATTCTGGCAGATTCATTAAATAAATGCGGTTGGAGCTCTAGACTGATTATCATTGTCGAATGTTTAGCATACATTAAATATCTGTTCGTAATATTATCGTACTTAGGAGCCTGATGTTGCCTTTAAGAAAGTAAAACACACCCACATACTAAATTTCATCTACGGTATGAAAAGCAACTATAATCTTTGAAAGAGTTCCACGATTCCATTAACTAAAGGATTAATTGTCTTATGTTAAAAGATTTTTAAAAACTAGCTGGAAAATACATTCGATAAACCGGACTCAATACAAACAATTGTAGTTAAAATAAGAATTAGTATCTTAAAAAGATGCGTGATCGAAATGCATTGGAAAGGGAAAATTTTGGCATCCGAAAAGCTTGTTGATCTTTAGCTTAAATAAAATGACGAGATTTTTTTTAAATTTCTGTTAATGAATGGTTCATTGATAATTTCTAAACATGGGAGTTGCAGTTAAAACTATTCATCACTTATACTGGACGTCAGAGCATGTACAAAATTGAATTAGAACTGACAGTATATAACCCAAATATTTAGTCAAGTAAAAATTCCAAACACCGTTATAATCTTTTCTTTTATAAATTACACTTAATGAAACAACAAAAATACAGACAAATCTTTGATGTATATACTTATCACAGAATGAAAATGTTAATATTAAAAAAACCCAGCCAGAATGAGTTATTGAAAGATGTTTGAATTTATTTAAGTAAGAACCAAATTGACAGGTGCGTGCACGTAAGTCATAGAGCAATAGCTATTCAGCAAATGAGGTCAATGATAAGGTTTGTTTGTTATAAGCGAAGTAAAAAAAAAGAAAACAACCTTAAAACTTAAGCGGGTGGGGGGGTAATCACTTTTGGATCTTTAATTTGCCGATTACGTGTATGATAAAACAGTTCAGTAAAACTATATAATTTAGTTATATTATATGTTACTTCTCAAAAAGCACTTTTATCTGAGATTATAAGAATCAAATTAAAACTAGAATTGGCGTAGCCATTTTTCATAGCATTCGCCATATTATAAATGTGTGTTTCTTAAATTCAACAAGCACTTGGTCAGAAAAATATAAATTTAGAATTTCTGAATTATTATTCTCTGTAGGTTGTTATTTTTATAACGTTTCAGCTGATGTAACATCCGTTGAACTTTTATGAACCAGGAATCCTCTTTAATTAGGAATATTTTCCTTTAAATAATAGAGTAAACTTATTGAGCTCTAAAAAGTATCCCAATATCAATAAACGAAATAATAGGGTTCTGAATTCAGATAAACGTTGCAAATCACCATTAGGACTATTTTTATGCTGACAAATAACAATTATTTCAAAATAGAATGTATCATTAAAGGTAAATAATACATATACAGAAAGAAAACCACCCTAGAATTTCAATGAAGTGCACCTCGCACTAAATTAGAGGTAATTTAATACAGGATACTTTTCGAGTTTGCGATCGTTAAGGAGACGCAATTTCCGTACGAAAGATACAATGAGTTTCATTTCTATAGGCGTTAGCTGTTTGTAACAGCAATGGTGCTTCAACTTTCAATGTAGGTGTAAAATACCTAACAGGAAATGTAATTTCGATTGTTTGTGTGAAAATGGTGTTAGCATTAAGGCTTAAGATTAGTATGAGGGAAATTGAGAATTGCCTTGTTGACGTCGAACAATAAAGTGACAGTTAGAGCTAGGTATCTGAACGGAGCAGACGTGTTGCCAAAAGGGATCCTCATGACAACCAACCATACGTAATTTGAAAAATAAACGAAGCATTACATTTCACTTCAATTAAAAACGTAGTGACTGGTGTTCATCTATTAATTTTCAGATGGAAATAGACAAGAGAACGTAATAATAATAATAATAGCGTAACTCCACATCTAATTATATGAATCTAACGAACTCGAATGCTTGCATTCATATAAAAATTGCCTAACCAATAATATATTATATGAGGCAGAATGTTGTATTGTCGAGAAAGCTTATAAAACAAACACATACATTGTTTGCATATGTATAACCTTTATATCTAGATTGTAAAATCAGCCGAAATTGTTCAAAACTGTAAAGTAGATAACAAACATTTCTTCTATGTGGGTAACTTCTTGTAATTAAGTATTGGGACCAAAGCAGCGATTATAAAATAAAAGATTTTGAACAAAAAGCAATATATGCAAACAGATAGTGAAAGACAAGGAATTTTCTGGCGAACGTTTCAGCTGATGTAGCATCCGCTGGACATTTGTGAACTTGGGAATCCTCTTTAGTTAGGAACATTTTCGCATATAATGTCTAGCAAACAAGATATGACAAGAAAATACATTCATCACACACTATAGATATATATTGACGTCCTGGATATGACCTTAAACTATATCAGATTGCGGGTTTTGGGGAGTGTGAAACAATCTTTTAATTACCAGTGCTCCTAGTTTCACTATGAATAGCTGTTAGGGTCCCAACTATGGGTTAAATAGAAACCGACTTGAAAAAAACAAATATATTCTATTAAGAAATTGTTCTTCAAAATCATTGGCTTCAACGTTAAATAACCTGAAAAGTGTTGATATGCAGTAAAACAAAAATAACCAGCCAACGTATATATTGATTATACTGGTCGGGATAATTAGTCATAAAAAGAACTTGTGCACGCATAAAATGCAGAACTTGGATGTGGGAAAGAACAATTTTCACGCTGGAACAAGAGTATGTACGCTTATCGATCATGCGTAACCTGTGCATGGCAGAAGTTGTCAGCGACATATTAACACATGAAGAGCTAAGAGCATTCAGCGATATAGATTAATATTGAAAACGGTGTTATTTGAGAATATTTAACTACGTAAGGGAATTAACCTGGCGGTAAACTTCTTAAACTTTTGGTTGAGAACAGTGCTTGTAATGAAAAAGTATAATTCATAAAGAATATTCAGTCGCAAGCTAGTTTTCGTTTATAGGACTTTTCTCACCCATGTTAACCTTTCTATTTTATTAGAAAAAATATCACAAATAATGTGTGTAACATCACATGTCGCTTTTGATACGATTAATAGCGTTTGTGTTTTATATTTAGTTATTTCCCAATTTAGCTTAATTCGACAATTTAACGTTGTTGTAATCGAGCAGCTGACTTTCCGTTTTCTCATGCCGAGTCTTTTTACCGGCGAACTATCGGGAATACAATTGTTCGTGTAAGAATTGCCGGGAGAAACGCGTGTCATTCGCTAATGTTTATTGTTGGCGAGCGATAGGGATCTAAGGAGTTGTAATGTTAGAAGATCTCGGCGCGTTTTCTTGGATTGACTTGATGAATGAATGAAGCAGCTTTGGAATTTCACTGTTGTGCTTATTGCGAATGTTCCCCAAACGCTATTCATTACTTTAACACCAACTTCATGCAAATAGTTTCAGTGGCGTCGTTTTATACACATGCGGTAAAGAGATTTATATATATATATATATATATATATATATATATATATATATATATATATATAATCGTTTTTCTTACATACTCACTATTTTCACCGTTTTCCTAGTTTTCGCTTTCTTTAGCTTCTCATTGCTTTAATCTTATCTCAAGTGTTAAAAGTTGATTTACTTCAAAGTCGACGGTTAACTTTCATTCCTTTCGCTTTTCTTCCCACCGTTTCATTATTCTCTTTCTAAACAATTTCTTGCCTAGATGCGTCCACGTATCTCGTTAAAGCGATCTGCAAGTCAATATGTCGCGCTTTAGTTTTTAACAAAATGTCCATACCTACCCATTGAGTAACTTTTTTTTAAATCATGGTTGAAATCTCTATACCTTAATCTTTCCATCGTTTGTACGGCCAAACTCAGTATAAAAAGAAGGTTGTTGTATATTGACCGCCATTTTTGTAGGTGTGTTAATCTTCAGTTTAAATTATATTTGTCGGCCTCTTACGTTTAAGTTCAAAGCAGGTTTTTATTGCTACGTCACCATTAATTAATATTTTTTGTGTGTTACACATTTGTTTGAAATAATTCTCTGTTAACTTTTTATATTCAAGTTTTAGATGGTGTTTTTTCAATCTGTTTAAGTTTAAAATAGCATAATTCTTATTTTTATATACATTTTCCGATGATTGCGTTTAAATTTATGTCGTATTTACGGTTTGTAATAGTTATGTATTAAATAGCATTTTTCAGGTCTGCCAATTTTAAGTTTTAAATATCATTTGAGTAGGTCAGCCTCGCCGAAAACTTTCAATTGTACATCTCTTGATCTGCAAAGCTAGTTTAAAAAGCATCTTCATCCGAAATTCTTACTTTTTTTTTTTTAATGTGCGTTTTATCGCTCTGTTAGACTTACGTTAAAAACTATATTATGGTCGGATATCGCATATATGTTGTCGATTAAATTATTGTCTGGTTGTCGTATTCATGTTTTAATAAATTTTTTCGTTAATCAGTAACACTTATGTTTAACATAAAAGTATTGTCAGTTTGTCACATTATGTTTGCGATTAAATGTTTCTCGATCTCTAACAATTATGTTTGTAATTAATGTTTAGCAGTTCACCTATCCTCTGCTTAAAATTATTTTTTATGTCGGCCTGTCACACTTTTGTTTGCAATCAGTTTTATTTTCAGTCTGGCACACTTATGTTTAAAACAAAATGTTGTCGGTTTGTCACAATCATGTTGAAAATGAGAGTTTTTTTGGAAACCGTGCAGATTGAAAGTCCATTTCGCATTTTCACCTGCATGCAAACTTATCTATGATAACCGTTGTGCATCGCACTGACGCGAGTTTGTTTGAAGTAGTATTTCAATCGGCAAACGAATATTTTATAAGAGATGTATCGAACACTGTAAAACATCATATCCGTTTGTTACGTTGGAATTGGTAAATATAGTTTCATAAAAAATCATACATTTTGAATGGACAAATTTTACTTCAGAGGTGCACGACATTATTTGTTTGATGCTAGGTCATTAGATAGATTTGCAATGTTTAAGTTTGTCAAATGATCTCATCAGTGGGGCACATTAATGTATAAATTGTCATATACAACTGCCAATTTTGATTACAATTTTTTTATATACTTGAATGCATTTACAAGCACCGATTAAAAGTAACATGTCAAATTCTTTACTGAAGACAACTTTATGAGCTACAGATTTTATACATGGTAATCACTACTATTAATATATTTTTGTCAATCGACGGGGCGGTGGCTGCGCATGTGTGCCCTAAGTGTGAATTTTCACTCACACTGTTGCTCACACTCTGAAATCAGCAAACGCATCTCCTAACTATGCCAACATCAATTGTATCGCCTTTCTAAACGTTCAACATACACCCGCGATTGTTGATCGTTACGATGTTCTCCACTTGTACTAAGTCAATGACGCATATTTATTTCTGGTACACATCTATCACACGCGTGCAATACTTTAAAGTCTCTCGCCGACAATATCTTTTACAGAGAGATTAACCTTTCAGGTCATAAATCAAAAATCATTATGAAAATGCAATTTCCTCCAGAGGAAAAATAGGAGGATTTACTTACGGAACGCCTTTTGTATATAAAACGGGTTTACATATCTGTTGGTTTGTCACTTTTATAATTGCATTTACATCCGTAAACGAAGAGATTGTACGGACGTAACTTCAAAAGTATTTTTCTTCTTTTATGTGTTCGTTTTTCTAAGTAAAGCTACACTTGTTGCTAAGGGCAAAATAAAGCTAATAGTATAATATCCTTAAGGAAATAAGGAGAGCTCATGCCTTATCTTTAAACTAAAATTAAATGATAGTTTAACTATCCTTTTTTCGGGGGGGGGCATTTATACTCTTCGTTTTCAACTTTTAAGTCGGATTTTAATAATTGCTTCTCTCTGCAGTAAAACGCATATAATTCTTGAACTTTCGCCTCTGACACATGTTTTCGTTTTATATATTTTTAACTTGTCTATTAAGGATGAGAAAAGATTACACATACGGTTGGTTTTAATTAGGAGAAAGCAGGTTTTAAAAAATTAAGAAAATCGAGTACAAAAAAGCGTCTCCTCTTAACGGCACTTCAAAAACGCGTACTCTTGATGGAATTTCAAGAACGAGTTTGCACGAAAAGGAAATTTCTCAAACTGAACAGATAATGCATTTTCATCTTAGCTCAAAAGTCCGAAACAATCGTTTCAGACGCTCTTCTAAATAGCCTTTCACTCCATGTGCATATAGATATATAATATATATATACATATATATATATTTATATATATATTGTTATATATATACATATATATATTTATATATATATATATTTATATATATATTTATATATATATATATATATATATATACAATTAAAATAAGTTATAGTCCTAATTAAAAATATATTCATATTATATGTTATTCACAAAAAGATTTATATGATATTAGTCATATGTACCGTCGGTCTCAAACTCGATACGAAGGGGTTCTTTTAAATATCATATCAAGCTCTCTTTACCCAATGCCCATCTAAAAAATATGCGTTTTTAACAGTGAATTTTTAGATGTAACTCTAAATCTTAACGATTATACTTATGAACCGTATCCGAACACTATTTTATATAGAATCATCCTCGGTGTATAAAAGCTATTATCCCCAGTATGTCCAAAAATATCCTGGTTATCACAAATTGAGAATATATTTGATAAGAATAAGAACTATTATAATGAAGCTATTATTAGACATGGAAAAACTAAATACATAATGAAGGTAAAGAATAATAGTAAAAATAGCATATCAACCTGAACAATATCATACAACAGGGCAATGAAAGGAAGAGGAAATGCTAAGAAGAAATGCTAAGTACAAAAACATAATTAAAATACAAATAATGAAATTAAAAATAATTTTTCAAAATATTCAATGATGATAATAACATTAGGAAAAGGGGAAATAGACGCAAAAAAACATGTCTGGTTCAATCCATATTTTAGCGAACATATAACATAATCGAAATAGTATTCCTTAAGAATTTTACAAAATAATTAATTAGAATTTCCCTGTATGAGAATAGATTGAGCAACATAATTCAATAAAAACACAGTTAAGCTTTCTATTCTAAATTGCTGTCAATCTAGTAAATACTGTAATTGGTTCTAATAATGATAAAATACACGATACCGTGAATCATAATTGTATCCAATCAGGTGAACTAAATTTGGGATGAAATGTAACTGTAGAATACCAAACAAGTGCCCATTCTTAGATATTACTTCATTTCTGAAATTGCGTAAAAATGTGAAGTTAAGCTGGATAATATTAATATTATCGACTTTAATACTTAAAAGGGGAAGTATAATTAAAAGGGGTGAGGAATGTCTTTAAGGACAGATACATAAACTGTTGCATGATCAAAAATTGAATATGATAATGAACCATTAAACGATGCGCGGATAATGATAGGAATGAGGGTACAATAAAATAAGTATTAAAAATTAAAAACATAAAAACACAACTGAATTAGATGAGTTGCTGGTGAGAACTACGTAAAATTAAAAGGAGTTTGAATTAAAATAGTCAATAATAGAAAAGGTTACAAAGTAAAAACCAAATAAATCGAAAGGTGTGATTACCTGAAGCATACAACCTGAGGAATTTTAAAGAAGAAATATTACGATGGGCGTGCAATAAGTAATGCCCCTGACCCACTTCCCATATGAGTAGAGAAACGAAACGTGGCACATATGAACCCCCCAGAGTTATGCATTTCCCCCCTCGTTTGATGCAGCTCTTGAGAACGTTTTTGTAGAACACCCCAGGTGTGTCCTCCAACCACAATGTGACGTCAGATATCAAGGCTGCATCATCTGGGAAATGCTTTCCTTTCAAATACAACTTCATGGCTGGGAAGAGGTGATAGTCAAAGGGTGCAAGTTCAGAAGAGTAGGGAGGATGGAGTAGGATTTCATAACCACACGCATGTGCTTGTGATCTGGCGACATGCGAGTTGTGGACCGGAGTGTTCTTCAGCAGGAGTAGGATACCTTTGCTGATCTTGCCCCGTCTCTTGATTTTGATAGCTTCCCTTAATTTCCTCTAAAGTGAAGGAGAATAGGCTCCTGTAATTGCAGTACCCTTCGCCAGAAAATCTGTCATCACTACTCCGTCCTTGTCCCAGAAGACTATGAGCATGACCTTGCCAGAGGAGGGCTGCACTCTTGCTTTCTTTGGAGGTGGTAAGTTCAAGTGCTTCCACTACATTGACTGGGCTTTGGTCTCTGGATCATAGGGATGGACGCAGGTTTCATCCTGTGTAATCAGTCTTTTGAAAAACTTTGACTCATCTTCTTGGCACATCTTCAAATTCAATCCTCGAGCACTCGACGCGTTCTCGCTTCTGGAATGGTGTGAGCAACCTGGGAATCATTCTGGCAGACACCTTATGCATATGCAAATTGTCGGGAATAATAGTTTCCACATACCCTTTACTAATCTTGACATCTTGAGCTATTTGGCGAATAGTAATGCGCCGATCTTTCAAAATGGCGGCCATCTCTTGCCGGACAGTTGCCTCGTCAATGGCAGACGGGGGAGACCAGGTCCCTGACCTGTGTCCACAGACTTCCGGCCATGTTTGAATTCACGATGCCACCGTTTTACAAGGTCTTATGATGGGGAATTATCACCATTAGTGTCTTTTATTTCATCAAAAGTCTCCTGTGCATCCTTTCGAATACAAAAACCGGATCACTGCTCGACATTTAACAGGCTCCATTTCACACCTGACTCAGTTCAAACACCTGTAAAACAGAAATCACAATTAGTTCAGAGCTGTTATTTGCCACAAAACCCGTAGAGATATAAATCATTGCACATGCACAATTTCAGCTAGATCAGACAACTGAACGTGGGTCAGGGGAATTACTAATGACATACCCCTCGTGTGTATTAGATTTAGATGCTATACTGTACTATCATAACAATAAATTCCTGTTATACTCCCTAAAACATGATTGAAATAAATTTATCTAGGAAACATTTATATAGCATATTAAAGATGCAATGTGAATGTGTAAAGCGAATTCTTAAATTTAATAATGAAATTTTAAACAGTGTAATAAATAAATAAATCAGTGTATCTCCAAGAGATCATAACGGATATAAAATAATAAGAAACTACATCGGAGAAATAGAAGAAGTTTTATTTTTATAATCGTTATAGATACTAAAATTACAACCGCTTAATTTGAACAGCACAAGAATGAAAAAATAGGAAATAAAATAACTGCAGGAATTTGAGACAGACAGACGGACTAAGATCAAGAAAATAAATTAAATCAAAATATAAAGTTAAAAATAATGGCAGGTGCTCGTCTTAACTCAAATCTCTGCCCCCCCTCGCCAATCTTTCACGAAAAACACCCGTCTAGCTGAATCCACTGTGAAAAATATCCCCCACACTTTATCTGTGCTAAAATCAAAACGTGGATTCCATGAACAAAGCTTCTTTCTTAGAACTGCACGCCTGTGGAACTCTGTTCCGTCTGACTGCTTCCAACCTGACAACAATTTGGATGTCTTCAAGTCCAACGTTAACAAATTCCTAATGAACCGCCCCCTTAAGTAACCACTTAATCAAATCTCCACACTAACGTAATACACTTGTAATAGCCCTTATCCCTGAGTGGCTTCCGGGCCTTGATAAGTGGTTATCACTGTGTAAAAAAAGAAGGTATTAAACTTAGATTGCCATGAAGAAACTAATGTTATAATGTTTAAAATTAAAAAAAGATGGTGATTTATGAATATCAATGTCAAAAAAGTAAAATCGGATGCTTAAAACTTAGACGAATTGGTAAATTGATAAAGAATTATGAGTATACTGTTCTGGGGTAGTTAACGTCTCTATATCTATGATAGTATGGATTCGGTTTTCACAATGTAATCCAGACATTACTTTCGCTGCGCAACCTGCGCACGCGTAGTTTTACCGCACACATTGTGACCCAGAACTCTTTCACCTTATCCTTGTCATTCCCCTGAAGATGACCAACACATTGATAATGTATGCATTCGGAAAAGAACCCTCTGGATAAACGATTTTTTACTGTTCAACAAACTCGTAGGTTTCTTCCTTCTTGGAAAAGGTAAAATTACTCCCCCCACAGTTTTTTCAACGACGAAAAACGACATCAACACAGAGAAGCCGTGAGTAGAAAAAGTCCACAACGCTATCGATTTGAAATAAGACATTTTTAGTACCACAGAATGTTTTTTTTTTATGAAACAGCCTTTATTTTTGGATTGTTCGTCGAAAGTGAACATTCTTGGTTTTAAACACAAAAATGAAAAAAAAAGAAAATACTAGGTTTTTCATGGGGATTGGCCGACTTGTGCAAATATCTTAAATTGTTCCTCTTTGCAAGAAGTCATTTCCGTGTTACATTTTATGTTTGAAGACTTTTATTACTGTGGTCTAAATTTCTCGGTCGATAGTCTCCATAATTTTCGTTTTCTTGGTAAAAGAATGAAAAAAAAAGAAAAGAAAAATTATATCAACCCTACGAACAATTGAAATTGCATTCACTCCATTACAAAAATGCAGGACAACCGCGTGAATACTCGGATGGATTTTTGCTACGAAAGGGATTTCAATTTGTTTTAATATTCAAAATTCTTCTGGACACAAAATTCTTCATATTTTTTTTTTATTATCGAGAGAATAAAAATAAATTATCAATTGTCTCTTGTTTCCTGTTTAAATTTAACCTTTTTCTGTCAAAATCACATGTACGTGACTGTTTTTTCTTCGTGAATATAACTTCGGCATATCTTCTCCGTGAAATTGCGGATGTTTAGTTTAGCATTTCGTTAGCCGAATTTTCACTGGTGAGTCTATTTTTTAAAAGAGAAGAGCTTTCAAGCAACTAGTAAAAATGATATGTTTACAGCAGACTCAGATGTTTTAATCAACAAACAAAGAAAAGAAGAAAGAAAATAAAATAAAAAGAAGTGAAGTACAAAGAGAAGAAGCAAAAGAGAAAAGGGAGCAGAAGAGAAGAAAGAAAGAAGAGAAAGATAAGCGGAAATGAGAAAAGGACGCAGAAAGAAAGTAATTCAGCGAAAATATACTGGAAACGCAGACACAGGCAAAAATATAATTTGGAATTACTAAGGTAAATGTGTAGAAAGACAGCTAGGAGTAGAACCAGAATGTGTTTTTCCGAAGCGCGATCTGGTCAGCATTAGAAACATTTTACCATCATCCTGACGAGAATTGGACTCTTTTTAGCCTATTTTCGCAAATTTGGTGGCGCATTCAGGATTGTAAGTCATCGAGCAAAAAGATAAGAGGTGTTTTTATTGCAAGAATGGAACATAATAAGTTCGGGGACTACATCATCATTAAAGTGACAAGCAAATTGCACTTCGACGAGATAGTGAAATCTTTGATAGAATTATACTAAAAATCAGTTTATTCCATAAAAGATGGAGATGCATTAATTTGACCCGCAGAGAAGGCCAAGAATATAGCAACTTTTCCTCAGTCGAAAATACATACTGTGATGACTTTATCGATGGCCGACAATATAAAATCCTGATTTTTATTCCATACTTAGTGCCGACCAAAAACGCTAAACTCAGACGCCGAGCACTAAACAGATTGGAAAAGGAACCAAATATAACCCTTAAACAATTTGCTGGGGAATGCCAACGAATCATCTCGTAGATGCAAGACTCCAACAATATATAAGTGGCGGGTGTAGCACAAGAAGAAAGGTGCGAAATAACAAAAAACCTTACTCTTCAAACAATCAAGCGAAAGCCAAATATAATTCTTCGGAAAAATTCCAAAGAACCTTGAGTAATCCCGTTGTTCATGCCAAGGATGTGCAGAACTCCACCGGCAGGAAGAAAAGCCCAAACCTGTCCCGGAAATTCGAGCAATACTAACGCAACGAAGAAAAAGACTCACATTGCAAAGGTAAAGGACCCAACAAGAGCTACGTAAAACCAACGGAGATTCAGGAGAAGGACGAAAATGGACAGATGTACGTGACGTTAAAAATTGAGTATAAGAATGGTGGAGTTTAACTGTACAGTGGTTCGGATTTTTCCATCGTAAACCACTATACTTGGTCCAAATTCGGAAAACCGAATAGGATGAGAACCTAGAAAGTCTTGTTTGATAAGAAGAAATAGAAAGAATAAGATTTGAAAGTAAGGTTAAAACAAATGGAACGTTGACTGCAATTCCAAGATGTTTGTTTTAAATAACAATAATAACTTTTGGGGATAGACTGTTTTACATAGTTGAACTCTGGGACTCGATAAATAGCGATTTTTGTCAAAAAGTGGACATCCTTACAGCCGAAAAAATAAAGAAAGACCTGAGGCATTCTGCAATCTGCGACAGAAACGCAGCGTATACAAAAGATTAACTTATAACTTGAAAGCTTCCTCAAAGCAGTGATTTGGACTCCAGTCGACTATAAAAAGTGGCTGCTCCTACCATGTATGTAAAGAAAAAAATCGAAGACTTCTCGACCTTAAGAATTAGCATTACCCGCTACCTACCCAGCCGCGAGGAAGTTTTTACGAAAGTAAATGGAGGGAAAATATTCTCTAAAATAGATCTAAGCGACGCGTACGTCCAAATTTCCGTTGAAGAAGAAATCTCTAAACTGTTATGCATTACGACTTAATAAGGATATTTTTTTTTAAGTTCAATGGGTTGGCTTTCGGGATCAAAGATAATCGAAACAACGTTGAGCGGCCTTGGTTTCTCCATCGGATAACTGGACGATTTTTTTATGAAAAGCGAATCTACAGAGCAACATAGAAAATACATTTTTCAAGTGTTCCAAAAGATAAACGAATGCGGCTTCACATTTAAATATACCAAATTTGAATTTTTCCTCAAATAAATAAAATACTTATGGCAGACAATAGATAGAAATGGTAGACGTTCCGATCCAGAATGCAACATAGCAATGGAAAATATAGCTGCTCTACATAACAACACTGCAAAGTTTTTAGTTAATTAATATCAAGCCTCCATTCCTAATATTCACATATTGCACGTACATTTAAATGAACTACTTAGGGAGTAGAAGATTTGAAACTCTACCACCGAATGCAAGATGGCGTTCGAAAGCTAAAAGAGGTGATCATATCGGAGCTATGTCTGACCAATTACAACCCAGGCTTAAACATTATCATCGCTAGTGGCATGAGCGCATATGGAATCGGCGCGTGTACCGAGAATGATATTACCTGCTGAAAGGAATCATTCCAATATAAGGAATAAATCATTAAGCATTATTTTCGCGGTAAAAATATTTTACCAATTTCTCCATGGTCGACATTTCAAACTTCAAAGAGACCACAAGCCACTGATCTGTGATTTTGGCTGGAATAAATAGCTGTATACACATACGTCAAACAGGCTCCAAGGATGGGGGAACAATCCTACTTTATATATACTTTGCTATGGAGTCTCTTATGTACAAGAAGTGAAGAAACGCAAACGGGCTATCACCGGATAGTAAACAGCTTGTAAACTCGGTGACTGCATCACTACTATCAGAGAGATTATAGTTCGATTCTATGCAACATTGTGAAAGAACTTTCCATTACCCTGGATGATATAAAGCAATAAGCCGAAAGCAACGATTTTATAGGGAAAACCAAGGAAAAACTGCAAACTGATGAACAAGTAGTAGGGGTTTTTTAACATGCGACCAGGTGTCATTATATTTGTAGAGAGACGTTGTTCCAGTGACCCTCCAAAAGGAAAATTTTAAAGGATTTTCACACACGACACCCTGACACCACCGGAATGAAAAGTTTAATGCGTTTATAAGTTTACTAGAAAAAAAAGATAGATAAGGATATTGAAGAATCCGTTAAAGCACGACGAGGATGTGCAATAACTGCTAAAACGCTACCAATTCAATTTAGCAAATGACCCACAGCTGACTACCCATGGTCAGGGATACACGTAAACTACGCTGGAAAACTGTATGGTAAGTTATAGATCATAGTAGTTGACAGCTACTCTAAGAGGTATGAAGCCTTTAAGTGCAAAACCCCGTCTACGGACTTCACAATAAACACTCTTCATAAATTATTCGCACGGTTCAGAGTGATCGACTATTTCGTGTAAGATAACGGACCTCAGTTTACATTCTTTAAAAAGCTCATGGAAGACTTCCAAGTGGACGACCTCACAATTCTGACTTACCACTTCTGGTCAAACGGACAGGCTGAAAGATTTTTTGAAGAGGGCTTTGAAGAAAACATTAGAGCTTACGCACCATAACGCCTACAGTGAATACACCATCCCAGATTTCTCCGGTGTAAGTTAGGATCGCTAAAAATACGAATAGTCTTTGACAAAGTATTGCCTCAACAAGTGAACTATCGAAGAGAAATGTTTCCAAGAAGAATTACGTGCCGGGAGAAAACATACTTCCAGATGCACAAAAATAATAATAATTTCTGGTAGCACGGAATATTCAACACATGATCAGCCATATATAATACATGGTGAAACGAAAACATTCCACGCATAAGAAAAACCTGAATCAAATACGCAAACGCACATGAAACGAGTTAAGTGAAACTCCACCAGAAAAAGAAACGTTAGACATATTGTATGACGTATTAGACCTGAAACGCCCTCACACTAGTACCAAAATACGTCGTTACGGTGGAAAATGGAAGCTGATCGAACCCCTTAGAGGTCTACCGAGATACAAACTCTTTATTTCGGGGAAATAAATCTTCGGAGGGGGTATTCTGCGGTAGTTAACACTACTCTATTTATAATATTGTGGAACGATGTAAGACAGATATTTCTACCGTCGAGCAGAAATAACACGCCTAGGTTTGTTTCTCGCACTGGAAACCAAGATTCTTAACATTATTAATATAACCCCCTAAACAGAACAACGAGACATAGTTATCTCCTTATAATGTGATGAAAAAAAGAATGTTGAAGAGAAAAAAATGAAATCAAAATAGAATACTTTTATGAGAAGAAAATTAATATATATATATATATATATATATATATATATATATATATATATATATATATATATATATACATACTGACCTAGCAGGTATGATGATTTTAATTAATAGTTTTTAATAAAACTTTTACTCAAAATTCTTCTTAATAAATAAAATATTAAGTAAAATAAATCATGCGCTCGTAAATGTAAACAAAACTCATACGGAAATATCATAGATCAAAGAGAATATAATTAAGACATATAAATTAAATCTAGAATTAAAAAATGTAGTTTAGTATAAAGAAAATAAATCTATCGAGTGACTAATTTGCAAAAGAAAAATACTTTAATTAAAAACAACGCGGAAGATTATTGTACTATTAGGATAGATAAGTCGTTGTAATATAATTTAAAATGTAAAAATTGGAAAATAAACGAATTATAAATTCCATGACTAACAGGAAGTATTTTTTTACATCTTAAGAGAATAGTGCGTTATAGGGAAGGGCTGCTCCCTTTCCATGTACATAAGAAAAATATTAGATAAGTAAACATTAGATTAGGATAAGCTTAGAATCGACCCCCGTACGCAAAGTTAAGAAATGGAATATTAGAAATTAAGTCTATTATTAAATCTTTTAGAAATCTGAATATTAAATATGCCAGAAAATATTAAACAATGCAAATAATGTTATATTGTTTTAAAATGGGTTATATTAGAATTGAGGACTTTTTTTTCACCAGGGGTGTGTTTGGAGAAACATATGTAAAGCCACCTGAAATTGCTCACGTTTGAAAAACACACATCTGACATCATAGACAAAGGATATTTCTCTATATTTTGGATTGGGATTTTAGTAAGTTAGAGCAAGAGAGCCAGAGTTGGTCAGTTGATACCCTAGAAGCCAAGGATGAACACTTAGACTCTGTAGATCCAAATTTGAATTCTTTACGGCATCGACCAGCCGATCCGTTGAATAAAGAAGTAATCATTATGTTGTAACTGTTGTCTTGTGTCATTATTCATCACAAATGGGAAGGAATTGGGTTTATCATCTTATAAAGAACATTGTGTAACACTTCGAAGGTTAGTTATCTCCTCTCCTCTGTGTTCAGAACTGTGCATCATATCACCCTCTCCTCAATGTGTGTTAAGAAGAACAATCCCCTGTCTGATATAAATATCATTATCATTCTATCTGTGATCTAAGAACTGTTATATATGAAGTCCTCAAGAAGCATCCTCAGAACGGTATAAATAATTCCCTCATCATCGTTATATATGTGCCCAATATGAACTCCCCATCATCGTTAAATATATACCCATGTTGTTCAACAGATGTAGATCTACTGCTTGATCCCTTAGAAATAGATTCAAAATATGAACATATATGTATAAATTGTGTATTTCAACGTCTAGTGAGAGGCTGTTTTAACAATATTTTAATGACATATTTGAAACTCTCCTATTTGTCAAGTAAAAAGTGTAACCTATACAAAAATTACAAAATGGTGGTCTCATTTTTTATTTTCTTGTGTTGATTTTGTGGAAATAATATATGAATGGTCGATTATGAAATATGATAATCATAAAGCTTAAGGATTGAGTATATTTATTGTGATTTTACTTTTCCATTGTCAAGGCTCTTGTCACCATTGCGAAATTTCTTAAACCACTATTCTACAACATGTTCGTTAGTGGTTCCTGAGCAAAACGCATCATTGATATCACGATGTGTTGTGGCAGTTATACTGTAACAGGAAAATCGAGCGGATTTGAATTATGTCAATTTTGTAGACAACTCTGTAAAAAATAAATAAAGAAATTGAAAACGGAAATCATCTACAGGATTCGATACAGCAAAAAACGCATTTAAAAATGCTATATAACATGGCTATATAATAACTGAATTAATTCAGAAATCATATATAAAAGTAACATATGTGGGAAAACGATATTGTTTCTGCACCAACATAATATTTTAATATATAAATGTTCAGTAAAAATATTAATAAATACATATATACAACTTTGACGAATATATATATATATTTATATATTTATACATATATATATATATACATATATACGTGGAACTTTCTTTAAACATTTTAAACTATATACAAACGAGCGTGTTAATTTGTCCGTAAGTAAATTAATCTCTTGTATAGCTGATCGAGCAAACGTACATGAACAAACTATAGTACCAATGTCCTTCAATGAATACGCAGTTGTTTAACATGAAGCACATATTATTTTATAAAACTAATTTCTTTATAGTATTATTATATGTATTATTGTTTATTTTTGTTATAATATAGACCGTCATAAACACAGTTACATTATATATATACATATATATATACATATATATACATATATATATATATATATGAAATATTGATTGCATTGTTTCATTAGAAGTGTTTTGTTGAAAAGCTAGAATTCATAGTTGTCCTGTTTTAAAATATCCAAACAAGCTATATGCTAAACAGCGTTGTGCTCGTTTCTATTTAGCATTTTATGGCAGTTTATTTTTTAAATTTTTATATCCTTGCATCCCGTTAAGTAAGTATGAATATACTAGCAGCAAGTTATCTTATGTAATATGTTTAACAGTACTATTAGAAAGTTAAACTACTTTGGATAGTATTTCGTTATCATATTTTATTCAAATTAAGCAAAGCTTCTTTTGATTAATATATATATATATATATATATATATATATATATATACGATTACATCTTCTTTACAGACGTTCTGCATCAGTGTTGCCCGTCTGTGTACACGTAGGTGGTTTTTTAATCCAGCTTTAGTTCTATATAAAGTACACACATGTGATATGAAAACTTTCTTTCTTTTAAAAGTGATCGCAGGATAATATGTCAACCTCTTGATTATCAGGCCAGGCTACTTTTAGATTTGCAAATTAGATCAAGGATATTACAACTAAGCATTTCCCGATGTGCTGTGAAAGCCTTCTCATAACACTGCCGTCCCTGTCTTTGATTGTTTGATTTCAGATGATTTACAAAACCAGTTTTGACAAAATAATCTGCCACATACAGTGCACTTTAGTTCCTGTTTTTGTTTCTTTGACATTATATATTTGTCCTGCTTTCTTAAAACACGTTTTAAGACTGCAGGATCTCTATGCTGTCTTTAGAAAATTTTACTTTTTTTTTATAGTTTTTCTCAACATTGATCGATGTTTTGCTTGAGCTTAAAAGGTATCTACATCCATCTCAAGTATTTTCAAGTTGTTTTCAGAGAATATTTAAACCTTTATCTTGGTTTATATTGTGTCCTTTTACTTCTATCTATCTCGCCATGAACAGTTGATTAGGCAGTCTGTTATACTTCATCCTAAACAAATGTTCAGCTCAGGTCACCTGATTTTAAATGATTGTCATTTCAATATACTATTATTTGATCGTTCAATTGTAAGATGTCTTACCACGCACGTTTTTCTAGTTTGCCAAATGTAGAACTGGCTCGGGCTATCCTGGCATTTATCTCAACATCAATTGTACAGGCGTTACTCAGCGTACTAACCAGATATAGAAAATGTTCAATGATACTTAACTTCTGGCCATAAAATAATATGTTTGGTTCAACATATGATATTTCTATGAGAGGGGAATACATGTTTTTTTAGTCTGATGTTAAGTTCAAAAGCTATAAACTGTTCTGATAACTTGTGCATAATCATCTGTGTGCTTACTTCTGAATGTGAAACAAGGTCTGCAAAATCTGTATATAAAAGTTCAAGGACAAGATTCTGAAAAGCTTTCTTCTTTGCGTTCAGACGTCTGAGGTTAAAAAGTTTACCTGGTATGCGAAATCGAAACTTCACCCAACATCGCAATTGTTAAAAGCATGCACGGATATCACAGGAAAATATATGGAGACTTATGTAGGAACAATTATATCACCTTGTTTTACACCGTTTTCAACTAAACTTGGATCATACGGAGATCCATTAAAGTTCGCGCAGGCTTTCATGTTATAGTGTTAATGCTGAAACAAACAACAAAACTGATAGGACAACCTAGTTTCCTAAAAATCTTCCTGAATGCATTGCGATTAATGGTATCAAAAGCTTTTGTCGGATCGATAAGTCTTTGATACAACGGCACTCGCTGCTTCGTACATTTTTCCGTTATCTGTCGCTCAGAGAATATCATGTCCATACCGTCAGACAGATCTAAAAATACATTGATTCTCTGGGATGATAAAGACATAAAACTTTGAGCGAGCGATTTAACAACAGCATTGCTAAACGCTTTATGACTGCTTCAAGTAAGCTAATGCTTCTATAATCACCATACTCAGAGTTGTTCCCTTTTCCCTTAAGGATTGAAATCAATACTGCATTAATTTAGTATTAAGGGATACCATTACTATGACAACTAGTGATGATGCGTGTATAGACTGCATTGATTATACTATATCCTTCAAATAACAAAAATTCAGCAGGTATTCCATCAAGTCCGGGTACTTTTCTATTATTAATTCGTGTTAATGTACTGAAGTGGCTTATCAATGCTGGGATCAGTAACCATCTTATTAACGCTTTTCATTTGAGAGAGATAAGCAATAACTCTATCATTTACTTCAGACAATTTATCAAAAAGACCTCGAAAATGTGTCTCCCCCATTCCATGATCCCCTCTACATTATTAAAGGGGATAGAACTAACTTTAGATTTTACAGGTACAAATGTTGAAGCATGTAGACGAAACATTGTAATGTATATCTTTCGTATTTTTACGGTCAAAATATGCCTGGGTGTCTGTTGAAAATTTGGCCAACCACATGTTATTTATTCTTCGTGTCTGAAGCTGCCCATTTTATTTTGATTTTTGATACACCATTTCAGCAGTAATTTTGAACTGATCCATTTGAACACAAACATATCCCGTGGGCCTTATTTTCTCTTCCAAAAATCGGTGATTGTAAAGTCCTTTTCATCAAACTAAACCCTTTGTTTTTTTTACAAGCCCAAAATTTCAACTACTTTGCTAAATACTTGTAACTTAAATCGTTCTCAAGTTCTGTCAAATGAGATATTAATAAATTAGATCCGAAGAGTTTCACACGTTTCCTTATTTTATAACTTGGAATCATCGCTGCGTTTAGACCCTTTTACTCCATTGGCTCTGACATTTTTTCCTTATACACAACTTTAATCTGCGCATGATCAAGAATATGGCCATGTTTTGATCTAGGATATATCCAAGTTTCCTTGGGAATGTTTTTTTGTTGGCAGCAGGGTTTACATACTGCAAGACAATTCTAAGTGCATAGCTGTAAAAGAAAAACCCAATTATTGTTTGCCTTACCAAGTCCATATTTTCCTAAGATACCACAGGTGTTTTGATAATTTCCAACAGTGCATTAAAATCTCCAAGCAAAAAAACCTTATCAGCTATTGTAATCCCTTTGATACAATTCCCTAAATCTTGATAACACCTCATTTTGTCATCCTGTCTACTATAAAAAGTAGGGGCATATACTGAGGTAACTGACACCTGACAATCACGATATAAAGATAACTGAGATGTGATATTTGTCATGATTGCAAAACCAACTTCTTCCCTTTTTTACTCCTTTTGATGTTCATTTCCAGAAAGATATATATCCTGCACTTTTTAAATAGGTTTATTTTCATTACTAAAGCTGGTTTCAGATAGAGAAGCAATATCCCCAATTTAAATTCAAACGTCTGTTTACAATGGTCATGTTATTGGCAGTGACGACTATGATAATGATGATGCAGTATACAAGTAATTTTTTTTTTAATTAACAAATGAATAAAATAAACGAATACATTTTTCTCACAAACGGTGCATTGTAAACGTCTCGAAATTTTAAATGTATACATAAATAGATAACTGTATGCATATATATATATATATATTATATGCATACACATATATGCATATGTATGTGTGTGTGTGTGTGCGTTTTTATGTGTGTGCATATATAAAACACGGAATTGTGTTTTGCGTGATGTAAACGTTGTTTAAAGTGTAAAATAAATTATGTATGATATACATTGTTTAAAACGAATTATTATTTTGAAAATAAAAACACCTATTAATTTGTATATATATATATATATATATATATATATATATATATATATATATATATATATATATATAAAGCTGAGCGTCTCTATGTGTGTTTGGTCCCGAATAGGCTCCTATATGGTTGACTATTATTGAAAAATGATCACAAATAATGATAAAAGATGGATCAAAAAACAGGAATAGGTATGTTTGGTCTGGCATAATGATGATTCATTAAAATTGTGGGGTCTGCGTACGCGCCTGCTCCACAAAGTATGAAAATAAAAAAAATTAAAAAAAAACGTTTACAAGTGTTTTTGATATAGATGTACATAATAATATTTTGATAAGTATGTTTTAACTTCAATAGGGAGGGTATAATTAAATTGCGGGGTCTGCGTTCGGTCCTGGCCTTCATAGAATGGAAATAGGCACACACTTTAATAAATACTTTTTATATCTATCTGCGTAAGTATACTTTGATAATTATATTTCTGTATGTAGAAATATTGTATAATAAAATTATGTGGTGTTCGTTCGCATCTGACCTCCATAGAATGGAAATATGTCACAAAGTTTAACAAGATTTATTTTAATATACATCCACAGAATATTGTGATAAGTGTTTCAGTGTGAACAGGTATGGTATAATAAATTATGGGGTTTATCTATTTTATTTTTACTTTCATCATATTTAGCTTTGGTTTTGATACCCCCCCAAATATGAAGCTATCTCTTTACAATCCTTCCTTTTCATAACCCATCATACTTTCAGAATCATAGTCCAATTTCTGTAGGCTCTTTTTGAACCCAGTCAGAAAACGGATACATTTGCTAGTATATATATATATATATATATGTATATATATATATATATATATATATATATATATATATATATATATATATATATATAGGGAATTTGTCTGTGTAAGTCTTATCAGTATTCACGCGAAAACGGCTTTGACGCATTTTCTTGAAATTACACGTTAACGTGATTGATGTGTCTTTAAAGTTTTTTACGTTAGTTTTGTATTTAAATTCCTCACCAAACTCTGGTTAAATAAAGAAGTACAATTTCGATTACGTTTAATTAAATTTGCATCACAAATGCATTTGGGCAGTTTTTCACTGCACAACCTTGACAAGCTCAACTTCAAAAATCAACTATACATCCATTTCCAAGCATGGTTGCGTTCTCAAGAAATGTTTTTAGAGAATATCTTTATATTCGTAGCAAATTGTACATTGAAACGGTCATACTTTAGGTTATATGGAACGAAACTATAATAAATTTTGAACCTTTGTGAAGATTATAATGCTTATCTATGGTTATGATTTTATGACAATTGGTAAAAGAACAATTAATTTTCAAACGAATAAACTGTGATCTAATTAAACTACATTTGTGTATATAGTGTCTTGGAAGGCCAGCTGCTGTTTCGCAGCTTTGGGATTAATTTTGCTTTGGATTATTTTGCTTGGTTGTCTCAGCTAGGGTCTCTCCAGCTCATTAATACACACGCACACACACACACACACACACACATATATATATATATATATATATATATATATATATCGCTGGCTAGATTATTATAAACTGCTAAAGTAGCTGCAGAATTAAGTTAACCCACTTCCATGTAAGTGTTAATTTTTCATAGTCAGTGAAAAAATCGGAAGTCTAGTCTGTTTGAGTACCGCGACCAAGAATAATCATGACTTCCTTAAATGATGAATTCTCTGGAAGCTGGATTACAACAAGACTCTAACGTTTTCAGTACTCTACATGAATTCGCATTATCGCAACAGCCGCTTACCATTGATTTCTCACTTGTAGCGGCCATTGGTCTCCACTGGAAGTTGAGTGGCAATGTCTCCCCAAGGTTCAGTTCTATTCACACTTGTCCGGCGAGGGTCTGATCATCGCTCTCTTCTCGATCTTTCTATCCTCCACAACAGTTTTCGGCTATTTGGGATCATTTTTGGTGGGATTATTGGGAAATTGAAATGGATTGTGGACGGTATAGGGAAATTATAGATACGTATCTTCAATGTTATTGGTTCTGTGTAACGTTTCATAATGTGTTACAGCGTGTCTGGCCCGTTCATGTGGCTCATGTATATTAGTATTCGCACTCAAGAATTTCCCTTAATATTTCAGCCGTTTTCATTATTGCTATTCGTTGTATCATTCCAGCAATTCCTCTGATTCGAATTTTTCCTATTCTTTTTTTTTTTTTTAAGATTTTCAGAATTGTTTCTTGTTCTTCTACGATTATAGGTAATTCATTGATTTTTTTCATCATCCATATCCTTTTCAGCACTCTGGCTAGCTCGGTATATTTGCTGTGAACAGTTGGAACAGCACATCTACGATTTGGAAGGATTTTTATTTCTTGGTAATTATTACGACACCTGGTCTTCTTGCTTGGAAGGGTTTGTCCGTTTGTATGTCCATGTTCCATAGGATTTTGTGTTTCTCGTTTTGAATTACTGTTGCTGGCTTATTTGCTGGCTTATGCTTGTGCCATTTGACTGCGTTCGAGATGCAGTTTTTTGCACAATTCAAACTGTACCGGTCTTCCCACTTGGTCGCTACATTCACTTACTATATGGTTTATTGTTTCGTTTTTTGTCAACAAATTCCGTATTTGCTCTTTTCTTCTCGGTCTTTGCTTTGATTTGATTGGTTTTTTGTCGGGTTGTCTTGCAATGCTGTTATTAGGAATTAAGTCGGTTTAAATGTAATTTTCGCACCCAATGCCCAGGTGTTTCATTATTCTCATCTTTTGTTATCCTTGTGAATCTTCCATATAGTTGTTTCCCGCCCCATTTTTTTCGTCTTTTATTATTCGTCTCTCTGTTTTCTCTTTTACTGTTTTTCTGTGACACTCGCTTCCATAATTATATTTCAGTGCTTGGCATTATGTATTTTTTATGTTCTTTTTGCGGTCATTTACACAGTCTTTTATAAAAGCCAGTCTCTTCCTCCCGTCCTTCCTTTTCACGTAGTGTCGGTAGACATCTTTATTCCGGTGTAGATTTTTGTGCATGGTAATGAGTTTCCTGGGCTTCTGATCGGCTATTATTATTATTATTATTATTATTATTATTATTATTATTATTATTATTATTATTATTAATTAATTAAATATTTGTTTTACAGTAAACGTTTAAGATTATCTAGTCAAATTCTCTATCAAAATGTGTTAATTTTGTTGATAGGTTTGCCATATTTAGTTGCAGGTAGTATTATACTATTCGTTTGATACAGTATATTCATTTATCCTCATGAATATTTAATAGAAAATTAGAACAAATTTAACTGATTTTATTTATTAAATTCAAAAGAATTTTGTCATTAAGGACTGTAAATTCTGCAAATTTTGACGCATGATCGCCCTCACAAAACTATCTTGTTCGGAACTCCACACAAATAATGTGTGTATAGTAGTGAAGGCTTTGTGCAGAACCAAATCACAGTTTGTAGTACACTTTCAACCGTCGTTATTTAGAATTGCCGCCACGAAATAGGATAATGTAGAAAACTTCATTAATCTGGCGAGAACCTTTGTGTTAACGTGTATATATATATATATATATATATATATATATACAAATGCATACATATATATACATCTATATATATATATATATATATATATATATATATATATATATATATAAAGACAGAGAGTAAGAGAGAAAGCGAGAGACTAATAATCGTCTCAAGAGGAAATTCGTAAAAGAGAAGTGTTTTATATTATTTCTATTATTTTATGAGTCATAAAAATCAAAATACTTCGTTAGGCTTTTTAGCAACTGACATATATATATATATATATATATATATATATATATATATATATATATATATATATATATATATATATATACTAGAAGAATTCCTGCCTAAAACGGAATACTCAGAATATGATTGTTTACGTAATATTTGTTATCTTATAAAGAATAAAAAGAAGATATAATCATAATTTTTATAGTGCTACTATCATATTTTACATTTTGATTATAAAATTGTTACATTTAATAGTTATTCGTAAGGGATGATTTTTATGTCCCAACATCATTTAAGATTCCTTAAATGATTGCAAATTTATGTATGGTTCTTATTGAACATTTTTTTTACAAAAATAGCAGATAATTTCTTTTTCCAGACAGACGTCCAGCTTTATTCTCATCACTTTGCATAAAACTTACTTAAAACATATATATACGCCTAAACTTGAATTTCTTTGTGCCTAGTAGCTATTTTTAAAAGTTCATACGATCGGTTTATTAATGCATACATTGAAAAGAGCAGAGCAATCTCTCATCTATTCTAATACCAATTATTATAAGAAATAGCAAGCACATGCTATTTGTAGTTGTATACTTTTCCTAGCCTCGGAGGATTGTATAAAAGATATATGCTAAACATTTATCATGACAAACGAACATATTATACAACTCAAATTAAACAAGTTTTGGCTGGGAGAATAAATACTACACTATTCTGCGTCTAAAAAGGACTAATCCTGTGACTTATGATATAATGAGCATGGAACTGTTATTACACTCAAACCTCAAAATGGAAGAAATATAACATAATATCCGGGAAAAGAATACATCTTCCAATATGATGAATACAATAAATAGATACGATAGAATCGTTTTTGCCCCAGATACAACGATATAAAATCACAATTAGTAAAAGATACCACTTCATGCAAGCGATAAAAGTGGGATCAAACAATGAAATTTTAGTGTTTTTTAACAAAATGTTTATTACTTCTGCTGAATATACATACACACACTTTTATATTATAATCTTATTGCAAGGAAATCATTAGTTATTGAATTAACATTAAGACAAAATGTTTATTTTATGTTTTTCGTACGTCTGTCACAATTTTAACCGTGATAAATACATTGCGATATTTCCCCTGTTTCGGAATATAATACGCACTAATCATGAATAAAAATATAATAATTCTAAATACTTAAAACAAATGATATGATTGAACTTAGGTCTTTTACTTAAGCTTTTTATCTTAAAGTTAACAAAACACTTAAAGCTTATCGTGATCTTTTTATTACATGAATTTAATCAATAAATTAGACATACGCGAATTAATAAAAAATATCAAATAAATTAAAATTGTATATTGTATACAGTTATTACATGGTTATATAATCATCGCAGCCTAGCTGACCGCAAAAATTTATTCTTCGTATAGAAAACACACGAATTTATATCCAAATTTATATCCAAAGTTAATGCAGTGACGGTATTTTTTTTGTCAACCAGTAGTCATAGCGTTTCAGATAAAAGATAAGTTCTTCAATTTGCACCTTTGCTCTTTGATAAAACACATTCGTTATCTTAAATTATTGTGAGGATGATACAACACTGAAACCCACACGTATTAACTATATAAGCCTACAGCAATCTTTCTGTCCTGTGAAACGCTTAATAACACGGAAACAATGAGCAGTTTACACTTAGGAAAAAGTTGAAAGGTCTTTTACAAATTTTTACTTTCATTTTATAAATGTCTCAAAGGTTGATCCATGTCTAATGATTTTATTCTCATTTACTTATACACGGATCTTTTTTTTTTTTTTTTGTAAGTAAAATATTTTTATAAAACAAATACGATAAGCTCACCGAATAAATGAGATATTTTGGTGAGAGAATCTGCTGTAGGGTAAATCTATGTGTAAGAGACAAATTATTTGACTGCTTACACCCTCCAACGATTTGTGATTCATACCTAACAAAATAAATTATATAATTTATGTGCTTTGCACAGTGTTCTTATTGTTTTAAATTTTTAACATTTCTAAAAGAATCATAATAGATTTACCCGTTTGTTACCTAAATAACCTCGCTAGAGAGTTCGATCTAATATTCTGAATTAGGTATCGTTCAGTTTAGTCCTCCGAGTGAAGAATGCCGAATATCTCTTTTTGGCTGGTGTTCTAGAGTATCATATTCGTATTTACTTCCCTCCACACCACACATAGAATTAATTTCATGTGTAAATATACTGCAAGTGGAAAACAATTTAATATTTTGCTCCTTGCATTTTGGAAATTTTCTTTGTAATGCGAATAATGCCTACGATTTAACATATATTTTTCCAGACGTGTTCTTCCGTTAATCGATTCTAATCTTCCTCTCATGGAAGGAAGATGTGGCACTCTGGTCTGCAAAAATGCATAAAACTTTCATTCAGCTAAGTAGTAATGCAATTATTCCTTCGCAGACGGCGAGAAAGCAACACCTGATATGTTAGACTTTCTTTAACTGCATTTGACCATCTCAGTCTTAGTATGGTTGTTCATTTGATCATTCGAGCTGGT
Source organism: Euprymna scolopes (assembly GCF_053919585.1). NCBI lineage: Eukaryota > Metazoa > Mollusca > Cephalopoda > Sepiida > Sepiolidae > Euprymna > Euprymna scolopes. The sequence goes on along the minus strand of NC_136506.1, from coordinate 40,359,473 downwards.
CATTTTTTAGTATAGTATAGTATTTGATCATTCGTACTGGTCATTTTTTTAGTATAGGATGGTCTGCTATCCGTCGGTTCTGGTAGAATGGTGGGTAACCCTATGACGTTTACTACCCCAAGTCGTTGCTTCACGTCTTTTCAATTACATACGTTTATTGTTGCCTGTGACTTTTGTACCTAGACAATTTAAAAAAGATGAAACTGCTCTTCTATTAGGCGTGTTGGTCAAAACCTTCCTAATAGATGCCATTAGAGCACGAGAGTTGAAAAATTACGTCATCGCTGAGGCACCGGCAAGCAAGATCTGTCGAATAGTCAGATTATCGGTTATGACTAAAAAAATACAAAAAGTATAAGAAAACGTTAAACTCCCATTAAAAAGAGAAAAATGTGGAACATGATCATTGGTATTGAAACTCATTCAATATTTAAAATATAACTCAGAACAGAAACACTTTTGTGTTTATGAGTAATCAAAAATTTCGTTATTTCATGGATATTAAATACCTTCATAATTAACTTTTAAATTTCATTGTGAAATGAAAAGCAAACACGGTTCAATTTATAGTAAAACTAAACTTTATTCAATATATAAAAGTTATGCATGCAGAATTACGTATGTTTGAAACAAAATAAAATAAAATGTTGCAAAATACTAAGTAGGCATTTAAACAACAGACAAGTATAAAATCATCAACTTAAAATTCTATCAAAAATATATTTAATAAAAACGAACAATAAACATATTTTTCAATAAAAAATGCCAACAATATTTTTAGTCGCGTGCAAGCGACTCTATAAGTCACTCCGTCGGTCGGTCGGTCTGTCCGTAACACTTTTCTGCTTAGCCTTTTTGGTTAAGATCCAAGGCCTGTTGTTAAAACATGCTGTTCTTAGCATTTTTAGTTTTTCTTGGCCTTTTGACTAAGATCAACATGTAGTATTTGTTCTGGCAGATACTGCAAGCAAAGACCATATGTGGGGCGACCCCACAGATAGGACCTTGGTCAATGTAGGGCAACCCTTCATACCAGTTGTCACTATTCAGCTCCCCTACTCCCCGGGGAGTTGGCCCACATTTCCCCTTCACGCCTCACTTTAAAAATCGGCCTTGTGCCTAATTTGCCGGATTGGGGAGCAAATAAATACCAACCCCACATATAAGACCTTGGTCAATATAGGGGCAACACTTCATACCAATTGTAACTATCCAGCTACCCTACTCCCCGGGGAGATGGTCCCCATTTCTCCATCACTCCTCACATTAAAAACCGGTCTTGTGCCTAATTTGCTCGGTAGAGGAACAAATAAATACCATTTTCTTGGCCTTTTTGCCAAGATCAAAGTGTAGGATCCGTCCTTACTACATGCTGTGCTCATGTTTGTAACTTTGTGATATAAAGTGGGGGTCACTTTTCTGTATTAATTTAATGTAAAATGATAACCCACTTTACAACCAGTCAGTCTCAAAGCTATTCAAGTCATTTTCCAGATCATTCAATTATTTTTGAAGGATTCCAATTATTTTTTGAAGCATTCAATTCATCCTTAAATTCATTAAAGTCATTCTAAGTCATTTACTTTTTATTTATTTAAGTCATTTCAGCCCATTTTCCTGTCATCTTAGTTTATCTTTAAGAATTCCATGTCAATCCTACATTCACACATATATTCCTTACACGAGAGCACACGACTAAGGGCTATCGGACTTGTTTAAATTAAAACGAGCAACAATATTTTTAAAACAAAAATCTATGATCCCCGTCCCCAAACTTTAACGAAAAACACGCGTCTAGCCAAAACCGCTATAAATAATTTCCCAGGTTCTTTATTTGTGCCTAAACCTTAATGTAGATTCCATGAACAAAGCGTATTTCTTAGAACTGCGCGCCTGTTGAACTCTCTTCCGATTGTCTTCTTTCCAGTTGACTACAATCTTCAAGTCCAACGTAAACAAGTTCTTGATTAACCGTCCCACTTACTAATTCAATTCACAAAATGTCCACTACTTTTATTTACTACGCTATAATCACATTGACTAATGCATATCCATTAACCCTTATCCTTAAGTGACCTCCGGGCCTTGATAAGTGTTGATTTTTGTGTACAAAATAAGTTATCCAGATAGGAATAAAAGTAACGAATCCTGGTTTTGTTTGCATTCATTTGTTACATATATTGAATCATTGATTTTTTTTAATGTTCGTTTGCTTGTTTTTCTACTTAATCCCCGAAAAAGATTTTGTCATTAGAGGTTATCTACTTTCACTTGTTTCGTCGGGCGCGTGACCAGATTTATAGGACCAGATTCAATGACGTTACCAGGTTATGTGTTATAAGTGCGTAAGGCATTTTTATATTATTATTATTACAGAGGGCCGTGTTGCTTTGACACTCTTCCACCCTTCAACCCGATCTTCCCAGAGTGTGAAGGAAGTAAATACCTACCACAGAGAATAGGTCATTTGAACAATTTGCTAGACTCTGGTTATCTTCATATCAATGGCGGGTAGGGACAACATTTTTCAAATACCGGTACACTAGCATACAATGTTGCGTATGGGTTGGTTGTATGAGTTGGATCATGTGTCAAGTTCAGACTACAAGGTAAAAAAAGTTTTTCTCTGGAAATTCAACGAATGTAGGTAGTCACTTAGCGACTATCACACTAAATAATTGGGATTTTTTACGATTAGAGAAGTGACATTAAACCAGTACACACGATATAAAATACGGATGAACAATAACCAAGGTACAAAAAACAACAAGTGTACACAGCATTGTACACTTGTTATTTAACTGAGTTACTTTACAACATAGCTTAAAAGTTTTGGGGAGGAGTTTTCTTATAAGTTACAATTTGTCAAAGCTTAAGAAAAAAATGTGACAAGATAGTTTACATAGTCATAGGTAGAAAATAATTAGACAATGAAAAATAATTAATTAATTTGATTAAATCTGATGGTTAGTATACAAAATGTAATTGTTGAGGTCCTAGTTAAGGATAAATATGCTATCAGTGACTGGGTCTCGTGCAAAGAGCAGAGATGTTATGTATCGGAAAAGAAACTCTGCCCATGAAAGTTTCGCTTAGTTCTAAGAACACAGAAGAAGAAAATAAAAATCTCTAATGAGCGATTCTTCTTTTTCTTTTGTAAATTATTATGTTGTTCTTTTCCTATGTTTTCTGTATTAACTAATGAACAGGTTGATTGTTGTAAGTAGAAATATAAGAAGTAATTATTTTTGTAAGCAGAATTCAGTATTCAAATTGATAAAAACAAGGCCAATAGACCTTAGTCGCGTGCTCTCGTGTAATGAATGAATTTCGTAAATGTAGGATTGACATGAAATTCTTAAAGATAAACTAAAATGACCAAAAAATGGGCTAAAATGACTTAAATAAATAACAAGTAAATGACTTAGAATTATTTTAATGAAATAAGGATGAATTTAATGACTTTAAGAATAACTTGAATGCTTAAAAAATAACTGCAATCCTGCAAAAATAACTTGACTGATTTGGAGAATGACTCGAATGGCTTGGAAGCTAACTGGTTGCAAAGTGGGTAAATTAATATTGAAAAGTGATCCCCAACTTTATATCACAATCAGTACAGCCTGTAGTAAGAAAAGATACTACACTTTGATCTTGGCCAAAAGGCCAGGAAAAGGGTATGTATTTGTTCCCCAACCGAGCAAATAAGGCACAAGGCCGATTTATATGTGATGAGTGAAGGGGAAATGGGGGCCAGTTTCCTTGGGAGAAGGGGAGGTGGATAGTGACAATTGGTATGAAGGGTTGCTCCTACATTGACCAAAGTCTTATATCAGTTGGTATTTATTTGCTCCCCCACTGAGTAAATTAGGCACAAGGCACATTTTTAATGTGAGGAGTGATGGGAGAATGCGGACTGGCTCCCCGGGGAGTAGGGGAGCTGGATAGGGACAATTAGTATGAACGGTTGCCCCTACATTGACCAAGGTCTTATTGTGGAGTTGCCCCCCCCACATATGGCTTTTGCTCGCAGTATCTGACGAAACGGATACTACATTTTGATCTTGGCCAAAAGGCCAAGAAAAGGGTATTCATTTGCACCCTCACTGAGCAAATTAGGCACACGGCCAATTTTTAATTTGAGGAGTGAAACGAAATGGTGACCATCTCCCCGGAGAATAGGGGAGCTGGATAGTGACAATTGGTATGAAGGGTTGGTATTTATTTGCTCCCCCACCGAGCAAATTAGGCACAAGGCCGATTTTTAATGTAAGGATTGACGGGAAAATAGTGGCAAACTCCCCGGAGAGTAGGTGAGCTGGATAGTGACAATTGGTATGAAGGGTTGCCTCCACATTAACCAAGGTCTTATATGTGGGGTTGGTATTTATTTGCTCCGACACCGAGCAAATCCTCCACAAGTCTGATTTTTCATGTTAGGAGTGAAGGGGAAATAGGGGGCCAGCTCTCCGAGGAGTAGGGGAGCGTAATAGTGACAACTGGTACGAACGCTTGCCCCTACATTGACCAAGGTCTTATATGTGGGGTTGGTATTTATTTTCTCCTTTACCGAGCCAATTGGGCACAAGGCCGATTTTTTATGTGAGGAATGATGGGGAAATGGGGACCAACTCCCCGGGGAGTAGGGAAGCATGATAGTGGCAATTGGTATGAAGGGTTGCCCCTACATTTACCTAGGTTTATATGTGGGGTTGCCCCCACATTTGATCGTTGTTTGCAGTATCTGCCGGAACAGATATTATATTTGATGTTTACCAAAAGACCAAGAAAAGGGTATTTATTTGCTCCCCACCGAGCAAATTATGCACAAGGCCAATTTTTTAATGTAGGAAGTGATGGGGAAATGGGGACCAAATCCCCGCGGAGTAGGAGAGCTGGATAGTGACAATTGGTATGAAGGGTTGGTATTTATTTTCTCCCCCACCGAGCACATTAGGTACAAGGCCGATTTTTAATGGGAAGGTAGAAGGGGAAATGGGGACCAACTCCCCGGGGAGTAGTGGAGCTGGATAGTGACAATTGATATCAATGGTGGCCCCTATATTAACCAAGGTCTTATATCTGGTGATGGTACTTATTTACTCCCCCAGCGAGCATATTAGGCACAAGGCCAATATTAATGTGAGTAGTGAAGTGGAAATGGAGACAGCTCCCAGGCGAGTAGGGGAGCTGGTTACTGAATATGTGTATGAAGTGTTTCCCCTACATGGAACAAGATCATATATGTGGGGTTGGTATTAATTTGCTCCCCCACCGGGCAAATAAGGCACAAGACCGAATTTTATATGAGGAGTGAGGGGGAATGAGGAGCAACTCCCGTGTGAGTAGGGTAGCTTGATAGTGACAATTGCTATGAAGTGTTGCCGTTACATTGACCAAGGTTTATATGTGGGTTTGCCCCTACATATGGTCTTTGTTTTTAGTATCTGCCGGAACAGATGGTATTTATTTGCTCCCCCACCGAGCAAATTAGGCACAAGTCCGATTTTTAAAGTGAGGAGTGAAGGGGAAATGGGGACCAACTCCCCGGGGAGTAGGGTAGCTGGATACTGACAATTGGTCTTATATGTGGGGTCGCCCCCACATATGGTCTTTGCTTGCAGTATCTGCCGGAACAGATGGTGTTTATTTGCTCCCCCACCGAGCAAATTAGGCACAAGGCCGATTTTTAATGTGAGGAGTGAAGGGGAAATGGGGACCAACTCCCCGGGGAGTAGGGGAGCTGGATAGTGACAATTGGTATGAAGGGTTGCCCCTACATTGACCAAGGTCTTATATGTGGGGTCGCCCCAACATATGGTCTTTGCTAGTCATAGCTTGCAGCATCTGCCGGAACAGATACTACACTTTGATCTTGTCCCGAAGGCCAAGAAAAGGGTATTTATTTGCTCCCCACCGAGATATTTATTTGCTCCCCCACTGAGCAAATTAGGCACAAGGCCGATTTTTAATGTGAGGAGTGAAGTGGAAATGGGGACCACCTCCCCGGAGAGTAGGGGAGCTGGATAATGACAATTGGTATGAAGGGTTGCCCCTACATTGACCAAGGTCTTATATGTGGGGTCGCCTCCACATACGATCTTTGCTTGCAGTATCTGCGGCACAGATACCACTCTTTTGTCTTGGGCAAAAGGTCAAGAAAACTTCAAACGCTAAGAGCAGCATCTATTAACAACAGACCTTTGATCTTAACATGAAAGGCCAAGAACACAAGTGTTATGGACAGACCGACCGACGGACCGACCGACGGACCGACGACTGCTGATACTAAATATTTAATCATGTTACGATGTTAATTACGATTGATACAATTATAAGATGCTTTTTGAAGCATTTCTAAATCTTTCAATCTTGTAAGACAAAAGAATTTTTAAGAAGTTAAAACTCGGAAAAGACAGTTAAAATGCTTCCATATATTTTTCGAAATTAACTGTTTCACGAGGTGACTTTTATCGGATTTATTAAAATATTAAATATTAAATAATATAATTATGTTGACAAACTGGTTTTTGTCATATCATTGAGGTTTGACAACGTTCAGCCTACCCAGTATCAGCTGTGTAAATCTCCGGAAATTATAGACGCTCTATGTGCTCTCCGCTTATCTGCTTCCAGCTTTCGTGAACTTTCACTTGAAACTGGTATTTAAGAACGTCGTATCTACTCTTGCCCGAAAATTTTACGTGAAGGCACATGTAATATAAGTATTCATAGTCTGTTAAGACATTCGGTACGTACCATATATATATATATATATATATATATATATATATAATGTTAATTAAAGCCCCCGCCTTTGGGTTGAGCACTTTGTAAATATAGTTTCACCCGACGTGTACTTACGCTATTAAGCGAAGCCCACTATTAATTTCTTTGTAAACAAAGTGATGGTTTGAGTACTATTGCGACGAGCGGGTTTGGATTCAATACACTCTCGAGGAGGAATATTTACGGCACTGTTTCGTGGTCCAATGGTGAGAGCTGTCGACTGTCACCACAATGGATTTTGGTTCGATCTACGGCTGGAAAATAGTGTATGTGGGTGACAATTACATCCCACCTGTTTGGGTTGAGAACTTTGTAAATATATTTTTATCCGAGGGGTATTTAAGGTATTAAGCGAAGCCCACTAATATTTTTTTTTGTAAAGAAAGTGATGGTTAGAGCACTGTTGCCACGGGCGAGTGTGGATTCAATACTCACTCAGGAGAAATATTCACGATTCGTATGAGCCGATGGTGAGAGCTACCGACTGTCATTGCGGCGGTGTTAGGTTCGATCCATGGCTAGGGAAAGGTGTATGTCTGGCCGCACGGATGAGTTGTGATACAAGGAAACAGTACTATATGCGGTGGAGAATATATATATATATATATATATATATATATATATATATATATTTGTAGTCATCGACATACATTCCTGTTTCGTTGTATCACAACTCATCAGTGCTGCTAGACTCGCATCTCTCCCAAGCCAAGGATTGAACCTAGAACCGTCGTGTATACAGTCGGCAGTTCTCCCACTCGACCACAGAAAAGAACGCCCGCAAATAACTCGTCGGAATGTCTATTTAAATAGACATCCGTCACCACTTTTACAGTGCTCAACCCGCCTGTTTGTAAACAAACAAAGAGCTTCGCATTTTTCAGCCACATAAGTAGCGGGTGAGATTATTTACGACTGTGCTCTACCCAAAGAGGGGGGTCTTAAAATATATTTGTAGTCATCGACATGCAGTCCTGTTTCGTTGTATCACAACTCATCAGTACGGCTAGACTAGCATCTCTCCCAAGCCAAGGCTTGAACCTAGAACCGTCCTATTAACAGTCGGCAGTTCTCCCACTTATTATTGTGTAGGTAATGTATTATTGAATGATGGGGTAAATTAAATGTGAAGGATAGGTAATATTGTAAAAGTGTTTAATATCTCGACATAACACCAAAACTTCCTCCCTTAACATAAGCAGCAATCCCATCATTCAATCGTTAATGGTTAAGGTAATGGTGCAGTTAAAGTTACCCCATCACAATTACAACAAATTCAGTCCGTATCAAATTAATATGTGATCCAAATTCGTCATATAAAACTCCTATCATACCTTACAATGAGCGAGCGAATAGAAATATATTTTGATTTTTTTTTCAATTCTTACTTGGAAAATTGTGGATTCCCTTTTACGCATGGGACTGCATTTTTATTAAACGCTATACGACTAGGGGCGCACAATAAAAGTGAAAATATTTATTTATCGCAAAATAATTAATAGATCTATTTTTTTTAAATTTCACTTACTATCCGAGAATTATAATACATTAATGGAATTTACAGTATTTATTGATTATAAAATAAATGTTAATATTACACAGTAGCACATAACCAAGTCAGGTTAAACCGCCTTCCACTGAATGGAAAAATATATGAGGAATATTAAATTCAAAAGTGTTCTTAAATCGCATGTAGAGTATCGGCTATAATATAAGGAACGGAAAAAATTTACAATTATTCATGTATATTTAAAAAATTAGTACATGGATTTTTCTGAAATACTCAGAATAAACAAATATAACCAATGTGTATGAACTAGTACCAAAAAAAAAATACGATTCAATATTGAGAAATATTTTAGTTTAAAATTAGATCTGTGGATTTATCCTGGCCAAAAGTTAAGGAACGAAATAGAAACTTTAAGTGTTTTTAATGCAAATGTTTTAAAAAATAAATTCATTTAATATTTAGTGAACATCCCTTTATTCTTTATGACCTCACTGCATCTTCGACCAAAAGACTGGACTAGTTTCTTGCAAAATTCAGGATTTATCTTTTCCCACTCTTCCTTCAATAAATCCCGCAAATGATTTTGATTTGGGGGATTCCTCGTCTGTGCTCTTTCTCCAATCTTTTTCCAAACATTTTCTATCGGATTCAGATCCGGACTCTGCGCTGGGCAGTCCATTACTGTTATTTCTTCTTCCTCGAGGTAACTTATCATTTTTTTAGCTTTATTGCAAAGGGGCTTTATCTTGCATAAACATGCTTGGCTGATTAGGTGAAAGGCGTAAGCTCTCAATGACATGTTGTTGAAGGAGCTGCTTATAAGTCTCCGCATTAACCCTACCATAGATTCGAACTAGAGGGCCAATTCCTTCCGGGGATATCATACCCCACACCATTACACTTCCCTCTCCGAATTTAAGTGTCTTTTTAACACATTTGGAAGATAATCGTTCACCTGCTTTATGCCGTACATTGTTCGTCAATCCGGACGACATGCTCTTTGGGCAAACTTCAAACGGCTATTTTATTCTTCTTGGAGATCAAGGGTTTAGATACTGGCACCCTGGCATGCAATCCGGCAGTGCTAACCGTCGAGAAACAGTTTTTCTAGATATATTTTCCCAGTTTGTTCATTAAAATCACGAGAAATTGATGTTGCTGATTTGAATCGGTCACTAAGAGCCTGCCTTACCATAATCCTATCTTTGAGACGTTTTAGGGGGTTTGCCGGTTTTTCTAATGTATTTTCATTCTTATATCGAGCTATCACACGATGAACAACACTTTTTGATCTTCGAACGATATTAGAAATTGTTGAAATTGGTTTCTTTTCTTTGTAATTGTCTAAAATTATTATTTTTTGGAGAGACAGAGTTTTGCGAGTCGCTGACGCCATTTTTTTTTATTGTGCTTATCAGCAGTTCCAATATTAAAAACTAGCTATTTTTATGTAAAGTTTAGTCTCTTAAAAATAAACTTTCTATTTCGTTCCTTAACTTTTGGCCAGGATAAATCCACATATATAATTTTAAACTAAAATATTTCTCAATATTGAATCGTAATTTTCTTTTTTTTGGTTCTATTTGTTTATTCTGAGTATTTCAGAAAAAACTCATGCACTAATTTTTTAAATATACATAAATAATTGTATTGTTTTCCGTTGCTTATATTATGGCCGATACTGTATATTCCGAAAATTAAAAACGAGAAGGTTATATCTCACAATACTAGCAAGGATATTCAACGCCCTTAATACCCCGTTTGTTACTTTCTAATGAGCTGTTACTAACTAGGATTACGTAAACTTCAGTGATGTAACGAGGACCTGTGTTCATGTGAATAGATTGTATCGTTATTGTTAAAACACATTTATTTGATTGAAATAATTAAGCTATATATATATATATATATATATATATATATATATATATATATATATATATATATATATATATATACAGGGGGGGAAAAGTAGGTATACAGTATTGAAATTATTGACATTTTATTGAACGAAAAGCTACATACCCTAAAGTAATAATGCATATACTTTTAGTCTTTTGTTTTTATTAATTAAATTTCCTTTCGATTAAAGTGCATGTACTTTGAATCTTTATTTTTTATTTTTTCAGTTAAATTGGCAATTTAACCATGGCCGGTAATTTGACTGAGAACAGCGAAAATGGATATTAACACAATACTGGAAGCCAGAAAATAGTGAATGCGTAAGAGAACAGTGGGTCAAAACCTTTGCAACACCTCCCCCAACAAGGCTCACGGTTTATCGACAGCGTGACAAATTTGAACAGACAGGGAGTATCCACAATGCACCGAGAAGTGGTCGACCAATTACTGTGACCACACAAGAAAAGAAATTCAAAGTAGCTCAGGCATTCACTCACTGCCCACAGAAATCGAAATACAGAGCCTCATCTGAACTTGGGATTGAGCGTAGATCATTGGGGCGCCGTATGAATCCTGCCGGTCTAAAGATGTACACACCTCGATTGATACATGGTTTATTGGAAGATGACTCGGATCGTCGTTAGCAATTTTCTGAAAACATCCTGAGCGAGGAACTTGAAGGTAACGGTATTCTAAATAAAATTGTATGGTCTGACGAAGCAAACTTTAAATTATCAGGTGCCGTTAGTTGACACAATTACGTTTATTATGCAACCGAAAACCCTTGCATCACTATTGAAAAACAACTCAATCAACCCGGGTAACAGTATGGGCCGGGCTTTCTTGCAAAGGTGTTGTTGGCCCCATTATTCTTCACACAAGCATTGATCAAACTGTGTACTTAAACATGTTGCAGGATACAATAATGCCCAAAGTACGTGAACAATACTAAAATGATGATTTTTATTTTCAACAAAACGGGGCCCCACCTCATTTTGCACTCACTGTGCGAGAACTACTTGACTTCAAATTTCCCAACAGATGGATTGGACGCCGTGGCGGCATCGACTGGCCACCACGCTCGCCAGATTTAACTCCTATGGATTTCTTCTTTGGGGGCGCAGTAAAAGATAAGGTTTTTGCACGCAAGCTTGCACTGTCGAAAACATGATTCAGTTCACTTTGGAAGCTTGTCAGGAAATTGATGCTGATAAAAATCTTTGTTCTAGAGGGTGCATGAGTGTTCGTTCTCGATTAGAGGAATGTGTTAACGCTGACGGCAAGCAATTTGAATACCTGCGGAAATAGGGCTTCCTATTACATGTGTTTCTTATTATACGCGCTAATTATTACTTGTTTATGCAACATTTGTTTGTCTGTATTATAAATGCCTTAAACTTTATAGTTTTTTTTTCTTTTTTTGACCACTGTATACCTACTTTTACATCCCCCTGTATATATATATATATATATATATACATATATATAAATGTATTTGACTGAAAGAGTTAAGTGATATATATATATATATATATATATATACATACGCGCGCGTGTGTCAATGATAAATATTTAAATATTAACTACATACTTGCAAAATCGAGCGTGTTCATCTGATCATTCTAGAGAAGTACGATTAAAATCTCAGAATAACAGTCACAATTACAATAGAACACCACGATACGGTTAAAAATTAGTAACACATTTCAGAACAGTGTATAATACACCTGTATATAATCAAATAACATTACAAACAGCACCGTAAGACGGGACAAATGCCGCAGCAAGAGGCGTAAACCATACTAACCTGAAAAAAAACGTATCCTCTGATCACCGTATACCGGGGTTCTACCGTAACTCCTGTTCTAAGCGCACTAAACTATGAGGCTACTGTAAATTGCAACAGAACTGATGATAAATATATATATATATGTGTGTGTGTGTGTGTGTTTGTGTGTGTGTGTGTGCGTCAACAGAACTGCACAGTCCTTATCTGTCATCATAAACATAATGAAGTTTAGCTTATTTGATGCTGAAAAAATGTTCTTTATATTAAATATGTAATTAATCGGAGTAGAAAAACAATATTCAAGCTAGTCATATGATTCAAACCCAGGAACAAGATGATATTTGCAGTTTAGATCGATGAAATATTTTCACTTGATATTTTATCTAGTTGACATAATCTTATTGCAAACTATATCAACGCTAATATATTAGTGTAATCTTAAAATGTGTGTAAGATCACGATGTGCATGTGCTAATCTGCCGAGTATGCTCATTCCTTTACAAGCTGTAAAGATGAAATCTTCCGATGAAACAAACATGACAGGAGAAAAGAACAAACCCATTTTATTAAAAAACGTTTAGACATCTATTAATATAAAGAAATGCATTGCCACTTAAACCCCAACGCCTCCGTCATGATACAATTGACTAAATAATTTTTTTATTGTGTGTTCCTTATTCTTCTTCATTAATTTCAAGACGAAGATTTTTTTACATGCCAGACGGTCGCCTGCAATTTAAAGATTCCAACTGGTCTTTTTTATTACAGTTTTTCTTTCGGTTTCACTTTGTTTTCCTGTGATTTTTTACAGATACATTTTAAATACTCCATCATTAGACCATTACTTCCCATTATAAATGGTATAATGTGGAGACGTTCGAGTTTCCTTTCATGCAATCCATAAGGCGTTGATACTGTGTAACCTGTTAATATTCCGTTATGTTGTGGCCCTTTTCATTTAAATCTAATTATTTCAATTATAGATGCAACTATTTTGCGACTTTTTTGTACCGGACTATATATTCTTCATCCAGCCGAATCATTTTATTACCCTAAATGATGTCATACTATACTAGAATTTTAATTGAAAAAATGGTATCACAAAATCGTCCACCCCAAAAAGGAGAAATAAATGCCATTAAGGGGCATGATATCATTAGGAAGGAATATATAGAAAACTATCTATCACCTTTACAGAGCATATAATCATGAAAATATTGTATCGATATTTATTAACTATATTGCATAGACGCTTCTGACTATTAATTGTTCTGGTTGAAATCAGAATCACATCCTCCTAAATATTATCACCTGCGTTGGAAGTTTATTTTTGCAGATCCCCTAAAGCTCTCTCATCAAGGAATATCGATGATGTCGATTATGGCAAGGGTGGCCACATATATTCTAGTTAGGGCTAGATTCCCCGCTTTAAATTATTAATAAAAATCTTAAATTATCCAATTAAGCTTAAAATTTTTACAGTGTTGCGATTGCAACATCCACATAGAATTTATGTCAAAATATGTAAGTCGATGTTTATAATACATACATAAGTTGGATAGAATTGGTCTTTGACACATTTGTTAGCTATAAAGATCCAGTCCAAGGCATCATATTAAACCAAAACATATGACGTATTCCAAAATATTAATTATTATGAAGGTCCTAATTAAATACTACCTTTCCCTCATATTTCTTAAGAAGTACGCAAATGTGAGCCGTTTATGCTAGAATATTTATAACTAATGGAGGCGTGATATATAATGGTATAAAATCGAAACTTTATCATTTTTGATAATGGTAACATACAGAGTCGAACGATAAAAGTGTCACCCCTAAGAAAGCAACACCACAGCTTTATTTTAAAAGGTTTATTGAAAAGAAATAAATTCAAGTAACTCGATTATGTATTAGAGCTGATATATATTCAAATGTAGCCGCTTTCAGCGTCAATGACCGGCTCGGTACAGGTCCGAACAAGGAGTATGCCTTTCCCACAATCGCTGACGGGAGCTCGGATAATTCTCGGCGGATGGTGACGATCATGCTGGCTTTGTTGTCATATAAGTGATATTCTCGACGTAGTCGGGGAAGGAGAGGGCAGTTGGGAAGGAAACAAAGTCGTAACACTCCTTCTGAAGACAAGCATGGACTCTTCGTATTTGTGGGCTGGCGCCGAGTTCTTATGTTACACTCAGGGTCTGCCTGCCGCTACCTGATTGCACCAGAGAATCACTGACTCTTCGGCACATCCAAGAACACTTTGCTGCCGAGGATATGAGTTGGCATAATGTGGCCCTCATTTAAACCACACCAAAAATCATAACCATGGGCTGAAACTTAATTTCCTCACCCTGGGCACGTCTCTGTTATTCGTGGCAATATAGCGATGTATTTTAGAGTGCTGGCAATGGTCCAGTTGTCATAACTTGTATCGATACTATCGCTCGTTAAACATCGTGTCACTTTCAGATATGATAGAAGGTTCATATACGGATTTGTACACTACTGGCCAACTAGTAGGTGGCCTGAAACAAAAAAGAAACCCCGTTATCATCAAACGGAAATGGATGCATGCGTTTTCTAGGGCGACAATTTTACGAGCGGTGTGCAATAAGTAATGCCCCTTACCCACTTCCCATAGCAGTAGAGCAACGAAAATTGGCACAGTTATTAGTCTTTCTCTACATAGGAACCGCCCAGAGTCATGCATTTCGCTCATCGTTTGATGCAGCTTTGGATATCGTTTTTGTAGAACATCCCAGGATGGCCCTCCATCCACGACTTGACTTCAGAAATCAACGCTATCCTTTCAAAAACCACTTTATGGCTAGGAAGAGGAGAAAGTCAGAAGGTGCAAGGTCAAGAGAGTAGGGAGGATTGGGCAGGATTTCATAACCACACGCTGTGCTTCTGATCTGGCGACATGCGAGTTGTGGACCGGAGCGTTGTCCTGTTTCGTTGTATCACAACTCATCAGATACCTTTACTGATCTTGCCTCGCCTCTTGATTTTGATAGCTCCCTTTAATTTCCTCAAAAGTTAAGCATAATGGGATCCTGAAATTGTGGTACCTTTTACCAGGAAATCTGTCATCACTACTCTATCTTGGCCCCAGAAGACTTTGAGCATTACCTTTCCAGCGTAGGGCTGCAGCCTTGCATGCTTTGTAGGTGGTGAGTCCAAGTGCTATCACTGCATTGATTGGGCTTTAGTCTCTGGATCATAGTGATTGACTCAGGCTTTTGAAAAAAATTGACTCATCTTCTTGGCACATCTCCAAATTCATCCTCGAGTACTCGACGCGTTCTCGCTTGTGGAATGCTGTGGGCGACCTGGGAATCCATCTGGCAGACATCTTATGCATATGCAAATGCTCATGAATGATAGTTTCCACAGAGCCTATACTAATCTTGACATCCTGGGCTATTTGGCAAATAGTAATGCGCCGATCTTCCAAAATGGCAGCCTCGACTTTACGGACAGATACCTCATCAATGACAGAAGGAGGGCGACCAGGTCTGGGAGCTGTTCCCACAGACTTCCGGCCATGTTTGAATTCACGATGCAAGAGTTTTACAAGGTGATATGATGGGGCATTATCGCAATAAGTTTCTTTCATTTCATCAAAAGTCTCCTGTGGTGTGCGTCCTTTCAAATACAAAAACCGGATCACTGCTCGACATTCAACAGGCTCCATTTCACACTTGACTCCGTTCAAACACTTGTAAAACAGAAACCACGGTTGGTCCAGAGCTGTAATTTACCACATACATCGTAGATTTATAAATCATTGTACATGCAAAATTTTAGCGAGATCAGACAACTGGAAGTGGGTCAGAGTCATTATTATTTCACGCCCCTCGTATCTTGTCACCCTATAGTTCATTTATTGTTCAGTTCAGTCAATATGTCATATTATTTTATATCTTTTAAATCTACAAGGAAGATTACAAAAGTAATGTTTCATATTTTTTTTATCAAGAATCCGAATGGATTAGACAGAATTCCAAATTGGAGTGGTTTATGCGGAAGCGCATGCATTTATTGTTTGGATTTTCCATCTATATTTTGCAGATATTTATTGGGGGCGACTCCATGAAAGCAATTTTTATTATTGAGGTGTGTTAGAAGGTAAGATGCTTCAGTGAATTCTTAGAAAAATTGTATTTACAATGTAGAAATATAAATTCTGAAGTAAAAAGGTCGTTCGTTTAAAATGTACAACTACAGTCTTCGTTACTTTTAAGCTTTTTGAGTAAGAAACACAAGTGTTTATTTTTGGAACGACTCTTCTGTTACAAACCGCGCTCTGGTTTGACACATGCAGCCATGTGTTATCGATGGCAAAATTGTACATATTATAATAGTGACAATGTAGTTATTAGTTTTGGTGAGCAGAACTTCGCTCGTTTTAATGATATGTCGCCCGTCTTTTTAGCTGTTGAAATTTTGGAGTCAATAATATTTTAATCGTAATTTTGGGAAAAACCTCGTACACGAAGCTGTTTTATGCTAGTACTTGGCTTTTTGTAATGAAATAACCATTCCAGACGTTACTTCCATCTACTTTCTGAAGATGGTAGTGTAGAACCTATGTAGTTTCCATTATGTTATTTCCTCATGATATTATTCTCATAGGAAGAACCTCCTTTTATTTTATATTTTTTTTTAAATAAGCTACAACTGTACTCAAAACCGAGAGAGAATGATGGAAATGCACTAGATTAAAATATTAAGGGGATTTTACGTCTTTATTTGCTGTTAAAAATATTAATAGAAAAGAAGACGAACTGATATATCTGTTCTTCCAGTCTCATAGTATGCGTTGAACAATTCGTGTATGCAAGTAGATGTTCCTTTAGCTCACTTGTAGAAAGTGGGTAAGTTCGATTTAATGGTGAAAAGTGAAAAGAGGCGTTTGTTTTGAAAATCGGCCATCATCGGATTTCTTTGTGGTTATATTTTTCAACATTAAAGAAAAATATGTTGTTTTATATGTGAAATGTTAAAATCAAAATGTTTTCACGGCAGCTTCAAAATCTAACAAATTCTGGTTGACTTGAACGTAACTTATTTATTTGTAAAAATACATTGAAAAATAAATATTAGTTTCCATGAACTATTTAAAAGGTAATTATTAAAATCTTACAATACTGGATGAAAATACTTTTTTACCAAAATAAATTATTATGTATCCTAAAAATCAAGTAGGTATCAGAAGCCGGATTTCAGTGGATCGAAAATAAGGGAAAGAATTTCTATGGAAGCCCAAATTTCAATTTCTTTTTTTTTATTTATATATATACTAGCTCTACCCGATCACGCATTGTTGTCGCTTAGTGTTGTTAAATTTAAAAAAACAGATAAAGTTATGTTTTTTTTATTAGTATTATCCTAATACTTGGAAATAAACAACATTTTTGGTAGTTCCATTTTATGCACAAATATAGATTTTCCGTTTTGCCGACTTTAGAATATGTAACACATAACACTATATGTGGGAAGCAATAAGATGCACGAAACGCAAGTATAATTATTGTCCATAGACTGTGTTTATGGAGATAGCAAGTCCTAATCCAATCGGGTAATACATCTTTTAAATTGAAATGACATTTTCATTGGAATCATAGCAATATAAAGGATAAAAAACATCCTCAGCTTTTAAATTGACCGTCTAATTTGCTGCTTCTGTTATTGTGTTAATTAATTTTTTAATGAGACACATGTGCCATTGCAAAGCTTGGGCTGGTTGATATTACGCACCATGATAATTGGCATAGTAAATTTAAATTCCAGTACATGCAGCGCCAGTCCATGACAAATCTTGTAAATTAAAAAATTATTTTTGATAATAGACCGCTTCTTCTGCTTTTACAACAGGGTCCATGGATTTGGATATGTCTACTTCACTTTTAATAGTAATCTAAAGAATATTGCTATATTTGTGGATCTCTTTGTTCTTATCTAAAAGAATAGTATTTTTTTATTCAGCCAACTTGAAATCTTATAATTAATTTGAATATCTTAAATACATTTTAACCTATTCTTTTAATGCCACTAAATAAAAAAAAAATTAAGATGCAATAAAATCCACGGGCTAAATTGTATTGGAGGCGCTTTTGCAGGCAATGCGCATCCCTTACACGACTTTACCGTGATTCTATATCAGTGTCCATACTCTTCCAGTAAACGTAGTGCCTCATGAGACCCTTTATTACCGTATGAAAATCCTTTAGAATGTTCGTTTGTAGTTCCAAAATTTCTTCATTAATTTATTTCCTATATCTTTCCTGTTTTTCCTCGAAGAATTTCATTAAATTAAACTGCACTTACAATATCGGTTTCATTCATTTCTTTCTTTTCTCTTCCTTGTTTTTCTTCGAGATATTTTATTGAATGTAACTTTTTGTCCTCGTGTTGTTATGTACTGCCAATTTTTTCTGTATTGTCAGGTGCCATTATCTGGACATTTTTTCAAGTCTTAATAGTTGTACTTTGTTGGAATTTCACCATTTTCAAAATGTCCTATGCAAACTCGTCCATTTTGATTTTTGAACGGTATGACAACACAACCCTATTCGTTGATATACTTTTCCTATAGTACCGACTCTATAGAAAAAAACGTTTATAAAATTCGTACTTGCTTATTTAGCGAATATTTATTTCATATATTTATTTCCGCGTGTGGTAATGTTTCTGAGAAAATAATTCGGCGTTTGCATTCACACAGAAAGCAGTAGATTTCGTTTGTCATTTTTCAATTTTCATACCGTATAGGTCCCCTGTTCAATTCCTGTTGATCCTACATATTTGTCCCTCTTTTTTCTTTCACTTATTTGTGAAAGAGAGTTTATAGCATTTATTTAATATTGCTATTCTTTTTGATCTCTGTGCATAAAAAGAATGGCCTTTTCTCGTTAACATTTCGTTAACAGTTCTTAGCGAAATCGATTTTTTTCTTCTGCGACGTGCAGTCCCGTCGACCAATGAAAAGTTTCTTTTAATCGGATTAAAATCCGACGTATTGTTTTTAATTTGTGCAAATACTCGCTTCAGCCAATAAAATAAAATATATCATTTACTTTTGCAGGATACTTTTTTTTAACTTTTTCCAACGCTAATGACTTTTAACTATAAGACGTAATAGCAAGACATGCTTTTTAGAACGACAAAGTTTATTGTACTTACTGAAAACTTGGTCTCGTTAATTAAGTAAGAATGTTTCTCCACGCAATTAGTCTTATGAGTTTTGTTTCAGCTCGTAGTTTACGGTTACTTAGTTCTTTTTAACAGCAAGATAAGACTTCTGACGACCTCTTTGTATAATCTTTTTTTGGGGCAAGAATTGTTGTTTTTATTCGAAGTGTTCTTTGTCCCGTGTTTGTGGATTTTTACGCTTGATTGTTGTTTTTCCCAACGAAGACAAATAGTTTTTTCCGGACTTTTGAAAAATATATACTTTTTAAGGTTTGAATTTCCAGCGAGTGTAGGAAATATCATTTTGAATATCCGCGTGTGTTCTTTTTCCTGGAATCATTTTTGTCGTCAAAAGCTGTCTTTCAATGGCTGTTTATTTCTAGAGTGAATTCGTGTCCCGAATATTCGTCATTCAGGTATTGTTAGAAATTATTGTTGATTGATCCGGGAAGTTTTTGAATCGTCCTCGTCAGTCAGTTGTTGTAGACCCGTGCTAGTCTTTACAAATGAACGAAACCACAAGTAGTGTAATGTGTATAAAATATAATATGTATTTATCATAAAAAATACAGGAGCCACTAAAGTGATATGAGAAAGTACGTGTTCGAAGCATGCGGTTAAACATGGTATGCATGTCTTCATTTAGTCAATGACACCATAGGTATTCATAGGATTAGTTGCTTCCCCTTAGTTCTCAAATAGGGGTAATTTGTTCCCCACACCAATAATATTCCTGCCGATAGGTAGTTTTGCAGTTAGAAACATGTATTTATAGTCAAGTTTTATGTTTTACATATAACCAAAACATAAAGATTTTGAAGCAAGCATTATTTTCATCTGCTGGTGTTTATCGAGGAGTAACATATAACATCCCTCGACACTAGCGAACAAATACATGTATTTGGTGACTTTAATGTCCACCACAAAAACTGGCTCGGATTCTATACTTACACAGATGCAGTGGGCAGCACAACTCATGACCTCACTATATCTCACTCCCTATCACAAATTGTTACGTTTCTAACTGACCAGGAAGAACAACACGCATCACTTCTAGATCTGTTTTGACCACAGTTCTCGATGACTACATAACGAAGGTCCACAGCCCACAGCCCACTTGGGAACGCTGATCATGCAGTGATAATGGTTGAAATCGCCCTAAACTCTAGAGCCAAAACTGAAGAGCCAGTGCTCAAAACAACGAGATATTATAAAAAGGCTGACTGGGAAGCAATCAGGGAACTAATCAGAGATGCCCCATGGAGAAATATTTTTCTCTCCCTGCTGAACAGTGTGCAAACGAGACCCCTGACTGGTTCAAAACTGCAATCGAAGCGCATGTTCCCATGCGGAAATTTTATAGTAAGTCCCACTCTCCCAATTGTTTACGTCGACTTGTGCAACTGCCATTGCTCAAAAGCAGCATGCATACCGTAGTTTTAACCGACATAAGTCCAGTTCAAACAGACTAAAGTATATAGAAGATAGAAATAACGTTAAGAAAGAAATAGCGACAGCTAAGAGAGAATTTACGGAAACCACTAAAAAGCGCATCGAAGCACAAAAAACTAGGAACTCGAGACTTCTGGAAAATCTACAACAGTGTAGTAAATAATGGGCAATCAACAATTCCCCCACTAACCAACAATCACGAGGTTGTCTCCTCAGCAACCGACAAGACTAACTAACATGCTTGCCAGTCGGTTTGCCTCAAACTCCACACTGGACACTTCAAACCACCCCCTACCTGACTTTCATATGCGGACAGACGCCACGCTAGACGATCTGAAAACCACCCCTGCTCAGGTGCAAGCTATCATAAAAAAAAATCTTGACACTTCAAAAGCATGTGGACTCGATCTCAGCCCAGCTGTGCTATTAAAAAA
This sequence comes from Euprymna scolopes, assembly GCF_053919585.1. NCBI lineage: Eukaryota > Metazoa > Mollusca > Cephalopoda > Sepiida > Sepiolidae > Euprymna > Euprymna scolopes. The sequence goes on along the minus strand of NC_136506.1, from coordinate 40,338,397 downwards.
TGCTCAGCCGAAGTAGCTCCAGTTCTCTGCAAACTCTACAACAAATACATTAACGAAGCTTGCTTTCCGAGCTGTTGGAAAACTTCTTCTGTTGTACCAGTATTCAAGAATTCTGGCGAAAGGACTGACCCATCAAATTATCGCCCCATTAGCCTCCTTCCACTTTTTGCCAAAATATTTGAGACCTTAAGTGAGCATGCTCTAGTCCATCACCTTACAGATGCTAAACTTCTGACTGACGAACAATATAAATTTAGACAAGACCGTTCAACAACAGGCATTCTAACTGTGATCTCTGAACGTATATACCATTCACTGGACAAAGCGGGGGGGGGGGGGCAGAGCGGTAGCTCTTGATATATCTAAGGCTTTTGACAGGACATGGCATGAGGGTCTCCTCAGGAAAATTAGATCATACGGTATCACTGGTAGCATACTTTACATAATTAAATCCTTCTTAGATAAGAGAAAAGTCCAGGTTGTCCTCGACGGTCGTACATCTAAACACTATTATATAATTGCGGGGGTGGCCCAGGGTTCTATCCTTGGACCTCTATTGTTCCTGATATTCATAAATGACCTCCCCGACAAAATTGCCTCTGAGATGGGTATATATGCTGATGACACTATACTCTATGGCAGGCAGGGCAGGAAGACGAATGAACACATTTCTAAAGAAATGGCAGAAACACTAGAGGAAGACCTCCAATCTGTGGTGGAATGGGGACAAAAGAGGTTGGTCGTGTTCAATGCTGCCAAGACTAAACTAGTTTCATTCAATAATTACAGAAACCCTCTCTACCACCTATAGCAATGGCCAACGACTCTTTATCTGAGAGTACATCTTTCAAACACCTTGGCCTAACGTTCACAGGAAACATGAGTTGGAACAATTACATTGAAGACATTGCCAGGGTGGCTGCAAGAAAGGTGGGTTCTCTGTACCGTGCTAAAAATCTACTAACACCCGAAAGTATCCTGTACCTCTATAAAGCCACCATTCGCCCATGTATGGAGTATTGATGACACATCTGGGCTGGTGCATCTGCTACTAGTCTCTCGCTCTTTGACAAGATTCAAAAGAGAGCCGCAAACCTGATAGGCCCTGAACTAGCATCTAAGCTTCAGCCTCTGTCCCATCGACGAAATGTTGCATCCATCTGCCTTTTCTACAAGGATTTTAGTGGTGAATGCTCTGACGAACTGCAATCACTTGTGCCCCACGACGTGAGCACCATCGACAAACCCGACAGGCTGGTAAATCCCACCCCACACTGTAGAGATCCCTAGATGTAAAAGATCTTTTTACTCCAATAGTTTCTTCCCCAGAACCGCTAGACTCTTGAATTCCATTCCAGTTCCCTGCTTCCCTAAGAGTACTGACGTGCAGAAGTTCAAGTGTAACGTGAACCGACATCTTGCTGCCCAAATCCCTACATAGTACCCCAGTAGTTATTGCCCCTGATAGTAGCCCCCTACACCAAAGTGGCAATTTGCCTTGTTTGTGGTGAAAATGTAATAATAAAAAAACGATTTGACTAAAATCCTCAGCAAGCAATATTACTGCATTCCCAAATGGTTTGTAATTTCCACGAAAATATAACAATGATCAATCTAGAGCGTAGTGTATATTTTCTGCGCGATTGTGCATTTATCACAATTATCATTTCCTATATGTTTTTAAAATGTTAGATATTTCGGAAATATTCCATCTGGTTGTTAAAATAAATTGCGCATTTCATTATAATTTAAATGCATACATAATGGTGAACCTTTTCCCAATGATGCCAGAGGGAAGGTTATGCTTTTTGTAATAGAATGGCTTCCAAAGCCCATTTAATTAAGAAGGTTCTACACATTTCTCGTGACGCATTAAAAAAAAAACTTCAACGCCACATCGACAGTCTGCATTATTTGGTTGAATATTTCTCTTCGCTCAAATGTCAGCTCATATTTGATTCCACGTGCAACAAAAATAATTCATGATGTAATTTTGTTCACGACGCAATTCCCCATCAAACAAAATAGTGGTAGAGTGGTTTGATGATGTAAACGTTAATGTTGTAGACGTTGGATTCAGAGTTATTTTTCGTACAGTTAAACCTGTGAAGTAAACACGTTGTCAATTTTCTAAATCTACTGCTAAGTTAACACTAACCGAAAATATTTCATGTTTGGGAAATGAAAAGAAATCACAACACAGGTTCGTTGCTGCTTATGTATCTTTCAGCTTCATACTCTGCGTTTTAATCGACATGTGTGACTGCATTCCTATTTCTACTTGTGTTTGCTAGCGAAAACGCCTACATTGATGCCTTTATTCACAAATTTTTAGATATACAAGGTTGAGAATAAAGTTCTTGCGAGATTTTTTATTTTCATTTGAAATAGTCTATTTTCAAATAAGTTCACAATAAAATATCTTCGCTTCATATATCATCATCGCCAGGTTCGAAATCCCGATCTCCTCTCGTTAGGGAATTCCACTAAGAAGACCGTAGAGTCCACACAAATGTGTAGTTCTTGATTGTTCAGGTCGAACATCCACCAAAGTTCTGCCACGCAGCTTCTGTCGCTTTCACGAGGATGCGTTTGCTATGACGCTGGATGCAGCAGTTGAGGACCCTTTTCTGCTTTTGTCTTCCGCTAGAAAAGATCATTAAACTTGGTTGTTTTTCTTAAAATTCACGTAAAAATAATAATTATAATAATAATCAATGACGTCTATTGTTGTAGATTTTCGATGAACCTAATTATTCACAAGAAGAGGAAAATAAAGATATTTATGTACAGTTTTTCACAGAAGACTTAAAAATAAAAGAATAAAAATATGGATTACAGCTTTGTTTTGGGTAGTTACGATAGTGTTCAAACATAAAACTTTTTTTTATATTTTACTGATGATTTCTTGCTTATCGGACTAATGTTTCGCTAGCTAGTGAGTAGGCCGATGGTCAATCTCCCTAAGGGTTAAACCAGACTCCAAGATTAAGCTGAAAACTGCTTTTCCTTGCTCCCGAGTGTCTTATGTATGAATGCGTGGCGTGTATGAATGATCTGTCATTCAAATAAAAAGACGCTAAATAATTTTTCGCTCGCCTATATTTGGGGGCAATTTTACACCTTACCTCTAATTAAGCTCTCCTTAACCCCTACTCGTAGGTACACATTTTTATCGTGGCTGGTTTGGTCACATTCGCCCCCTTAGCTAACCCAACTTCCAACGAAAATGGTTCGTTCATCCGCCTCTCCTCCGTTCCTGACCCAACACATACCATCAGGTTCCAGGTAATCAATGCCCAACGATACTTTATCCTGGCTGGTTTGTACTGACTATCTCTTAAACAAATAGTTCCCCTGGAAAGAATTCAAATCATGCACTAATTCTAAGAAGTTATATATTCACACAAGAAAGGTTATATATGTCATTAAGTATAAATCACCAAAATAGCACAAAATCGTATCATCTTCTATAAAAGTAACAAAAAGGCTTTATTTCCTTATAGTTCATCATAAAAGCTAAATAAAATTCAGTTCGAATCACGGACCAATACTCTCCTTCTACTATAGCTTTTTTTTTATATTATTTCCTTTTGGACTAGTTCCGCTTTTGGAGCTGACATAGTTTTTTCATAGTCATTTTTTTCTAATTATTTGTCCCTAGAAAAACAACATATAGCCTGACTAAATATACATTTTTCTTTAATTATCTCATCTGGATTCCCATCGTGTATATGTTTAACACATTTTTATTTCATAATCGAATAGTTCTTATAAGCTATTGTTCTTGAAAAACAATATGCAGTCTACTAACTGTACATTTTTCTTCAATTATTTCTCTTGGGACATTGTCGTTTAGGGGTTAACCCATTTTTTCATAATCGAAAAGTTCTTCTAATCTATTGTCCATGGAAAACACCATGCAGCTTGACTAATTATTGATTTTCCAATTATCTCCCCTGAACTTTTGTCGCTTAGGGGGTTAACACATTTTCCCATGATAAAACATTTCTTAAATCTATTTAATCAGGTACAAGTATTTTGTTTATTTTTTATTATCTCTTTTTTTTTCAATTACCTTAATTTTCTTCTATGCTTTCCCTCTTCAGTCAACGTATACCGCCGACTGTCATTCGATTTTATCGCCTATAAAAGAAATTATAATACAGTAAAACCAATTTTAAATACTTCACAAATTTATCTCCGAGTTCTTGGAAATCAGCGCGACTTCTTTCAATTGGGTGGCATCAATGTCTGCACTTACCATAGCAAGGGTCACATCGATTTCAAGTGGGTTTGGACCAGAATCAATTGGCCTCCCACACCGCCATAGGTACAGGCAACCTCGATATGTTTTTATTCTAAATTCTTCTCACTCGCTTCTTCATACATCAAGTACCTGCCACCAACATCGCAATAAGAATTTTTATCATGCTTATCCAACTTCCACCGTGATTACCTTATAGAAGCTGACCCATGACACATTAACATCTTTACTTGCTATCTCAGTTTGCGATTTTTTTCAGTTAACTCAATACATTATTCAATTTTTCATTTTCTCATTCTTAACAATGTTAAGCCTTTAATCTATCCGTTTTCCTCCTTCTAAGCGACTTACGGCAAACCACGCCCCTGTGTGTCCATAAAGGTGGTTTAGTTCGGTGGTGTTCCTTGGTCCGCATCACAGTCTTATTAGTCGGCATTATTAGTCGCGCAACTACTTGAGTCCTATGATACTTGGTACCTATACGTCTTTACTCCAGGGCGTTTCTAATTCAACCCGTATCTGTTCCGTCCTCACAAGCCATGACTGGTTTATCAGCGTCAGCCGGAATCACACATATAACTCACGGGACGTATTTCTGCCTTTTTTCTTGGATGCATTCGTCTCTATCTCACCAGAGACGATTCATATTTTTTCATTAGGATCTCTAATTTCCAATTTTAAATAATGTCCCAAAAGAAGCTGATAGTGAAAAAAATGCATAACTTTCCTATTTTTTATATTTTTCTTTTATCTTTTCAGATCATCTAGTGTAACCCTTCCAAAGTTATTATGAGTCGTTACACTACTGAGAAGCAAATATTTATTGTAGAGTCGTATTTTCGGTTGGATGAGTCAATATCAGAAACTCAAAGAGAATTTCAACGAAACTTCAACACAAGAAATTCCCCTACTCCCAAATGAAATAACATCTATGGTGTCTCGATTTAATGAGCAAGGGTGTTATATGACCTACCTAAATCTGGTAGACCCTGTGCGCCAAGAAGTGATGAGAATCTTCAGAGATAAGCAGAGAGTGTGGCCGAGGATCCATCCACATCAGTAAGAAGGAGGTCAAGTCAAATTGGGGGCTCTCCATCATCTCTTCACAGAATGCTTCATGAAGAGGGAAAATTTCCATATAAAATTCAATTGGTGCAAGAGCTTCAGCCAATGGCAATGGGCAATGCCCTTCAGGGAGTACAAGAGCATAAAAATGAAAATGGTTGAAATTTGGGTAACATCACTTTTCATAGCTAAAATTAGACCTTGTGAAAAACACACCGTATATTAAGTTGTGTGAATAAAATTAGAATAAGTAGACTATGATATCTAACTATTATGGAAATCCCATGTACGTACATATGAAAATTGGTTAGCATAATTTTAATATTGAGGAAGATATCAAATTTAAAATCCGTCAGCCTCTTCTGGGACACTCTGTAGTATCAACACTTCCTCGACTTTCCATAACCCCAAACCTCGCAAGCGTTAGCAACAAACCCGTATATGTTTGAAACAGTTTATATCGAGTATCCCTCTGGATTTATTTAGACCAAGTTTTCTGTGCCTTTTAAATCCTTTTAATTATAGATTAGTTATTCTATGAATAATGCCGTCTACCACACCGAAGCCCTTTTCACAAGTCTTTACATTCTCTGAATATGCCCCCATTCGGGACTCGCAAGTGGCAGTTCATAGCCTCAGCAGTCTCTTTTCAACGCATTGCTCAATTAAAGGAATCACTTCCGTCTGTATTTGTTTTCCAGCCCTTTTAACCCTAAAAACAATTATGTTGTACGGCTCACTTGTGTCGTAATAACTGCAACTGATCTCACAAGAGTCTTAATACTTTGGCAAACTGGTCTTATACATTAAGTACTAGTTACAATTGTGATAGCTTTATCACACTTGTCGATTCTTCCTTGATATTAGCTGATCAATATCCCACAGGTTTCAATCACTCACTAACTTGTGTGTTTACGTGATCACCACATCATTAGTGTTAAGAACTAGTTACACAGCGTCCTAGTCTCATCAAATTTAGTGATTCCGTTTTGATATTCTCTGATAAATGTCCCACGAGTTTCGATCACTTACCATGTCACTGACAGCGTGAATATGTGATCATCACGTCCCCGGTTTTTAAAAGGGCGGTGCTATTTTTTAAACCTTCAGGACTCCTGTAATCTATATTGTGTACTCTTAGCCTTAACCGATACATCTCTGTCATTAATTGGAGAATTCCTTTTCTTATCGTCAAGTTTTATCCTTTCTTTCAAAGACTTTATTTTATTATTTCATTCCAAGTCACGTTAATTTTCTACGTTGTCTTACTTATGCCAATTTAATTCTTTGACGTTTCAAAGTGTACCACGGATCGACAACCTCTTACCTAATGGCGAGCAGAATGAATGTCGTACTCTGGTTGCAGTAGAGATTTCCAACAGAATTTAACTCCATGCAAGGCACACAGTATCGCACATCATATCAACGTCTGGTCATTTGTTTCACCGCCGTCAGATTTTTCATGTTTATAATCTAGCACTGGTTGTCTACCAACACCCACCTCTTGCGATACACCGAATACAAAAAATGACGGACAGAGGAGAAATCTAGAGCTCGATCTGCCCCCCACAACACCACCGAGAGCTGAAGTCGAAAGATGCTGACCTCGCTTAATGCGAGTGGACATCAAAACCTCTGGCTCTAAACCACAAATCATTTTTCCGGTCGTATGCCTTGTAGTTAGTATCGTTAAAACAAAATATGTAAACCTTCCTAACACAGTTACTCTTAAACCAGTAAGTAATACTTCCCCAGAGCCTTCAAAAACTCAAATTATCGTATCAACACAGAAGAATTCGCTATAGTCCACACTGTTGGAACCAAGCAACATTGAAAAAAAATCTATTTGCGAACCGCCTTGTTTTATTGCCAACAAATGGTCCCCCTTTTCTTTTCGATTTCAGTGACACAAAATCTGGGGTTTTTTTTGTCTTTTTACGGTAAGAAATCAGACACACTTTCAGTTTCGCTGTCCAAAGACATATTTAACAGATTCTTTCGCAATTAGAGTCATATTTCGTTTTTGTTTTTCCATTTAAATTCATTTGCTAGAAAACATTAAGTAAAACGCCGGCGGTTTCATTTCGCTACTGTTCCGGTAATTATTTATTTTAAAGTTCAGTTCAATTAGAAGTATCAATTTGTAAGTTTTTCACTATTCTGTTCCAAACAATTTCTGCGCACAATATTTCTTTGGAAGTATCGATTTAAACTTTTTTTTTTACATAGGCATCAACACATTATCAAGGCCAAGAGGCCACTCAAGGATAAGGGTTAAAGAGTGTACAGTAGAAATTGGACAATAGAGTAATCAGTAGTAATGAAAATTTGGTAAATTTGATAACTTATATTGAACGGCTCATCTAGAACTTATTTACGTTAGACTTGAACGCAACCATATTGTAGTCAGCCGGAAAGCAGGAAAACGGAAGACAATTCCACAGGCGTGCAGTTCTAAGAAAGAAGCTTTGTTCATGGAATCTACGTTTAGGTTTAGGCACAGATAAAGAGTGGGGAGAATTATTGATAGTGTTTACAGCTAGACGAGTGTTTCTTGTGAAAGTTTGGCGAGGGGGGACCATAGATTGAAGCTCAGTCGAACACTTTCATGAAAATAACGATACATCAGAGACAAACTCGCAACATCTCTTCTGTGAGATAGAGGTTGCAAGGAAGAGAAAAGGACATCTCCTAAGAGGCTACGAAGTCTATTTTGAACCCTATCAAGGCAGGACAAGTCCTTTCTAGCAGCTCCTGCCCAGATGTGGCAACAGTATTCCATCCTTGGACGTACCTGGCTCTTATATAGATAGAGAATAGCATCAGCAGTGAGATATTTGGCGGATCGATAGAAAGATCCCACCATTTTTCCAGCGGCCTTGGCAACAGATTTGATGTACGTGTTCCATTTAAGATCGGAAGTAATGGTCAAGCCCAGAAGCTTGTCAAAACTTGAGGCCTCCTGAAGACGAGAGCCTTTTATTTCAATTGGTGCCAGATGTGGATTAGAATGTTGATGATGTAAAGAGAGAAGCTTGGTTTTAGATGCATTAAAAGTAACCAGCCACTCCTTTCCCCATTGTACTACGTGCTCAAGATCAGAGGAGAGAGAATTGGAGAGAACTTGGTCGTTTACTGTCTTAGATGTGCTACCGTAGATGGTAGTGTCGTCAGCATAAATGTCTACAAATGATGTAAGGATGTGATTTGGAAGATCATTAATGTAGATCAAGAAAAGAGTTGGGCCCAGGATGGACCCCTTAGGGACACCGGCATTAATACTGTGAGCTTCTGATTTTCACCCCTCAACTATTACTCTTATGAACCTATCAGAAAGAAATGATTTCATAATTGAGAAGACTTTTCCAGCTATACCATAGCTAGCGATCTTATGAAGTAAACCTTTATGCCATACCCTAACAAATGTATTAGATATGTCAAGAGCAATTGCCCTAGAAGGATTGCCACCGTCGAGAGATTTGCTAATCCTATGCGATATAACTGTAAGCACATCTGCTGTAGATCTAGCAGAACGGAAACCATATTGAGTGTCACTTAGAAGGTTATTTTTGTTGAGATGGTTGATTATTTCTGTATTTAACACAGATTCTAGCAACTTGCTCACGACGCACAGGAGACTTATTGGCCTGTACTGAGAGGGGGGTGAGCGATCACCTGAATTCTTAAATACAGGGCATACTGATGAAATTTTCCAGGGAGATGGGAAGCTATTCTCCTTAAGACAACGTTTAAACAGTTTTGTAAGTATGGGCGCTAGTTCAGGTTGAAGTTTTTAGAGTACTATAATTGGAATACCGTCAGGGCCAGTTGCTTTACTGGGATCTAGGTTTTTGATTAGCTTGGCAACATCACGTACATATATACGTATATCACATAGCGTGTTTTCTGATACAGGAGGAAATATTGGTGGTTGGCGGCCTTGGTCGCAAAGGGTAGAATTAGCTGCAAAGTTCTTGACAAAGAGGTTGGCTTTGTCTGATGCTGACGAGATTAGCTCAGGTCCATTGATAATAGTTGGGATGGAGCACACGCTTCTGTTCAGGATTCTGTGTGCTATTTGCCAAAACTGGTGGGAACCAAGTCGCTGTTCAGCTACTTTGGACTTAACAGATTGAGCATACAACTCTCTTGCGTTCTTTATTACTTTCTTACAATGGTTGCTGGCAGTCCTGAAAGCGGCTTTAGTTTCCATACATCTATTACGTTTGAAGCAGTGTGGAAAAAATTGTTAGTTTAATTCCTTAATACGTTTTAATGATTTTTCAAAACAACATTAGTGCGATATTACTTTTCGAAGTATCAATTTACATATTTTTTATTTCGTTTAAACAGTATTTTCAATTTTATTTTAATTCCCAGAAATTTCAGACTAAATTACTCCCAGTTTTTTTCTATCTTCGCCAAACGCTGGACAGTTCAAAATGCGTCTATAATAAACATAGAGATCATTCTACTTCTCTTTGTTTCTATCAACCTTTACCGAGGTTCAAATTGGTCAATCACCTCATTATTATTCATAAGCAACAGTATCAACACGCAGACAATTTCATGTTTTTTTTTTAAATCAGAATAATCAATTTATAACTTCGCGGGAACTTTACTCTAAAACACGCAATTAGAAACTCAATTTAAATACTTTAAATTATTACCAAAACATTTTCCAAAAAAAAAAATAATTCTAAATACGTACAATTTATTCGCAAATTCTCATTTCAATCGCTTATAATCTATTATGGGACTCGATTTAAAAATCAAAAAAATATTCATTTAAAACTTTAGTAAATTATGGAACACAATTTCAGCATCAGAACTATTCACTTATATATTTCCAAACCAATTTCAAAAGAAGGGACTATCGTTTTTTAATAATCCTTATCATCAATAGAATTTCAAAATCAGAATTCTTCATCTGGCAGTTTCACTCACTCTCGTCCCCTGCTAAAGTATATGTCGCCCTCAGCAAATAGCCCTACGCTGGAAGGGTGTCGGCAGCAAAACTCTCTCGTCTCTTGTTCTCATCTCACGGGGAAGAGACCTAACTTGGGCCTCAGGTTTTATTTTTCTCCTGGACGAGGAAGTGTCGGGTTATCGAACTCTGCCAATTGACTGATCGGGGGCATCCTGACTTTACCCCTCCCATTTCCAATCAGCGGTTTGCCTTTGCTTTAGGTCCCAACGCGGAGATCCCTATCTAATGTTTGGTTATCTGCGACCGGTTTAATCATTAATAGTTTTTTGAGTGCAGACGAAACCATTACGGCGACGAAGTACTGGCAGCAAATCGATTAAATGCATCAGAATCTTCGAAACAACACTCAGTATAGTCAAAAGAAAATGCCAAATTCTTCTCCACGACAACGCCGACCGCATTTGCTTAACCGACCCTTCGAATTGAACGAATTAGGCTACCAACGTCTGTCTCATCTGCCATACTCTCCTGGCCTCGCACATGCCTTTACTATATTTTCAAACATCTCGATAACTTTCTGCTTCAGAAAGTTGAAAATGCTAGAATTTTGTTGACAACTTGATATTTGATAAATTTAACTGAGTTCCAGTATTTCATATCGATGTGCGATTCGTAGACTTCTGATTACCAAGAAGAATAGCGAACCGGTTATCGAAACAGAGGTCACCATCTTTTATGTGTATGGTTTTTTTTTACCGCCATCTTATATTAATCTTCTATGCTATACAAGAAAACAAACAGTTCCTGTAACTGAATTGAATACTATTTTTCTAGGATATCGCGCAGAACATATTTTACCTATCATTCATGAAGAATTCGGATTCAATTTACCACAAGGTCCATTGATCGTATATTTTGTCACAACTTCATACAAATTTGTAAGCATCAAGGATTTCAGAACGTACTACATTGTCAATTTCATAAAGACTGATTTTGTTATAAATCCTGCTTAGTATACGAGAGAGAAGTTATCCTCACTTTTGCCATTCCACTGTGGCATACACACAGACTTAAACGTTTTATGTTTTACCATAAAATCTATTTACGATTTAAGCTTCTGTCTGAAAACACGCACTGTGATATCGTTCCTATCCACCGATAATTGCACAGGAAGTGAGAGTTGTTTTATGCTATCCAAATCAGGGTGGCCTGTGAATGTAATGATTAGGTCAGGGCGGCAATAGAGAAGAACATATGTAAATGCATCTTGAGCGTATTCATGAATATAATGTGGACTGTTTAAATGTGAAGCTGGCAAAATCTCTTAGTCTTCCAACCTTGGTTGTAATATCATTATGTCTAACTGCATCTAGTAAATGTATATATTCTTCGGCGCGAAGTTTGGTCTGATACAAAGATAAATATCAAACGCTCTGTTCTAATTTTCTAATACATATCTACGATATATATGTGGAATATTTGTGGCATTTACGAATATGATTATTTTCATGCTCTTAATTCAATAATGGGTATACATTTCAGATTATTGTGCTGCATTTTTCAAGTTTTTCCTCAGTAAAGGGATTTATCATGTAGACATTAAAGTGATACGTACCCGCACCATCCAAAAAAGTATTGAATGTTGCAGTGCAGCGTAGCATCGGTGAGTTTCCACAGTTTTTGTGAATTGATCATATACTATGAATAAGAATATGTCTATGTAAAATTGATCTCCGACTATAACGATTGCCACTTTGGAGCACCAAATTCTCGCACGTGTTCAGCAGACGTTGTGCTGCAGCATGAATAACAATCTTGTGTCTATCATATGGCAACAATTCAATTGCTGTCTTGAATAAATGCACTAATTTTTTTTGAAAGGAAAATGTAGAGGATTTATTGTGAATAAGCATATTGTTTTTTTTTCTACTACCTTTTGTTTCGATTATATTTCTATTAAGAAAACACACATACGAGAAACTGTAAGATAACAAGATACGTCAATTAAAGCTGCGACGATAATTGTAGGGAAATTGTAATATTTATTAAACAACTATGGTGGTTTTGTTTAAAGGTGAAATATTAATATTCATAATAACATAAGAGTAGAAAATATTACTCTTTGCCTCAAATCAGTTTGAGAAGGGCGTATATCAAATATGAGATTAAAAGAATTTCCAATTTGCGTAAAATGTTGTTTTCTATTTAAATAAATATGGATACTATTCTTCATATGGCGTTTAAATATAATAACTAAGAATATTCATGAACTTGTTTCTAAAAACTGTTTACGTTTTTTAATACGTCCAATGATATACTCTTCACTTATGCAATACAGTCATAAGACTAACGTATTAAAAATAAACACTTTGTGGATATTGTGCATACCTTTTCTACGTGAAAAAGTGGGTAAATAAACATATATGAATAAAAATACGTATAAAATACCTTAGTAAACATATGTAAAAGAAAATGAATTACATGCGATACATTTATAAAACTAAATAAGCTTATATATAAACAAAAACAAAAGCTTAGGGATAGGTTTATTCAATTGTTCGGTGGGTATCCTGTCATTTCCATGCTTGTTTGTTGTGTTACAGCTTACATTTTTTTACAATCTGATAAATACTTGTTACATTAAATAAAGTAGTTAAAATTAAGGTAGCGGCTAAAAGCCGACGTGCATGTACATTGTTTTGGGGGTGTTTTGGAAGTGATACGTATATTCACCTAACAATTAAATAAATGGCAAATTTAGTGGAAATTAAATTTAACTTGAAATACGGTGAGTTAGAATCAATATTACTGTGCTTATTTTTAAATACTATATGCAAATAAACTCGGTACGATATTTTTTCTGCAGTATACTTTTAGGTCAATGTAAAAAATAGTTATAAAACACTTTCATCTCCCCATGTTATTAATGGTTTTCTAAATATTAACGCACGGCACAAAAACTGCATAAGCACCGAAAATATGATGTAAAAGAGAGCACACTACCTTGTTTGTAAATGTTCTGTACTTTCACCTAACAATTTAATACACACAAGATACAGGAAAACTGGAATTCAACGTAGAGATACAATAAAACAATAGCACAGATACTGAACTGTTATAATATCAAATTTTGCCGATTTTTACTTCGCGTGAAAGTTTATTGTTTAATCTATAATAATTTGATGGAAAAATTGAAAATATTTTAATCTCTATGCAGAAGACATTCACTGAGAAGAAATATAAAAGACGTGTAAAAAAGTATATAGTAAAACAAAAAGAATTGGTTATCGGTGATAAATGCAAGTGTAAGATCTTACAAGGTAAATAAATAAACGTAATATGAGAAGCATTCCTATTTTGGAAGAATCAGCAGTTTTGAAAGTTATTTGGGGGGGATTAAAATTTAAAAATTGTTCCATTTAATGCTATTTTATTAACAGTTATTTTGAACATTCAATGTTAATTTGTTTTCATATCAGAAGGAAGTTTGATGAGAAAGGTGATTGATACAGTTTAGTTGCTTTTAAATGAGAAGACAGGCCGATTTCAATTAGTCTGCGTGTGTTGCGTTTTGTAATTATGCGCCTGTGTGTGTGCGTGTTGCACTGTATGACTATGTGAGTAAAGGATTGTGTTCGTCGTTCCTAATTTTTAGGCTTAAGTAAACAAAGAAAAAAATGAAGGCATAATGTGAGCGGTAATGTGCCGGCTGTTCTCGTAAAATATCTACTTCAGAAAAACGTTATTTTTTTAAAAAAATATTGCAATGTTTTGTTTATAAAAAAATTAGAAAACACGCGTTCGTTGTATTTGAATTCTAGAGCAAAATTTAAAGTCAATTGTTTAAGTAGGTGTTCAGCTTACCTATTAGTAACATACGAACAAGTATATTTTATATATATTGAACTACCACTATACATTGATTTCTGTGTGTTTTGCAGATTATATAAAATATTTTCTTTATTTTATGTAATTCTATTTTGTTGGAAGTACTTATTTTATTATAATATTTTTCCATATATCCAATTAAGATTTTATAAAGATTAAATTTTACTGTGTATTTGTTTTAAGATCAAGGACATTTTGAACAATAACTAAAAGCGTTGTTAGTTCAAAATTAAAAATTCAATAATATCATCAAATATTGATAAAATCTGTTAATTAATGTTTTTTATAGAACTATAAATAATTCTTGTGAATAACTATATCGTCTATTTCTTTCCTTGATTACTTTTACATAATGAGTAAATTCATTATTTAGCGTGTCGAAACAGTAAGAGGTGTTAAAGCTGGCAAAGGGAGTATTGATACTGTTATGTTTGACGTTCATCTTCGTCGCCAACTGTTTGTTTTCAGGTTGAACCAAATAACGTATACGGCAATACAAATTAAGACTCAACAAAACAAATGTAGATCAATAAGAAGTATATTAGTAGTATATTTACAGTATATTTACATAATGGTTGTCAAGTAAGAGAATCTTGGCTGGAGAACATATCTGCTCTCGGCTCGGCCTTCGGTGGCTTCTGGTTAACACACACTCAGACTAACCGAGTCTTGCTATTTATGTGTAATATTATCCACATATGTAAATGAGTGGGTGCCACCACAACAACTACCAATACTCATGTTTTACAATGATCGTTTTAGTATAAACATAATGTTGTGTTGTCACATATACATCTTATGTTATATATTCTTAAATAACAGACCATATAAATGTATCTAGGTACGTTGTATTCAATATATAATCGACTTTCTCCATTAACAGTCAGTTACACGTCTAATGTTGTCAGTGCATGCGTGTCAAACATATATACACGTAACGAAGACAGCATAAGACGACATACCTGTCAGCTACTCTCTGTTTTTGTGTGAGTCGGAAGTCATCTTGGGTTGAGCCAGAACTGTTTAAAAGAAAACGTTTCAAGATAGGACCGCAAGACAAATGAGTGTTTACCCATATATTTTATTAACTCCTCAGGCATCTCACCATGGCAGCAAATGGAGTGAATCAACACATTTTGGTTTGTGGTTTCTCTATGTAAGACCGTCAACACCCTGACGGGAAGACCCTCTTAAACTATCTGGTTGTTCGGCGTCTAGGATCTACCTCGACTAAGCTTACTAAGTTTACTCAAACCAAAACACCTGGCATATTCGCATACTCCCGGTGCAGCTTACCGGTCAACATAGTTTGTTACTTTTAAAAACATGTCACGAGTCAACTCTTTGCTGTTTACTCCGTTAAGTAACATACATAATTAAATAGAAAGCTATCAAGTTAGGTAGATAGATAGATAATTAGCTGTTTCTAACCTGCTATTATCTAACAAGTATGAATCATGGTTAAAATCGATACACATATAAATGTTATTTGGAAAAAGATTGTCAGTTTGTAACATAGTAAGGACGGTTATATGCAAAAACCGAGTCGCGGACTAAACGACGTCACGGTAAGAGAAAAATCAAGACTATAAAAGTTGATGACGTTCGAGAGCACGTTCAAGAAAGCGATCACGTGAGAGACGTCACAACCGTAACAAAAAGTTATGCATGGTGGGATAATTACTAAATGACATGGTTGGACAACAAGAATAACGAGTTGAAATCTTTTTTCTATTCTTTATCTACGTGCGATTAAGCCTACAATGAGTTATGTAAGCTTACAGGTTTGATTATAATAATTATTTTGAAAAGATTAAAAATAGTAAATGGAATGTATTTGACTAAACATCGTCAATCAAGACGACGAAAAACAATAAATGTGTTCCTACATTTGATTTTTAATGATTTTTTTCATTGAAAATCAGTTTGATGTCATGCACACGTAGACGGATACAAGTGAGTTGTCTATGAGAAAGTTTTATTATGAGAAAAATTTTCAACCATGTTAAATTATTTCATTAAACTTTGCTGACATTAACACGATATGTTCCTTACATAAAAACATATCAGGAAAATTAACTTCTATTCTTCCGTTTCATTATTATTATTCCACCGATTAATTTGCATTCCTATCCAATACATTTTGTTCCAATATGAAACCTTTCGATTCTCAATATTAATATTCAATTGAAATACGATGGAATTCTATCGGTATATATCACGGAAAATAATTATATATACGAGGATGCATTGATAAGAAATGCTAGGAAATCTTATAAAAATCTTATTGCTTTACACTGCTTTGTGGCACTGGCCTAAAACATAAACGCAAACAAACACACACACACATATATGTATATATATATATATATATATATATATATATATATATATATATATATATATAAAGAGAGAGAGCATAAGAAAAATTGCATATATATATATAAAATAACTCCTAATATAAGTTAAATATATCAATCTATACATATATCTATATAGATGGATAGATAATATCCACACACACACACACATATATATATATATATATATATATATATATATATATAGAGAGAGAGAGAGAGAGAGAGAGAGCATAAGAAAATTTGCAATATATTTGTAGGGTTTATAACGAGCACACACAAATATATATGTATATATATGTATATATATATATATATATATGTATATAAATTGCCTAATATAGGTTAAATATATCAATCTATACATATATCTATTTAGATGGATAGATAATATAAAATTACAATGCCTTTTACATGAACTAGGGAGTATACTAAAACGCATGCTCACGGCGAAACGCCTACCATTGACTCCTACATTTAACTCAAAACCCTCTAAATATTTTAGAACTGTGCAAAATCATTAACAATATGGCATGTCAATATATATATATATATCTATATATATATATATATATATATATTATTTTTCTGATGAAGACTCTTACATACGTGGGAAATTGGAATTTAAACAAATATATTAAAAAAAAAGGTCTACCCTTTATATGTGCATTGAACCGTTATATTTTTATATTTTTAATTAGATACATAAATATATATGGTTTGATATAGAAATAGTTTCATTTCCTGTTTAGGTGGACTCCGTGATTTAATGCATGTATACATTTGAATACACACACACTCAAACACACAGACATACACACACACACATATATATAATGTTTCATAAGACTATGCATTATTATAAGAGCTATTGTTTCATATTCATTTTATCATAGCAAATAGCTTGTTTTGTTTTATACATGAATTCTGATGGAATCATTTGACCTGACTTAGTTTTGTAATGTTTTTTTTTTAAATTTATTGAGTGATTTCTGATTCTTATGTGAGAATATGAAAGATCCGCAGCTTTGTTTCTTTTCTCTTTTTTTTTTTTTGCAGATTACTAACATGGACTCTGTTGAGCGACTCATACATGACTCTGTTTTAGTTGCTTTGTTTCTCGTTATTATATTACTTGGATTAGCGAAAACAATAATATTAACTTGGCATACGAAAATATTAAACTTTTAAGTCGTGTAAATTTGGAAATATATTGAAAGTAAAAACACGTTATACACGACCTAAGCTAAATGATCCTAAAACTGAAACTTTTTATGAGAATAAGATATTACAGCTTGAATTGTCACGGCTAGAGAAATGATTTGCCTCTAAAAAGTTTGGGTGATCCGAGCCGTTGGATATCGAGATATGGGATGTTAATTGTAACAAGTTTTTTTTTCTGTATATAATCTGAACTTGCCGAGTGAAAGTGGTAAACGAATTAAATTTTCCATAATTTGAAACGTTACTAAGCCATAAAACTTATCTGGGCTTTAAAAGAGTTGTTTTACACTTGTTATGAAGATTTGATTGACGAACAAAATAGCCAAGAGATAGCGGAAATTAGAAAAGTAATTATTGCATTGATAGAGGTCGCTTCACATATGAGAACTGCCGATGCTTAGTTATAAAGGTATTCTGATACAAAAAAGTGTTCATGCAAGAATTGTATAACGGTAATATCGGAATAAATCCGAGTCAGGGATTACACATCTGGTCTATTTGGCCAGATGTGGACGATAATTTTTTTCGGATTACTACCCAAACTGGGCGCAGAACACTTAGGAGACAAAATAGGCTAACATTGTCTTGAATCATCTCGCCAATCAGAGACATAGTTTTAAAATACAAAAAGGCGCCGCGAACTACGAAAAAGAGTTTTATAAACTAGAGTTCATTCAAAGTAACTGAGAAATAAAGAGGCATTTCTACGAGAAAGCATAGTAAAACTATTTGGACAATGGCCGTAAAGATCTATCTGACGCGCATTAAAAGACATTAATGTTATGCCGAATAGGATGGAAATAGGGAATACGTGCTGATGTAAGATAATGGGAAAAAGCTACGCAAAATAAAATAAAAATCACTTGAAATGTATATATATATATATGGGTGTGTGTGTGTGTGTGTGTACGTGTGTAAGTGTGTGCGTGTAGGTCTTTGAATAATGTTAACATTATAGCGTATGTGTTAGGAAAACTGTCACTAAGCTGACTTTATTCACAAAATGAAAATATCTTATTTTAGGTTATTGGATTCTCATGCTCAAGAAAGATAAACATTGCAGGCAATTCAACACTGATTGGATTTGCTCTTTGTGTAATATAACTCTTTGTAAGTAACTGTTACGATTTAAATCTTTATTCTTGCACGACCTAGCAGAAATCATTTGAACACTGATTCGCTAAAATTTCTGAAAATCTATTTAGATTTTTTTTTTTATTACATTTTCACCCCAAACAAGGCACATTGCCACTTTGGTGTAGGGGACTACTATCAGGGGAAACATCTACTGGGGAACTATGTAGGGATTAGGGCAGCGAGATGTTGGTTCACGTTGCACTTGAACTTATGCATGTCAGTACAGTTGGGGAAGCAGTGACCTGGAATGGAAATCCAAAGTCTAGCAGTTCTGGGGAAGAAACTACTGGAGTAGAAAGATCTTTTACATCTAGGAATCTCTACAGTGTGGGGGTGGGATTTTGCAGCTTGTCGGGTCTGTCGAGGGTGTTCACGTCGTGGGGGCACAAGTGCTTGCAGTTCTTCAGAGAATTCACCACTATAATACTTGTAGAACAGGCAGAGGGATGCAACGTTTCGACGATAGGACAGAGGCTGAAGTTTAGATGCCAGTTTAGGGCCTATCAGATTTGCGACTCTCTTTTGAACCCTGTCAAGGAGCGAGAGACTAGAAGCAGATACACCGGCCCAAATATGACAGCAATGCTCCATACATGGGCGAATAGTGGCCTTATAGAGGTACAGGATACTTTCGGGTGTAAAAAGTTTTCTAGCACGGTAGAGAGAGCCCACCTTCCTTGCAGCGGCCCTGGCAATGCCCTCGCTCTAATTGTTCCAACTCATGTTTTCTGTGAACGTTAGGCCAAGGAGCTTGAGAGACGTACTCTCAGATAAAGAGTCGTTGGCCATTGCTATAGGTGGTAGAGAAGGTTTCTTGTAATTATTGAATGAAACCAGTTTTGTCTTTGTGGCATTGAACGTTACCATCCATTTTTGTCCCCATTCCACTACTGATTGGAGGTCATCCTCTAGTGTTTCTGCCATTACTTTAGATATATGTTCGTTTGTTTTCCTGTCGTGCCTGCTATAGAGTGTGGTGTCATCAGCATATATACCCATCTCAGAGGCAATCTTGTCGGGGAGGTCATTTATGAATATCAGGAACAGCAGAGGTCCAAGCATAGATCCTTGGGGCACTCCCGCATTTATATCATATTGTTTAGATGTACGACCGTGGATTTTTCTCTTATCTAAGAAGGATTTAATTATGCTAAGTATTCTACCAGTAATACCGTAAGATCTAATCTTCCTGAGGAGACCCTCATGACATACCCTGTCAAAAGCCTTAGATATATCTAGAGCTACCGATCTGCCCTCTCCCGCTTTGTCTAGTGAATGGTATATGCGTTCAGAGATTACAGTGAGGATGTCTGCCGTGGAACGGGCTTGTCTAAATCCATATTGATGGTCGGTCAGAAGTTTAGCATCTGTAAGGTGCTGGACTAGAGCATGGTTAATTAAGGTCTCTAATATTTTGGCAAAAAGTGGGAGGAGGCTAATAGGGCGATAATTTAATGGGTCAGTTCTTTCGCCAGAATTCTTGAATACTGGTACCACAGAAGCAGTTTTCCAACAGCTCGGAAAGCAAGATTCATTAAGGCATTTGTTGCAGAGTTTGGAGAGAACTGGAACTACTTCGGCTGAGCACTTTTTTAATAGCACAGCTGGGATGAGGTCGGGTCCACATGCTTTGGAAGTGTCAAGGTTTTTTATGATAGCATGCACCTGAGCAGGGGTGATTTTCAGATCGTCTAGCGTGGCGTCTGTCCGCATAGGAAATTGAGGTAGGGGGTGGTTTAGAGGGTACACACATTCTCGCTATTAAAGAGTTAACTGAATCACCCACCTTTTTAACGTATAGTTTTGTCCTTAAATATTTAGAAAAAATTGTTGGAGTTATTTTATTTTCACAAATAAAAAAAAGATACAATAAAGAAAGAAGTGTTTGTGGATAAATATAATATTACAAAATATATACTGAACAAATTATACACTAATCATTTTTATTTAGATTTAAGTATACATGCTTTACTGTAAGAACTTTTGAGTTTGCTTTGCTTGTTTCTTTTCAAGCAGCTTTCATACAAATCTTTCTATTTTTTTTTAAATCGAAAGTATGTAACGAAGCGGTGGGCTCATATTGTAACATAGCGAATATAGGCATGTTGCAATATTTTTGATATATAATAGGTATGTTCCATGACAGTTGGAAGATGGTATTTATAAACACCGCCGATGGGAACTGAGGAATCAAATTAATTCAGGTTCTGTATCTGTACTTTTCCTGATGTCATTTTCGAGTGGTGTAGAACAATTCTTGTAATCTAACATTCCAGACTTTAATAGGATGTTATCTATGTACGTCGATTGATTAATTTAAATAATTCCTTTTTCATGAGATAATTTTATGCACAGAGACCACGATTTGCCATTTTGATTTTTTCATTTAATCTGTACTAAACATCGGTTAACATTATGTCACAATGTGATGCGATTAAAATGTCATCGACCCATATAACAAAAATTGGTAGTTTCGTCTGTGTGTTTGTATGCACACAGGGGTCCACTGGGCATTGCTTGAATTGTTGTTCAAACATATAATCATGAAATACTGTTTTTCTGCAAAGACCGCTCGGCCTCAGACGGTAAAATAATTTGTTAAGCCTCCACAGGCAGCTATTATTTTTCATTATTATTAGCTCTGGAGGGGTAATATAAATATCACAGTCTACTGGGGAATTTTAATTAGGATTTGTTCGTCCATTTGATGGCTGATAACGTTATATTGCGATGCGATTTGCAATAAAATTCTTATTTGCAGGCGGTAAAATGTAGAAATATATTCTCTACCGTAAATTTAAGAGTGTCTTTTAGAAAAGATAACCTTATACATTTAAACGACTAAAGCTGAAGTCTTTTTTGTAAAACCCCATCCTTTAGGAGATACATTACTGAATATGTATTATTTTCAATTAAATAATCTATTTTGCTTTTCATAGCTATTTTCCATTGTGATGATGTTCTGAATTAATTGCTTCGTTAAAGCCTTTTGGCGCATTATACATGCAATAGCAAGAATCGACTTGATAATATTCCGAATTGTCGACAACAAATACTCGGGTCGTATTCTACTTCTTGTTTGGTAACTTTCTACCGGAATTTTGACGTTAACATCAGCATGATCAGTATCATCATTATCAATACTCTTTTCCTCGTCAATAGTAACTGTATTATCGTCATTTGTTTTATGATTTCATCCTCGTCACTGGCGTAGCTAAAGTAAACGTAAAAGTGTATATATATATATATATATATATACATATATATATTAGTTATTTCATTTCATTATTGACATATAAGAAGTGCAAAGTATTTACACATTAAAACACGCTTGTGTTATCAGCAATCGAGCTTCTTTTGTTATTGTTGCTAGGCTATACAATCAACTCATAAATTTCGTTTTGCTAAAATTGCGTTCCGTTCAATTATTAACATCCTTAACGGGCGCTCTCTTCCCGACGACTCTTCTCAAGATTATCATATATATATATATATATATATATATATATATATATATATATATATATATATATATATATATAGTGGAAATGGTTGGTAATTAATAAAAACTGAAGAAAGTGCTCAATAATGTTGTAGAGCAAATATGCGTTTTATTTTTTATTACCGTATCTTTCTGTTAAGTTACATTATTGTTTCGGCTACACGGCCGTTTTTTTGGCCGTCTGTAGCGTCCTCATATATATATATATCTATATATATATATATATATATATATATATATGTATATGTATATATATATATGTATATATATATATATATATATAATGTGCGTGTGGCAATATTTACAAAAAAACGAACGGAAGATGGCGGCTGTGAACGAATGTAAAAAATGGAACGGAACGCAAATCTAAGAGAAACGAAATTAGCAAGTCGACTGTAAAGCATAGCAAGAAAAAAAAACTGCCTGACTGCCGATAACCACAATTAATAATAAGTGTATTTACACTGTTATCTTTTCTGTACTTTACATGAATATATTGATAATGAAATGAAATTACTTTTTTTTATTAAACTAGACTGTAGTTTCACATAACATTCTAATAAACAAAGGTGACATAAAATTGAATTTCATCGTCCTTTCTCTGTATAATTAATTACCAAAAAAAAAAACCAATGCAATCAAATATGAAACAAAAACAATAACATGAAATAACGGAATATAATGTAATCTCCTAGACTAACCAGTCCTTTTTATACATGTGCCAGAGCAATAAAGTCTGTCCCTCTTTTATTTTGTTTAAAATAAAAAGAACCAATTTATATCCTGGACAAAAGATTAAAGATGCATTTATCTCTAATTTTTTGTCTAAAATTCTTGCGATCTGGCGTACTTGAGAAGGAAGTACTCTGAAGTATAGAGAAATTATGTAGGCAGTTTATCCTTGTGTGATAACATACGATTTATTCGTTATGTTGCAGGGATACACGAACGCAGCTCTTTCTTCCTCCATTTCTGATTTAATCAGATCGACTGGTTTATTACGTCGCCGTCTCTATGGTTTATCTAAAACCCATAAGAGTGGGGTACCTTTAACACCTATATTATCCATGATAGTTTTCGCCCAACATAAAGTAGCCAAATGGCTTACTAATATTTTAGAACCAGTTTGGAAAGAGTATAGTTCTTTCTGCATAAAATATTCTTTTTTTTTCTTTGCTAAATTTATGCAGAATTATACTCAGACTGACAAATGTATGTGTTCGTTTGATATTGAAAGCCTGTTTACCTGCGTTCCACTCTCAGAGAATATTGATATATGTGCCGATGCCCTTTATCGCAGTACACTCCCAACTCCCCCTATTCCTGAGAATATTTTTGTGAAACTTATGGAATTTGCCACCATGTCGGTCGAATTCAGTTTTAATTACATTATGTACAGGCAGATAGATGGTGTTTCGATGGGTTCTCCTCTGGGACCAGCTCTGGCAAATATTTTCGTAGGTTTCCACGAAAAGAGTCTTTTATCTGGCTTTCAAAAACCAGGTATTTTCGTTATGTTGACGACACTTTTTTGTCTGTTCAACAATGAAACGGAAGCAGATACCTTTTTTGCATCCCTTAATAATATCCACCCAGTTCTAAAATTTACTATAGAAAAGGAAAGTAATTATTCCCTTCCTTTTCCAGATGTACTGGTGTGTAAAACACCTTCCATTTTCTTGACTTCCATCTATCGTAAACCTACATTCACACGTTGGGACTCTTTTTGCCCCACCAAACAAAAATATAATCTTATCAACACTCTTATCCATAGAGCTTGTATGATATGTCCAGATAACAAATTAAATGATGAAGTATAATTTATTACTAGCCTCTTTGCAATAATGGTTTTCCATTGCAAATCGTGGAATCTACTATTAAAAATAAAATCTCTAATTTCAATGAAATTAAACTGGCATCTGCCGACAAATGCCCTATCTACCTACGCCTACATTGGCTAGGTAAAATTAGTGAAAGATTTGCCAAGCAAATTTCTTCTTTCGTACAACAACTTTACTTTGCATCAAATACTCGTGTTGTTTTTTTTCTTGTAAACCAATTTTGTCTTCAATTTGTAAAGACGTTATTCCCCCCCATAATTCCATTATTTATTTATTTAAATGTAGCTGCGGTGTGCGCCACGTCGGGCGAACATCTCAAAGATTAGATAATAGGGTAAAACAACATGTTCCATCCAAAATTCGAAATAGAAACTACCTACCTTCGGACGTTTTGAACAATACCAATGGCTCATCTATAGGAGAGCACCTTATAAATTATCGTATTTGCTCTTTGAATTTTAGTGCGGACTTTTTTTCCATCCTTAGTAAGTCGCACTCTCTTTACTATCTTAAAATTCTAGAAACTATACATATTACGACTCTGAGACCTTCTCTTTGCAAACAAAAAGAGAATCTCTTAGGGCTTAATCTAGTTTCTATTTAATAATAAATTCATACTCCCCATTTTTATGCCTATATTCCCCCCTACTTTTTCATCTCCGATATATTGTTCCCCTTTTCTTTTTAAAACGTAATTAAGCTCAATTTTATGCATGAAACACAGTTTTACTGTCTTTAAATAGTTTTAATATGCTTTATAATAGTTTTATATACTTACATTTTCATCTTGGAAAATTCACTATGTCTTTTGTGTGTCTCGTAACTAGTTTAAAAACGTGAAAACAAAATTGTCAAAGGATAGTAAAATACCAATTAGCAAATATAATTTCTATCAGTAGTCTAGGACTTATTGCCTTATATTTCCCCGTACAGATACAGAAACTGAAACCAAACAGGAAAAGCCCCCCAAAAGGTTTTTTGTGTAGTGGTGTGAAAATTTTGGAATTCACTAATACCTTTAACGTTCACTTTAATTGACGCCAACACTTTCTAATTTTTAAGGATTTTTCAAACGTTTTTACTATTGGTTTGTCAATGCTGGCTAAGAGACCCCGGATATATATATATATATATATATATATATATATATATATATATATATATATATATGTGTGTGTGTGTGTGTGTGTGTGTGTGTGTTCAGGATTGAACTCAGCACATTTGGGTAACTGTAAACTTTTATTCAACGTCTAGGACCACTCGGCCATATGTCACTAGGACAATTCATAGTTGGTTTTTGTTAATGTTAAACCTATGTTGTTATTAAAGGTTTTCTCTCTCTATCAGAGGTAACCAAATTGTATTCAGCTCTATGCTTGGTTTGCTCGGTAGGCTGTTATGGCCAAGCATGTGAGCTGTTTCTTTAAGCTTTCTCACTTTCTAGTGGGTCTCTCTGTTTATTATTTTTATTCATCCCATAGGTCCCAGTGACATATGGCCGAGTGGTCCTTGACGTTGTATCCAAGTTTACAGTTACTCGAAGGTACTGAGTTCAATCCTGAACGAAAGCAGTGAAAAGTAACAGTCAAAACAGAGAATCAGCCACTATGTCCCAGAACCTAGCTGGAGTCCAAACACGGTACCCCCGTAATAATAATAAAGGGTTGGGTTCGAGACTCCTAACAAACGGTTCCCCAGTTCGATACAAAACACCTGATGAAGGCCGTAAGGCAAAACGGCCGAAACGTTGTGACTATAACAACCAAGATGAGGAAGTCAGTTCGACAAGCTCAATCAAATTATCCTTTCTTTTAATGTTCAATGTTTTGCAGTCACTGTCCAAGGCTTCTCGCATTATCATAGATAGACTTCTGTCATCATAGCATTCTATTAATTCCGCAAAGACAGTTGCATCCTTTCATTAAACTCGAGGTCGTTTTCTTTCAGGTTCTGCCTGAATTACCTTGGATTCGTAAATATTCTAACAATTGTAATTGCCACAATTTGAATTTGGATTCTGATTCATAGAAGTGCAGTCTTTCACCGGGGTCATATCAATTTGAAACCATGTTAAATTTCCGATGGTTAAATATTCTAAAGAATCCCTGGATATGAACAATTTTCCGTAGGTCTCTGTTCTATACAAGTGTTGGACTTTATAATTTTGCAACCAAGCAGCAAAAGAGCCTTCTCGTGTTGACACAACAAATTAATTTGTTGGACTGCTAAAAGCTTCCATTTTCATTTAGCAGTTCTTGTTTCTGAGTTGTTTGCAACACAGCGTGAAATTAGTTGATTTGTCATTTCCTATCAGAAGTGTTTAAGAAGTAGTTTCTAACTTTCGGGAAGGATTCCCTATTATATGTCAAGAATATTGCGTGTGAGAAAATCAGCAACATCCTATAGTTGCTGACTTGTGAAGATATTCCTCGAAGTAGCAGTCTTAGCAGATGCAAATTAAGCAAGTGACATCATCGAAAGTATAAGAATATAAAAATGGAAATAAAACGTACAGCACGTGGTCGAGCAAAGGAAGCGATCGGACGTATTGTGCTCGTTTGCAGCAAGATACAAAATACGCCACATGGTAGAAACAGTGAAAAGGCAGGCGAGGGTAAAACCGTCCGTGGAAAAGCATCCTGACGGACATGTTCGACGCTTGTGCAATATTTAGAAACGTAATAAAGTGCTTGTCGGAAATTACAGGAGTAAATGCTTTTGTATTCACCTATGAAATGCTGAATTGTATTTTTTATGTCCATCAATGTTTGTTTATTCCTTCAACGGTGCCAGACTTTGCGTATATCTGAGGGGTGGTAATATAACGACACAGTAAAGTGTCAAAAACAGGTAACACCATGGAATAAAGAAAACATGTAAACTGTATTACTTGAACATATATTTGTTGTAAATTTTAATTCACAGAATATAAATCCAACTTTATTATAAAATTACTTTATATTGTTCAGATCGACCCTGTTATATATATATATATATATATATATATATATATATATATATGTATGTATATATATATATGAGTGTGTGTGTTGATATGTAGATAGATAGATAGATAGATATTCAGAATCACTGCTAAATAAAAACGTATCTTTGACATTTAATTCGTGTGTAAGTATATCTTTTATTTTATTCAAATAGTTATTTCCGGTAAAAACACACCTTATTTTAACACTCCATGGAATAAGGGCAATTTAAAAAAAAATTATTTATATTTCTTTCTTTGCATTATGATAAATACTCATCGTTATTAGAGCGTTACTTTAATTTCCCATTGTTTCTTTCCAGGAGCCTGGACCTCATTTAGAATATCCCTTGAACTAACGCATTTTTTCCATTATCATAAATGTTCATACACATATGACTTTCTTCACAATTTGTTGTTTTCAATTAATGTACCAACCAGCAAAATGTATAGCATGTCTATAAATATAATTTTGCTATTTTCCTCCGAGGATGAGAACCATTCTTTTAAACTGCATTAAACAAGGAACATTTTTATGTTTTCAATTTGTATTCTTTGTATAATAATAAATTTGTTCTGAATTCTTATTTACAGAAATTAATTTGAATTTCCTATATACATATATATATATATATATATATATATATATATATATATATATATATATATATATATATATATATAACAGGGTCGTACCATGGATATTGAGTTATTTCATCCAGTTAGAAGTGTCCTCGTATTACGAATATTAATATTTATACTTGCTTTACATTTACAAAATTATTCAATCCATAAACTTGAACAACATTTTTATTCGAATAAATACGCACGTGCACACACACAAACACGCACATACGCATACACGCACATATATGTGTATACATACGCACATGTGTATGTGTGTACATGCTTATATACAACAGGTAATAGATGTGTATGCGTGTATTTGTGTGTTAGACTAATGATACTGTGTTACTTTTGATCAAAAAGATAGAAGCATCGTTAAATCATCATTATATGAGCTGTACGAATACCAGATACAATCTTGTTATCTAGCAAATATCGCATCGTGCACCTGGCATTTCACATAAATTGGCGAATTAATGCGATCAATTTATTGCAGAACCCAATCTATTCTTTCGGAAAATATAAATGGGCGATTAATAGCTTACAGAGTCATGGTTATATATACAGGGTGACCCCAACAAAAACAAAAGCTAACTGGAGGCCATCGAGAACATATGCTGTAGAACGGAGGAAAAAAGGTCAAAGACTCAAGTGTTTTGATGTGATGTTTTGAATATAATAAACTAGTTATGACCAAAGTTTCCTTTCATTCAGACAAAACATTAAGAAACGGGGCCTAATTAGAGTTAAGGCCCGTTTTTCTTGGGTCACCCAGTCTATATATATATATATATATATATATATATATATTTATATATAAGTAGGTTGTAGTTTGCTTGAAGCATTGTTGAAGAAAATTATAAGATGAAATTAAAAGCCAAGAACAATGCGAGATTTTTTTATAGAGTAAACTTAAATGAAAGAAAAGAAATACATTTCTTTTTTTTTGTTGTTTGTTTTTTCTTTTTCACACAAATTTTAACTCTAAACAACAGTAATTTTTTTCTGTTGTATTCAATGGTGTTAACACCATTGAATACAACAGAAATATATATATATATTAGCCTACATATACATGTGTGTATACGTACGTGTACATATACGTATGTATGTATATATATATATATATATATATATATATCGGTATATATATATACATATATATATATATATATATATATATACATATATTATGTGCGCATATGTGTATATACATATATATATATGTTATATATACGAATGTACTCTTATATAAGTGTATATAGATATATGTATATATATATATATACATATATACCTATATATTTATATTTATATATTCATATGTATATATATACATATATATAAAGTTACAAAAGAGTGTATGCATATCTCCTTGTATAAATGTTATTTCTAATATTTTTTATCTTTGCTCATGTATTGTTCATTTTTATGCTTAATGTGGATGTTTTACAAATTTTTTGATCTTCCTGGTTTTCTCTTAGATCGGTTCATTTAAATATGGCTAATTCCATGTCAAATCGACAGGGGTAAAATCATGTCGGCCACGAGATTTTTTTCAAATTTGCTAGGCTCTTAGATCTCCGTGAAAGGAATTGAATGGCACTTGTTAAACGTCTCAAGGTCAAGGAGTTCCTTAGATATGACCTTGACCTTTTACAAAAATGTGACTTTTATGAAGAAGTTACCAACTTTCTTATACTAAATCTATGTAGGTTATCGGTCTACAAAATTCATTCATATATCATTTTAAAGTACTTATAGAGATGTAGAATTTTATTTAGTAATATTTTTCAAGGTCAAATTAAAGAAGGTGATCTTGACCTTTAGATTTTTCCTGAATTATTTCACAAACCTTCCTTCAATTTCTTTTAAATTTTGAGAGAAGATGTGTATATCTTATAGCAGTATATATTCCAAATTTCATGGTGGGCCTCTTCAGCAGAACTATCGTTAGAAGCATTTAAAGAAGTAGGTAAATTCAAAATGGTGTGAAAAAAAAACATAAAGTATGACCTTTTTCCTGCCCAGTCCTTCAGCATTAACAAATCTTACAAGAAAGTGCTAAAATATATTAAAATCCTTTGCTTTTTTCAGTAAGTGAAACGTTTATCACCTCTATGTTAGACATCTTATAATTTTTTAAGTCGCCGTCCCTTTACTTGAGACTACTGCCTGTTATAAAAATAAGTTCTCAATGTATGTAGTAGAGCGATTGATGAAGATAAAAAGCAATAAAAAATATTTTAAGAATAATACTATTTTAATCGTTTTGCCAGTTGATTTTGACTTGATGAGACACGACAATTGATGCTACAAGATTGACAGTTTGCCAGTCACCATACCTATTTTCATTAATTTTATGTAAAATTTAGTAGGTGTTTTTATTAAAATGGTGAACCTGTAGGAGCGTCACTTCTACTAAAAATATGTTTCTGTTCGCTTTCTTGCTATTTTTCAGTGGATTATTATTGAATGGAAACTTATGTGCAAGAGTATTAAAGAAAAAACATAAAAGTTTATATTTCGACATGTGTAAGGGGTGCTCACTTTTTAATTATGACGTTAAAGTAAATCGATACCCAATTTTGTAAACACTGAAATTAATTTGTTTCTTTTGCCTATTTTTGTACTTATGTATTTTAGGAACTGTACTGAGATAACCTTATTATTTCGAAAGCCATTCTTAACATGGAGAGATAAGGGTGTTTTGTAGGGACCTCCAAACGTTTATGAAGAATTTTGTACATAATCCCGTGACGTCAGACTTCTGTTTACTTTATGAAATATGGAACGGCAGAAGCGACATAATGCTTTTTTTTAAAGCCTTTTTTCATCTTCTTCAAACGGCAACTAATAAATAATCTTTCTTATAATTTTGTACGGTTTTAAGTTTTACACAGTTTAATGATTAGTAATATCATAAACATTTATATATTTACTATAAAATACGGTTTTACTAAATATTTACGACGGTTCCTGAGGTTAATTATGGATGTTCATACTTTATTTGGTAAAAAGAGACAAACTAGGAACCGTAGTGATATTTGAAATAGTTTATTTTCGCAATCATCTTAAAGCTGGCGATGAAATAGATGGCAAGAGCCGTGTTTATATTATAACTTAATAATAAAATATAATTTGAATGCAGTTTTTTTTTTAATCTATGTTGTAACGGGACCTTTTGAAATAATGGAGATTTAATTTTTTAAAAATCAATTAACTTTTAGGAAGTGTTTTTTTCGCAATTCAACAGGAGAAGAAAACCTTATTTAAAAAAGTGTTTAATCATATATAATAAATTTATATTAATTTTTAATTCCAAATTCAAGGTAAGATTTTTGTCCAATTTCTGCATTTAAAATGTAAAAAAAAAATTGTTGTATTTATTGGAACTCTTAATCTTTCATAATAAATAGTAATTCGATAATAAATAGTAATTTCTTATCTTTCATAATAAATAATAATTGCGATCGATTCAAATATATTTCGTTAAAATTTTGAAAAAAAATATAGAGGTGGGGGATACGCACCAAAACATATTACTCCTGAAGTGAATAAAGATCACAGAAAAATCAAATTTGAACTGTACTTCCGAACAACTGAAGTTTAAGCAAAATACAAACAGAATTTGGCACTGCAGTGTACATGGCGTGACCAGCAAAAAATTGTGAATGAAGAAGGAATCTTATCTTTGTTAAATACACGAAAAACTAGATTTCCACAACATATATTTAATAAAGTAAAGCAGATTTACAAAAGTGAAAAAAATCAGTCAGACGATACCTACAATGATTACATCATTGTTTTAAAGGGTGGGGAACGGGTTCAGAAACAAAACTACCTTTTTCTCTCTAATCTGAAAGAGGCATTAAAATTATTTACATCAAAGCACCAAGAGAAGATAGGCTTCTCTAAATTCGCCGAGCTTAGGCCAAAAGAATGCGTGTGTGCAGGTGATGCCGCAATTCATACTGTTTGCATTTGCACAATCCATCATAATATAAAGTTGATGATTACAGGATCTCATCTGGCTAAATTGACTAAAGGAGAAAGTCATCATTTGACAGATTACAACCAATGCATACTTGCTTTTACATGTAATGAAGCATCGAGAAATTGTTACTTGGATGACTGTTCATCTTGCAACAAACTGATGAAGAAATTTAAAAAAAACCTAATTGATGATTTTATATACAAACAGTGGTTATCAACTGATTGAACCATTCTGCAAACTCAACCACAATCTACAGAGAAATTTATTGAAATTTTCCATCCAGGCCTCCAAAAATTGAAGAAGCGTAATTTCATTGCCAAAGCACAATCAAAAATTTGTTCTAATAGAAAAGGTTCTTTAAATTTTGGTGAAGTCTTAGCAATACCAGATTTTTCTGAGAATTATTCATTTATTTTGCAAGTTGCAGCTCAAGGAGTCCACTGAAATAATGATCAAGCTTCATCTGCTACTATAGAAATAGAATTGACCTTGAGCATATTAATTTTGTTATAATATCTGATTGTCTTAAGCATCATGCAGTAGCTGCCCATTTGTTTCAAAGAAAGGTTATAGAAAAATTAAAAATAGTTATAAATTTTAATGTACAAAAATGATACATTTCTCTTATGGGGCTGTTACACATTATAACATTTTTAAACACTTTATAAATCTGTGCAACCATAAATCTGATTTTAGTATTGATGCAGAGTGGCACTTTTTGCTACTTCTCATGGGAAATGACCAGGTGATGGGTTAGGTAGCACTGTAAAAAATGGTTAGCAGCAAAAGCTAGGCTGCAGCGAACCTATAATGTATAAATAATGACGCCAAGGCAGCTGTATTTTTATGCAATAAAAATATTTCTGGAATACATTTCTTACATTCCACAACTGCAAAATGGGCAAAGGAAGCAAACATCTTAGAATACAGGTTTAGCAATTCCTCCACGATATAGGAACACCAACATTACATACTTTCATTCCTGTCTCTCAGAGAGAAAGGAAATAAAAAC
Organism: Euprymna scolopes; assembly: GCF_053919585.1. Lineage (NCBI taxonomy): Eukaryota > Metazoa > Mollusca > Cephalopoda > Sepiida > Sepiolidae > Euprymna > Euprymna scolopes. Next base: position 40,305,564 of record NC_136506.1, on the reverse strand, counting down.
CGTGTCAACACCAAAGAGATAGACTAGTTCGAATTACAAAACGGAATAATATGGAGTTCGAAGACATTAACGGATTTGTGATAGCACTTTATGAGTTGAATATGTGGTTAGGATGTGTACTTGACAAAAGTCCAGATAATGGTGAGGTGAAAGTGACATTTTAACAACCAAATGGACCATATTCATCTTTCTATTATCCAAATATATCAATTTTAAAATATTCTGGTATTCTTTGCTCAGTTGATCCTATAACTGAAACAAAAATATCTTATAAACTTTCAAAAAATCATATATTTTAGAAAGAAAGATTATGAAAGAAAAATATAAATAAATACGTTAACGTTCATTATTATAATGTTTTAGTAAAACAGATTTTTCATTTTGAAATTTATCTTAATGAACACATGTTGATTTCTTGTGTATATAATGTATACGTAAGACTTCTAAAAATGTCAAAGACACTGTTTCTCATCGGCATCAATTTTTTTTTAATGTTATAATACTATAACCTATTTAAATCTCAACGCAGTTTTTAGAAATTTTTTTACATCACTTATGATAAAGTCATAAAACAGTTTGACTTTACAACCAGTATTTGCATAAAATTTAACATGTCAAGTATCTTTAAGAACATGCATTTTAATAATTTTTCATTGAAAAAAATTTCAATAAACAACAGAATGTGCCTTTTAGTAGATTTAGACTATTAAACATCGAGAAAGATTTGTTCAGCATTGAGATCACTTATGTTTTATCGTATAATTGAATAAACGCTTAACACCTTTCAAAATTATTTTTGTGCTATATATCACTTTTTCCATAACAACATCCGTGGTGAATTAAAATAAAATGGTGCTTGTGGACATTTGGAACCACGCTATTTTTTAAATTGTATTTTCAGCTTAATTTAAACTTTTACGATATCTTCTTTTATTATTAAATTATTAGGTGAAAGTACACATTAGTTCCAAAACACCCTCCTCTCCACATGTTAAAAATGGCTTCCGAAATAACGTTATTTCAGCATGGTTCATAAAGTGCACAAGTACTAAAAAAACAGATGAAGAAAATTCAGTTTCATCAACATAATTTTTTTTTTACTTTTTGACCATGGTCTTTATGTAAATATTGATCAGCATCAAAATAGATTTACAAATATTGACCATATTTAGGAATAAAATGTTTTATATGACGTCACAGGTACTACGTTCCCTAATTTTGAATTTGCATACTTCTTTAAAACGCTTGTAACGATAGTTCTAGTGAAGGATCCATCACAAAATTTGGAATATATATTCCCATAAGATTAACACATCTTCTGTCAAAATGTAAAAGAAGTTGAAAGAACGGTTTTGGAGATAATTCAGATTAAAAGTTAAGGTCAAGGTAAACGTTTTTAATTTGACCTTGAACCATTATTCCTAAATAATATTCTAGATATATCCAAGTACTTTAAAATGATATATGTATGACTTTGGTAGGCAAATGAAAAACAGAGATAGTGTCTTAGAAATGTGGTCACTTCTTCATAAATATTCACATTTTAAAAGGTCAAGGTCATATATCAGGAACTCCTTGACTGTGAGATATTTAACAAGTGCTATTCAATTCCTTTCACGGGAATCTAAGGGCCTAGCAAATTTGAAAAAAAAATCCGTGTCTGACTCGGTTTGCACCCCCCAAAAAAAAAAATATTGTCGATTTGAAATGGAATGAGCCATATGCATTTCCTTCTTCTATATTTGTTTTTTTGTATTTCTATTTCTTAGTTCGGCACTATCCCCATCTGTTAAGGGATAGGGAGAGAGAGAGAGAGAGAGAGACAGAAGAGAAGAGGTGAATTATAGTGTAGACACGTTGACCGGAATTTAAGATCAGCTGATTGGATTGCGTGCGAGTCATGTGATCAGGTTAGTTGAATCGTTGAGATTTGATTTTGACTTAGAAGACAACGGACGGCCTGGGGGGGACGAACGCTGACGTGTATAGAAGAAGAACCCACACAGGCCGATTTCACTTTCCACCTTCTGCAGGACATCTGGGAAAAGTGAAATATTGCATTAAACAAAAGCAGCAATGTGTTAAAATGTCTTATGTAGAGTGTGATTGACGGATTTGCCAACAGTGGCCACGATCTTGCCGATGTTAATACTCGAATTTTTAATCGACCTATATTCTTAATCGACTTCTCATTGACTTTATATATTTTAACCTATCTTCACCTCACGCGGTTTAATGTGTAGTTTACTTTTCACTTTTTAATTTCCATTTTCCCTTCTTCGCACTTTTACGTCCTCGACCACTTAAGATTATTCGTGGACGAATCGAAAGTGCTTGTGACAGTAACAGCTAATAAACTTTTATTAATATTTTCGATTTTTATATAAAAAGATTATACGGAAAATCGAAAAATAAAACAATCATGAACAAAGTGTCTCCTTTGTATTTAATATTGTTTGCTTGAATAAAAAATTCTGCTTAAATATACCAATTTATATATATATATATATATATACATATATGTATATATATGCATATATATATATATATATATATATATATATATATATATATACACGATTTGGCGCTATTATGTATGTATTAACACTACTAGAAGTTTTCATACAAAGCTTATTTGTATTTAATTGTCTCTTTTTAGCCTGGAAGAGGTTATCGCATTTTTTTTGCGTTGTCACTTCATTTTGACAGTCAATATTACTGGGGGTTTTTCTGATTTTCTTCTATCAAATATCCCAATATATAACGCAAACTATAGATATAATTAAAACCAATATTAATCGTGTATAGAAACTGACAGGGCGTCGTCGCTCACCAGTATGGCTCTAGATCGCCGATTGTGTATTTGTGCGTTCCATTCCTCTCAGAAAATGTAGCAATTGATAAATTTTTCGCCCGGAAAAATGTGTTTCTTTATTATTATTATTATTATTATTATTATTATTATTATTATTATTATTAGTAGTAGTAGTAGTAGTAGTAGTAGTATTATTATTATTATTATTATTATTAGTATTATTATTATTATTATTATTATTATTATTGTTATTGTTATTGTTATTATTATTATTATTATTATAATAATAATGATAATGATAATAATGATAATAATGATAATAATAATGATAATAATAATGATAATAATAATGATAATAATAATAATAATAATAAATTTGATATTTCTTATATTTGATAAATTTGATATATTTGATAATTTAATAAAAATATAATAAACATGTATAATATACTAAACTATATTATGATTTACATAGGCATGTAAATAAGTAAAAACTATATTTATACTATTTGTATTGAAAAGTGCATATATATATTAAAAAAAACTTCTTGAGTTAATCTCTAGTTCTAAAACACAGAAGAAAACGTTATTTCCGTTTAGTAAATAAATACGTATGATTTTATTATTTAACAGCAACTGTAAACGATGACATTCTATACCATATAAGGAATTACATGCATATGTATCCCCGGATAGGATAAAATGTGTTTTACAACCTTTTTTAAACAGGGAGACATAAATGAAATCGTGAAAATGATTTATTCAAATATTGAATACTTGTTCCTTCTCTGGAGTTTATCTGTAAAAATTGGCCGAAATTATAACCCGTTTGAGTGTAAGAACTGAAGAATGCTAATTCATGATGTAATATGGTAAAATTTGTGCCCAATTCTGATTTACATATTCATCCTTTAAACCCTTTTGCATTCCTATAAAACGAAGGATCGATAATACGGCAGTCACTATGTCTAATCAGAAACATGATTCACACAAAATCCCAACAGTAATCTCTCAGTAACAGCTTAATATTATACTAGTTAAGTGTTTATATAAATCATAACTTCCCTAAGGGTCGTGATTGTTGCATAATAGTTAACGACGCGGACAAAAACCTGAATGTTTCAAATCTGAATTCAGCTCGTTCCACAAAGACTTTGCAATTGAATCCGCACCTTACTGTGTGCCAGCCGCCTGCTTGGCAGTAACTAAATTAACTTCCTGAACTTTTCGGTCATCTACATATTATTGCCTTTTACATATTAGGTGTACTTTTTTCCAGGCAGTCCTAATGCTTCCTCTGTTATTATAAATGATCTAACTTCACAACTTCTGCAATTCCAGCTGTTCATCTTTATATTTAAAAGGTGTTTGGAATTCGTTCACAATGATATTATGATCAAACGATAAAAACAGTGTTGATCATTACGTTATTCTTATTATGCTTTGTCCGTTGGCATTTCTTTCTTACATCTGTTTTATATCAGAGAATCTCAGAGGATCATAATATAGTTTGCTTCTAGACTTCAGATTGTTACTTATAACAGTGGTGTGCTTGGGCTTATTGTAATGCCTAAAGATGTTCGGTATTTTCTTTTTGATTTGAGGATTCCAGTACACTTTAAGTAGACGTATAGTTGGCGCTTTCTCCTTTTCTGCTCATTTCCATCCTCTCAAACCTGCCAGAGCTATTAAAGAAAGTTACATTTAAAAAAATATTTTTTTCTAAGTTTTAACGTTTTCTATTTTCCTTTTCTTTATTCGTTTGTTCGTTATTGTCTTCATTCTATTTTATGACCATTTTTATATTTATTGTCATTTTTAATGTGTGTTTTATATTCTTATATTCCTCCAGGTATTTTTTCTATATATCCTCAATTTTTATTTTTTCGTCATTCTTTTCTGTATCTCTTTTAATATATTTCTTCCTTCTTCATTTCAGCAACATTTAGTGTATCTGTTTGTCTTGCGTATTTATTTATTTATCTAATTAGGAGTTATATAATCTCAAGTGTTATCTCCCTCTTTGTGTACCTCATACTCTCCAGGATTCTATCTCTTATTCGTTACTCTTTATTTCATTTCGTCTTATTTTATTCTGTTTTATATTTTCGTGTTCTTTATACCATTTCATTCATTAAGTTTATTCATTCTCTCCCTTCATTTATATGTATTTTTTATTTATTCCCTCGTTCTTTCTGTCCCATTCTACTTTTTCATTTCCCTTATTTTTTCCGCTTGAAACAAACACAAATCGATTGTTCTTAAGTTGGTTCACCTGAAAGATTCTTATCAGGCAAGACAGACTGAATGATAAATTACACGAACTTTATTTTTATGTACGTTATTGTATACCTCTTTTTTTTCTTCTTTTCTCCTCCTACTCCCTTTTCTTCGTCTGTCTTAAATATCCCACATTTTTTATCTTTATATAGATTTTGGTTTATTTTTTTTCATGACCGTCTTCAAAATATTTGGACTATTTCCAAAATTGCACAAGTTGTCTCGCGCAGAACATTGTTCCCCTTCGAACACGCCAAAGTAAGGAGAATGAAGCCAAGAACTTAGAAAAGAAAACAATATATATATATATATATATATATATATATATATATATATATATATATATATATATAATACTTTATTCCTAAGTTCTGTAAATAGTATTATATGCCTGGTTAAACCGTCAGACACGGTAGAGTGTGCTCGCAAAATATGGGTATAAATGGAGCATAATTCCAATCCTATTTTACTACTCATTCCAATACAGAATGGTTTTAAGTGACGCGTTCCTCGACTCTGTGCGTATTTCAATGTGAAATGCTATGTCAAAATTAGCGTGACAGAACGACAAAACAATTATTTCAATTTACGTTTAATACATATTTTATTAAAAAAAAGATATATCCAATTTTAACCTACTGAGTCGATTTTACTTCAATATTAGTCGAGTTGTGTGTTATCTTAAGATATACTAATATATAAACATATATATATATACATATATATGTATATATATAAGACCACCAGTGTTGAGAGCTAACATTAATATTAAAAATATAGTAAGATTTATTATCTTATTCTGTGTACTTATAAGATACGCGCAGATTATATGAAAGAAATATAAACTATAGAACATTAATTAATAGCAGTTTTAAATATTTCTGAGGCTTCCGGTTCAATTTATTACACATCATACAGTTTCCAAATAATTATCAAACTTCTGAAGATCATTTTATAAGCTGTACCTCTTGTTGGATCAAATTCCTAAGATATTATTTAATGACTTTAGGAAAATAATCCTTTATATCGATTATTATTATCAATAAACGTAGTGACCTCATCAGAATACCTTAGAAACAAAGAGAAAGACATATACCCTAAAAATACCTGGCATTCCGTGATAAAACCACGGTAACATTTTATACATAATATCACTTATTGTGATTCGGTTTTTGCTATCCAAACATTTTGTAAAAACAATGTCTAAAAAATATAATAAAACCCCAGTTTAAAAAGCAACGTACAAAAATAGCATCGATAATGTTCGGTAAAATAAACAGTGGTGATCGTCCATATTTTTTTAAAGTGGGTTTGGGGTGGGGGTGATAGTTGCGTGATAATAATATGTGCATAGGAGAATTTATAGTTTTCACTATTGAATTTTCTGTTTATGAACGGTGGAAGTTTTCACTATTGAATTTTCTGTTTATTAACGGTGGTTATGTTTACTAAAAAAAACAACAAGTGCCGCCAATTCTGAGAAGTTCTTGACCCTTCGTTTATGTATTAAAAGGTAGGTTCCGAAATAATCGAATTGTAAGCTCTCAGCAATTGAAAATGAGCAGAATGTGAGAATCGATAATGTATTATTTTTTGATATTATGTTATGTCTATGTGTTTATCATCTAGTTACGAAGGGTACAAGCACAATATCTGTAGAATGTGTATATAATGTCTTGATTTTGTACTGGTAGTGGTAAGAGAGTTTAATATTAATGGGAACAATAAGAACTACTTCTTCTAAGATGCCGCAATTGTGATGGTGTTGCTCTTAGGGTAAAATGCAGAATTTTATTCTAACGGCCAAATGTGTATACAATGTGGTTTCCAGTTACATAAGATAGTAGCTAATAGTCTAGACACAATAAATGTGTATGTTACATCTGTTAAAACTTTTTTTTTACATAGGCATCACAACATTATCAAGGCCAAGAGGGCACTCAAGGATAAGGGTTAAAGAGTGTACGGTAGAAATTGGACAATATAGTAATCATTAGTAATGAAAATTTGGTAAATTTGATAACTTATATGGAACGGCTCAACAAGAACTTATTTACGTTAGACTTGAACACAACCATATTTTAGTCCGCCGGAAAGCAGGAAAACGGAAGACAATTCCACAGGCGTGCAGTTCTAAGAAAGAAGCTTTGTTCATGGAATCTACGTTTAGGTTAAGGCACAGATAAAGAGTGGGGGGAATTATTGATAGTGTTTACAGCTAGACGAGTGTTTCTTGTGAAAGTTTGGCGAGGGGGTAACATAGATTGAAGCTCAGTCGAACACTTTCCATGAAAATAACGATACATCAGAGACAAACTCGCAACATCACTTCTGTGAGATAGAGGTTGCAAGGAAGAGAAAAAGAACATCTCCTACGGGGCTACGAGGCTACGAAGTCTATTTTGAACTCTATCAAGGCAGGACAAGTCCTTTCTAGCAGCTCCTGCCCAGATGTGGCAACAGTATTCCATCCTTGGACGTACCTGGCTCTTACATAGATAGAGAATTGCATCAGCAGTGAGATATCTACCGGATCGATAGAAAGATCCCACAATTTTTCCAGCGGCCTTGGCAACAGATTTGATGTACGTGTTCCATTTAAGATCAGGAGTAATGGTCAAGCCAAGAAGCTTGTCAAAACTTGAGGCCTCTCCAAGACGAGAGCCATCTATTTCAATTGATGCCAGAGGTGGATCAGACTGTTGATGATGTAAAGAGAGAAGCTTGGTTTTAGATGCATTAAAAGTAACCAGTCACTCCTTACCCCATTGTACTACGTGCTCAAGATCAGAGGAGAGAGAATTGAAGAGAACTTGGTCGTTTACTGTCTTAGATGTGCTACCATAGATGGTAGTGTCGTCAGCATAAATGTCTACAAATGATGTAAGGATGTGATTTGGAAGATCATTAATGTAGATCAGGAAAAGAGTTGGGCCCAGGATGGACCCCTGAGGGACACCGGCATTAATACTACTCTTATGAACCTATCAGAAAGAAATGATTTAATAATTGAGAAGACATTTCCAGCAATACCATAGCTAGAGATCTTATGAAGTAAACCTTTATGCCATACCCTATCAAAGGCCTTAGATATGTCAAGAGCAATTGCCCTAGAAAGGTTGCCTCCGTCGAGAGATTTGCTAATCCTATGAGATATAACTGTAAGCACATCTGCTGTAGATCTAGCAGAACGGAACCCATATTGAGTGTCACTAAGAAGGCTATTTTTGTTGAGATGGTACTTACGGTACTTTTGTCCAAAGGGAAACTTCTGCAAGCAAAATATTATATATGGAGATATTGAAACAACAGAACTTGTAAGTACTGTCAATATATTTTACTAGGAAAGTATACTGATAGTTACTTTGATAACGACTTTTCAGCGATGCTTATGCTTTCCATTTTTTCACCTTCTAAAGGCTGACTTACGAGCGGTTTAATAAGGAAAACAGGCAATGCAATCACAAGTGAAGCACATTGACCATCCTGAGAGTCATAATTCTCAGCAATTTGTACAGTTTGAGAAAGTTTCATCATTAGTGCATTGGAATTTTTTTTTTAGTAAGATGACATCGAAGCAGTATTTTTTCTGCAACTTCAAAACGTAAAATCAAGGAAAGATCATATAATTTGAACAACTATACAGTCATCATGAACTGCATACATAATTCTGCCCAGCCCTGTCGGTGGGGCATTAGAATACGCCGACTGCCTCCCTGCAGAGGGTAAAACCCCCTCAATGGGGGTCCTGGATATGACCTTAAACTATATCCAGTGGTGAGGCCCCAGCTTGTGGGCTTTGGGGAGGGTGGATCCACCCTTTAATTGCTATTGCTCCCAGGTCCACTCTGACCAGGAGTGGTATTACCTGTTAGGGTCCCAATTATGGGTTAAATAGAAACCGACTTGAAAACAACAAATATATTCTATTAAAAAATGTTTTCTTCAAAATCTTTGGATTCGGCATTAAATAATCCGGAAAGGGTTGATATGCCGTAAAACAAAAACCAACCAACCATAATTCTACCCACTTTAATTAAAGTTACTTATAGTGTTAGAGACTGTAATCTACCCTTTATTAAATATTACCAAATAAATGTTGAGCTGCTTTTGGCACATAGACCGGCTGATTACCTTTGTAGTCGGAGAGAATGTAAGACAATCAATAATGGCTCAGTTTCTTGATCTCACACTGCTTTAGTCAGCCGATCATAAGATTATTTGCATTCAAACTGATTGTTACAGGATCAAATTGCATTATGGGTGGTATTGTGTCTTTGAAGTGCAGAATCTTTATCAGTAACCTGTTTCGTACACTTTTTTTCCTATTATCTATTCATTTTAATCCAGTCTGTACACAAGAATTTGGTTTGATGTCTCATTTTATATATAAAGCGTGTTCAAAAAATAGATGGTATATCTTTTGAAGTATGTGATATATATTTATATTGGTAATAAAGAGTTGGTTCATGTCTGCCTGAATCAGAACAAAACTATTACATTATACTCATTTCAGTTTTTTATGCTAATTTAGTTAAATGTACAATGTTAAATGCAGAGTAGCGGCGTAGTTCTATTGTTATGATGAAATCATCGTAAGCATTAGCATTACCTATTTCTTTGTCATTAAACATTTCCCCAGTTATTACCATCTTCTTAGGAAGCTAGCTCCGTCTTTTTTCTGCTGTAATGAGAACATCCTACCAGGCATTTCCTTTTTCGTATGTGGTTCATGGTCAAAATACAAAAACGAATTATTTATTCTAAGATCCGGATCTAATCTTCCATGGGATTACATTTCGTTTTAGGCAGATACTTATATATACTCACAATAAAATACACCCTCTGATCGCACATTTCAACGTGTATGCGTAAAAGAACCTCCATGTGTAGGAGGGAGCGACTTTTGTTATACCACTTAATTACTTATCTTATTTTTCTTATTCTTCCTGACATTTGTTTTATTTCTGATAGCATTATTTAAACTCTACTTGGTCTGTTGTACTCTATAAAATTAAATTAGTTTTAAAAAAAAATAGACGCAGGTTGAAACCAGACTTCAAACATTTGCTATCCGCTTAATCTCCGCCGATCATTAGGGTAAAACGTTTATTCTGATCACCACTACTTTTTAGTATTTCGTGACATTTTAACATCATTTTGTGCATGTAGCAACACCAGGATTATTATACATATTAGCGAAAGTGAAAGTATGTATTCATTAAATACATAGCAATCTCAGTTTTATATATTTGACAGTTTAGATGTTTACATTGAAGAATGTTGATTTATATTTTTTTCAATGGCTAATACCCCCAAAATAAATAGAAAATGTTTGATTTGTTTACACAAACTGAACTTAATCCTGAAGTTATGCAATCGATTTTATAAACATTATGTATTTGTATGTTTACCTATCAAAGCAGAATATCGTCCTATGTAACCTGATTACATTTGCATTTCTGTTAAGCAAACCGAAATGTTTAACTTATTGATTTGTTATATTATTATTATGATTATTATTATTATTATTATTATTATTATTATTATTATTATTATTATTATTATTATTATTATTATTATTGCTGTCGTTGATGTTATAGCTTTATGCCTGAAAGATTACACAGGTCGAAACCATAGCATCGTTGATATCGAGAAAATACAAAACAAAAACGTAAAAAGAAAAATTGTGTTTTATTTTGTTATGCAGTCGAACGACCGATGATCGACCAGCCATTAGACGATAGAGGGCAGACAGCGTGACTGTCAATCATTTGAACACTTTAACATGAAACGCTCTTTGAATTTGTTCCCCACCGACAATTCGCTCGAGGTTGTAAGCGGTAGGGAACCGACAGATTTTTTTTTCGTTTGTGTGCACTCACGCCCTCGCTGTAATTGCATTGACGGATTAACATGTATCCTAGAGAATGATATACACATCAGAACTGTCAATTTGTACAATTCTACGAATACAACACACTGGAACATGAAATTCTATAGCATTTTACTTCGATCAAGATATCAGTTAAGAAGTTTACTCTGCTGAAGTAGACATCAGTTTCCTACTTTATAATATACTAGCGAGGGCTACCCGGCGTTGCCCGGGTGTTTTTCGGGGTATGAGAAAAAAACCCAAAGCGTTGACGACGCGCAGTTGGAAAATAGTAAAGTGTTAAAAAAACAAACAGGTGCGCGTTTTTGATTGACGTGACGGCGATATGTATTCAGCAGTTACGATTTTGTGCGGGACAGTTTTGAATAAATCGGTTTGTTTGTTTTTAAAAACCCGCTCCCTGTTTATTAGGAGGAGCGAAATGAAAGCTACAGTCTGATATGACGAAGTCGACATTGAACAAACGTTATTTAGCTCTATTGAGACAACTGGCTTTCGGCCTGTTATTAGAGTCGAGTTTCGCATTTTTTTTATACCGAAAAACGAATGTATCGCGTGCCGTTGCGGGAAGTGTGGAATAGTTAACTTTTGAAAGTCAATAAACTTAAATAGACAGGCGCTCCGTGGATAACTCTGAGATATTACAATTTCTAGATGATATAAAAAGTTTTAAGAAGTTGTGAACCGAACAAGCGGTTCTCTGAAAGAAGCCTTTTGTGGACATCGAGGAAAAGCGTACATACATACACACATACATTTTCGCTTTTATATATATATATATATATATATATATATATATATATATATATATATAGAGAGAGAGAGAGAGAGAGAGAGGATACATCTTTTGAAACAGGCTGTTTTGGAATAGTTTTAAACTAAACTACCCAGTGTTATTTTGTACTAGCATGGGTGCCCGGCGTTGCCCGGGTGTTTGGAGGTGTATTCTGAGCAAAAAAAGGGGGTAATTTTTTAAACTTTGACCCCTGTTATGACCCCTGAAAATTTACTGTTTTGGCCTCAAATCAAGTTATTAAGTTAGATCCATGTCCACGGAACCTATATCTAACATTCCAAGGGTGTAGACCCAAAATTGTCGGAGAAGTTTGCTAGAGTTCTCAAAGCTCAAATCGTTGAACTTTGACCCCTTAATCGCCAAATTTCTGGCTAAAAACCGATCACATAGATTTTTCCAAATCTCAGTACCCTGTATAATTTCGAGTGTGTAGACTAAAAATTCACAGAGTTATTTCGTAGGGAAATGTACACACACACACACACACACACACACACACACTTTCACTTTTATAGATATATAGATTTAAAATTTGAGTCTGACAGAATGGCAAAGTGATATTGCAAACCGATATATTAAACAAACGAACTTCAAAGAGACAAATGAACACATAAGTAAAAAAAAAGTTGTATTAGAAAACATTTCTTGATTATTCCACGTTTTTTTTACAGACCTGACGACTGAGGTTCGCTCTTAATAAAAATTGTTTTTTATAGTCTTAATTTTGACTTCCTTTTTCATAAAAAACTAAAAAAAATCAAGAAGGAAAAGAAATTTAATTTTATTCTTTTTTCATTAATTTCTTTCTGTGCAAAGCAATTCTTTCAAACTTAATCTGTTTCCAAAATGTTTTTATTTCATTCCCCTCCCCCTTCATTCATTTTCCTCCTCATCCTAGCAAGTATTAAAATAAACCATTTATAATATTTATTTATGGATTTATTTACTTATCATTTCTTTTGTATCGGTAAATGAATTCCATGCACCCACCATGTTTAAGTTTGGGAGTAAAAAATGTACGATGAACAGAAGGATAGAGAAAATAATGTATATAAATACGCAATCATAGGTCATTATAAACATCATGTATATTTTTACAGACAGCGTTACAAAACTTCCAAATTGGATTGAAATAAAGAACACGATGATTTATACTGAAACTCATCTAATATTAATAATAAAAAAATAATTTAAAAAAACACAAGTTGTTTAAGTATTATAAGCAATTGAATATTTCGTTGTATTATAGATTTTAAAGATTAGAATGCGTTCTTTAATTACTTATAAATTACATTTTTAAAAAAAGTGAAGGAACACGATTTGATTTGTAGTAAACTTGAAGTTTATTTAATATAATTAAATGAAAATTATGCATGTAAGAATATGAATATTTGAAGCAGAACACAAGCAAAACATTTGATATAAGTTAAGACAATAAACAAATATTAAAATTAAACAATTTTTTAATCAAAATGATTTTTTAAAATCAAAATGAATGTTTTTTAATCGAAATGAACAATATTTTTTTAAAATCAAAATGAATATTTTTTTAATCAAAATGAATATTTTTTAATCAAAATGAACCACAATATTTTTAAATACAAATGAACCACAATATTTTTTCAAAATCAAAAACAATATTTTTAATGGGTTTGTATTACTGTACACATAGATTCGAAAAAGTTGCCAAAAACAAATATATAACAAATAAATGTTATCAAAGGCAAGATAAGTTACTTTTCTACCAAACTGGATATATTTTTCGTATTTTTATTGAATGTAACATGTTTATTCAGCTCGAAAACCATACAGTGTTTACCGATGTATTGGAAAATTCAAGATGGCGTCTTAGTCCCTCTTTAACGCGGTAAGTTTGGGAAAAGGTGTTATAAATAAAAAACTGAATAAAATACTGTTAAAAACTCGCTCAATATGTTACCGTGACATAGGTTGACATTCGGCGGGTTTTTAATAGTATTTTTCTAGTTTTTATTTATAACACCTTTTCCCATACTTACCGTGTTAAAGAGGGAGTGAGGCGCCATCTTGAATTTTCCAATACATCGGTAAAAACCGTATGGTTTTCGAACTGAATAAACATGTTACATTGAATAAAAACACGAAAAATATATCCAGTTTGGTAGAAAAGTAACTTATCTTGCCTTTGATAACATGTATTTGGGTACTTATGCAGAGAGTGATCCGGACGTAACTCACCGGACGCTCGGCTTGCCCCGTAAAACGACGTCAACAGCCGGAGTTAGCCGAGCGTCGGCGAGGAAAAGCAAGCCGAGCGTCGGCGCTGAAAACATAACAAGAAAAGAGAAACCTACCTTAATGTAAAATTTGTTAAAACTTTTATTTACTGTAACGGAAAACAAATTTTTTTCGTATTTTTTTTTTTTTTTTTTTGTAAATGTAAAGTGTTTTTTATATACAAGAAAGTTATGTTTTTTTTTTGAAGAAGAAGAAGAAGAAGAAGAAGAAGAAGAAGAAACAGCGAAAAAAAGGTAACAAGCAAAATTTGTTATTTTTACAAAACATGTTTTTTTGGTGTTTTTTTTTTTTAGGGTTAGGGTTAGGGTTAGGGTTATTTTTTTTATTTTTTTAAGAATAAACAGCGAAAAAAAAAAGGTAACAAGCAAACTGTTTTTTTTTTGTACAAAACATGTTTTTTTTTTGTTGGGTGGTTGGTTAAGGAAAAACCTGGTAAAAGAAAAATGCGAGGAATATTTACTGTTGGTATTTCCTCAGACTGTTGGAGGGCATCACACGACTATGAGGGACAGGTTTTCTTTTTTGCAAGCAAACTCCTTTCCTGACAAAATTCCAGGACACTCGCTGCTGTTTGCAATTTTTCCGACAAATATGTTAAGTTCATATTTCCTTCCATAGGTACGCAATTTTAAGGGTTGTTAAATAAATCTGAAATTGTAACGGTTGTTGTTAAATAAATCTGATTGTGTACCGTTTTACTTTCTTTTCTTCTTTTTCCTTATTGTCGTCTGCTGCTTTGAATTTTTTTTCTTGCGTCGCGCACGCGCGTAGCGTTGACAATCGTCGAACTACATCGGCGACGCTCGTTGAAAACCGTCGAACTACATCGCCGACGCTCGGCTAACTCCGGCTGTTGACGTCGTGCTACGGGGCTAGCCGAGCGTCCGGTGAGTTACGTCCGGATCACTCTCTGCATAAGTACCTGTATTTGTTATATATTTGGTTTTTGACAACTTTTTCGAATCTATGTGTACAGTAATACAAACCCGTTTTTCGAGCTGAATAAACATGTTACATTGAATAAAAACACAAAAACTATATCCAGTTTGGTAGAAAAGTAACTTATCTTGCCTTTGATAACATTTATTTGTTATATATTTGTTTTTTGGCAACTTATTCGAATCTATGTGTACAGTAATACGAACCCGAAATGAATTTAAGACCACGAGTGAAATGAGAAAATGAAGAAAATCACATTTACTGTGCGTGTTTACTGTTTATGTAAGTCAGCGGGTTTGGTTGCCATAACAACGTGACGGTAGTGAACGTGTGTGTGTGTGCGTGTGTGCGCGTGTGCTTGTACTATTAAGTTTGTGGGAACGTTTGATATCGTGTAGTTTAGTTTCGTATATAAGTTTCGTATTTTTTTAATTTGTAAATAAGAAGTTATTAAAAAATTAAACCCTTCCAAGATGGACAATAAATAAAGCCATAATATTTTATGGTAAAGGTAAGAGCGTAGGAACCATAGATTTTTAGGAGATGTGATTATTGGATTAACCAATCAGAAATCGTCTGTGGCACACACATCTCTGTTTTTATAGATATATAGAAGATAGATAGATAGATAGATATAGATATATATATATATATACATATATATAAATATTTATATAAATATAAATATATATATATATGTATATATACATATATAATAGAACCCCGGAATAGGACAGTAAAATCCGACATTGATTTCCTACATTTATATATATATATATATATATATATATATATATATATATATATATATATATATATATATAGTGTGTGTGGGGGGGATGAGAGCTACAAAGAGAGTTTATACACTATGGACATCGTCTAGTATTTTTAATTTGTAAAATAAAGCGATAATAAAACTGGCCTCACATTATATATATTATTGCTTTATTTTACAAATTAAAAATACTAGACGCTGTCCATAGTGTATAAACTCTCTGTGTCGCAGAGACAGTCAGAAAACCCCATCATAGTATACTCTTCCCTACAAAAATATCTAACAGTAACAGCTCGAAGCTTAATAATCCATTTGAAAAAAAAAACTTGTCTTGGAATCAAATAATACGAAGAGAAAGGAAGGTAGGTACACTATAAGATATTTAAATGTTCAATCGGGAAGAGTTAAATTATATTCTAAAATTCTTCATTAACTCAGTGTTTGAGAGAAAAAGTAAAACTTTAATGGAATATTACACATATCTATGCATCTCATGTTGAGATAAAGTCTTAACATGAGGAAGGTGAGCCCCTTAATTTTTAAGAACGTCGACTAAAGATCCTTGAAAAGCATGCTATTTATACTGCATTTATAAAACCTAGACAAGGTGCACGTTTACGTGCAGTAATTTTCGAAGATTGTTGTATTGAGGTATTTACTGCATGGACGTTTGCCGTAGTTATGGCAAGAGATTTTCTTTTTTATGTTGATCCAGTTGCTCTACAGCTAGCAACTCCTAATGATATAGTGTAGCAATTTGGTATGGACGCATGTCTTTTAAATTCAAAATGTAAACGGAATAGTCTTTGTACTACGGTCACTGATTCGTTGTTTTTGATAAAAGTTTCCTAAGTAAATGTTCGATATTCAAGTCTTTAATTAAAAATTGTATACTACAACATAAAAACATGCATTAATAAAGATATAAACAGAATTTGGACCTAATTAAATAAAATGGCACTCGACGTACACTTAAAATTTTTAAAAAAATATTTTTGAGTTAATTTGAAGTTACTTTGAACCATCAAATATGTCAGATAATTTGTAAACACCCCCTTTCTCGCTCTCATATATATATATATATATATATATATATATATATATATATATATATATATATATATATAGTTACAAAGGCGAATACATTTGCAAATCAGTAAGAAGTCAGCATAGTAGCTTTGAGATAAGAAACCGTAAACAGAAGTCCTTTATAAATTAGCAGGAAGATATGGCGTTGCTTAGGATTTGAGAAGAATCACGGTTGTCAACTTTCTAATTACATTTGTAGCACCATATAATTGTTGGTGTTTTTATTGTCCTTTTGTTCTTCCGACTAATCTGATTGGAAGACGCTGAAATGTAAGAACAATTTCAAACGTATATGCTTCAAATTTCATACACTTCTGGTATATGTTCTTCAAATTTTGCGGGCCATATGATGCTATGGGGCACTTACATGTGAAGGCGCATACATCTTTAGCACATGGTTACATAGAGATTCGACAGCACGCTTCTATCCAAGAAAATGTTAAACATATATAAATGTTATCAAAATTAAATATATATTTACAGTCCCAGAGTAGGGGTAATCGGTCGCTATAGCTCTCGGAGGCTGTGAGAACACCCAGAAATTCGGCACCACTATCATTGTTTTTTTTTCACAATGAATTATGTAATTTCATAAAAATCGGATATATTGATACATTCGTACAAATATATGCAGTATTGGAAAAAAATCAGAAAATAGGGACGGTTTCCTCGGTACATATGACATGAGAGTATATTTGTATTTGTATTTTCTTTGATCAAACATACATTGAAGAATTTCTGGTAATCTGCGTCTATATCTAGCTTTATAATATATATCTATATATCCATAAAAGTGAAAATGTCTGTGTGAGTGTCTGTCTGTGTACATTTCCCTACCACATAACTCTGTTAATTTTCGGTCTAGAGACTCGACATTTGACATAAGGAGTACTGAGATTTTGGTAAAACTTTTGATTGTTTTTTGGCCAGAAATATGGCTGTCAAGAGGCCAAAGTTCGTTGAGTTGTCCTTTGAAAACTCTACAAAACTCCTCCGCCAATTTTGGGTCCAAAAACATGATATTTTTAATGCAGGTTACTTGACATGGATCAAGCTTTTTTAAGTTGATTTGGGCCCCCACCAAAATGTTACCGGGTCAAAATTTGAATCAAAGTTTAAAAAAATTGACTTCTGCGGTCTCTACAAAATTACTCAACCAATTTCTGGTCTAAACATTTGAAAGTTTACATAAAGCGTATTCAGATATAGGGTAAGATTTTTAATCGGTTCTGTTCGGAAATTTGAAATGCTCATGGGGGTCAAAGTTCCGAAGATTTGCCCCCATTGGCCATTTTTGGGCCTAAACATTTAAATTCATACATAACGGGTATTCAGACATGCGGCAAGCGTTTTAATTTTGGGGCGAAGATTTGGCTGGTAAAAGATCACAGAGTTTATCCGTGCAGACTCATCCTAATTTCTCCGCCAATTTTAGGTCTAAAGACTTGGAATTTTAGATATAGGTAACGTCGATGTGAGTAGAACTTTGTATTAAGACTTGAGACCAAATACTAAATGTTTAGGGCCCAAAATTAGGCCACATTTTTTTAAATTGATCTCTGCGGTCTCTACGAAATTTTGGTACGAACATTTTAAATCTTACATAAAGTGTGGGTGTGTGTGAATATGTATATATATATATATATATATATAGAGAGAGAGAGAGAGAGAGATAGATAGATAGATATAGATATATGCGTGTGTACGCCCATAATTTATTATATATTAAAGAAAGTTATTTCCAATTTTTAACAAATGCTTCAAATTATAGGCATTCCAATGAGTCTGATCTTGCATTTTTTAGGACAAATCTTATTTACATAGATTACAATATATATATATATATATATATATATATATATATATATATATATATATATATATATATACACATATATATCCCACTATTAATAAATAAGGTCATATCTTCAGCATATAATTATATTCGCTGTATGAGATTTATTCACGAACTTATATGTATAAATGATAACGAGGAATTTGAAAAAAAAATACATTTGTTATAGCCAAAAGTAGTTAAACTAGAAAATTCTAGATTTATATATACAAATTCAAAACATATCTTTCATTTATAAATGTTTGATAAAAGAGAGTCATTCCTCTTTTTAATAGTTCGTATCTTGCATAAAATTGCACTTGCCGTGTATATATTTTACGGGAGTATTACGTCCGAGTTACGAGAACAGTTATCTCTGCCTATAACTTAGTACAATAAGAAAAATCAAAGTTTATATTTTCAAACAAGGTTTCCGTGTATTACCTTTACTTTATATATCATATTTCAGATCATTTTCTCTTCATCTAAACGTTTTAATTACTATCGTTTTAAAATAATGATATCCTTTTTTGAGAATGTTTTTTACAAGATGTAAAAAGACAAATTTGCACAATTTTCTTATTTTCCATCAAGCTCGGTCGATAAGCTACGGAAAACTCGCGATATCAACGAAGCGTTTTATCCAGTAACCATGCCGAACATCCAGTACACTGGTGGTTTAAGACATTTCTTGACGTTAATGAGAGTCTTTAAGACTATAAGCCTGGTGGGTGGGCATCGCATATTGTCAATTAATGATCAATTAACAGCCTTTATCGTATCTCATTCAGGCACAAATGTCTGAGAACTTGCTTGGGATTTAGGCGTAACGTATACGACGATTTCCTACCACTTGAAGGAAATTGGAAAAATATCTTGATAAATAGCTGTCTCACGAATTGAGAAACGCCATTGCGAAGTGCCATCCTGTTGTATATTTTGCAGCAAAAACTATCCGTTTCTCGACAGGGTTGTGTCTTGCGGTGAAAGTGTTTTTTTTTACGACTGGAGAATGAAGACGGTAAACTTAGTGGTTAGACGCCGAAGAAGCTCAATGATACTTCCGGAAGCCAAAGTTTCAACAAAAGAAGGTCATGATGACTATTTGGTGGTTTGCGAACAGTTTCATACATTACAGTTTTTTTAATGCATCAGAAACTTCGACAACAACACCAAATGTTAATGACTAGAAAGGCGCCCATTCTTCCCAACAATAATGCACGACCGTACGTTGATAAACTGATTCTGCAAAAGTTGAACGAATTGGGCTACGAAACTCATCCTCATCTGCCATACTCACCGGACATCTAAACTACCGACTACCACTTTTCGAAGAATCTCAACATCTATAGCGGGCTAATGCTTAAACATCTAAAAGCCCTAAGCGATATTAATAACGCCTTAACGACGTCATCGAAAGAAGAACCCATGATTTTTATGTTACTGGCTTAAAAACATGATGCGTTGGAAAAAATGTGTTTAGTCCGATGATTTATTTCAATAACAAAAACTCCTTCAATGAGTATCTATATATGTATATATATATATATATATATATATATATATATATATATATATATATATATATATATATCTGTGTGTTCAATTTAAAAACTTAAAACCACAAAAAATTTCTTGTGAAGTATATATATACATACACACACACACACACACATATATATATATATTGGTAAAACTGGTAATTAGTAAAAACCTGAAGAGAGTGCTCAGTACTATTGCAGAGCACATATGTTTTTTTATTTTTATTTATTTTTTCCCCAAACAGATACAACGGTAATAAAAAATAAACACACACACACACACACACACACACACACACACACACACACATATATATATATATATATATATATATATAAATATATATATAATAAACTAATAAATATATATATATAGAGAGAGAGAGGGAGAGAGACTGAGAGAGAAGGCAGAGAGAGAGAGAGGAAATAGATAGGAAGTATTAGAAGACAGTAAACGTAAATGGATTTAACCTTAAAACTTTTAAATTATAATTGTCTGAAATTTAAGAAAAAATGAAATTTATTAGATATTCTGAGTACGGGAAAATAGTAAATATAATTATTAAAAACAGAAGTGTTGGTTTATCCTGCCTGTTTGAAATATATCAATATGGAATAAGAGACGAACATGGTTTATGCAGAGTGAGTTATATTTTATTATGTTCGAGGGATTACAATTACGTTTTTCTCTTGCAAATGTATATAAGTATAAACCTGTGTAAAAGTCACGTAGACCTTCATAGGCACGCACTCGCGCAATTTTGTTAGCCCCTGCATAAAGTACTGTAATGTCCCTACTGTAACGCAGTCCGGACTTTATGAACTATTGATATTAAGCTATTCCGTTTAATAAATATCATATATTAGTATAGTTTACATTCATAACAGTGAAAAACCAAATATGTTCCTTTACTTCATGATACCGATCATAACGTCCGGCCTTCTACCTTGGTGGGTGTGTCTGTTTGTACTACAATGTACAAGAGGGTATTACGTGATTAATCTTTTAAAACTGGCTGTAATATTTGCCTGTGTTATTTGTCCTATGATAAAAATGGATTGAAATACGGAGAACCTCGTCGAATTCTGCTCCAGCTCTATCATATCTATTAAATATCATGTTATAATTTAGTTGGTGCCTTCTTTTATAGTGCAGTTTCCGATTCGTCTCTTGATTTACATATTGTGAATTTATTCCTTTCGGTTTTGTATATTTTCATAGTTCTATAGTTTGTTCTAATCGCGTTCTTTTCTATAACAATAATTATATTTTTATCCGTTAATCTCAAACCACGCAGTGATGAGCGTTTGTATCTACTTGACACAATTACAGATTTTCTTCGGCTGAAACACAGTTTTACAGAGAGCTTTGTACATGACGTCTGCCCATCACACCATTGGCTTTTCTATCAGCCGCTTTCCAGTTTGTTTTAGTGAAAAGTCAAGTTTCGCCACACCATCGCTGTTGACATTCAGCACATGTGCAATCTATCTGAACTGCAACCCCCCCCACTTTGCCCTCAAGCGTTGCAATACCGTAACTCATTTGATGATCCCGATTTCAAACGTTGTCGAGCAGCGACATTTCAGCAGTATTATCCAACTGTAAGTTTGCTGTTATTGTTATATTCTTTATTATTTTCTACCGAGGAAAATGAATTAACTGTAATCGGAAAATCATGTTCCCATTTCTTAACTTAATACAAATATTGCATCTGATGATTTTTATTAATCTATACATCTATATTGTTATATATATATATATATATATATATACAGATATATATATGTATATATATATATATATATATATATATATATATATATATATATATATATATATTAGGGTAGGTCGATTTTTAACTTTTTTCTAAAAATCAAAAACGTTAATGGACCGAAATTTGTGTCTATACCTATTGAATACACATACCAAAAATTAGATCTGAGTCTTCAACGTTTTTTTTGCGAATTTGACATAAAAGATTTTAAATAAACACGGGCGGAAAAACCCTCGATTTTGGTGGATTTAGCCTAAATATTGATCTCAAAACTAAATAATTTCAGCATTTAAGCCAAGAAATCTTATTTTATTTGATGGGAATATAATTTGAAACAAAATTATAAAAAAATTTCAAATTGAAATTTAAGCCCCCCCACTTAACTGCGCCGAGCTTGAAATGCTATTATTTAAACAGAAATTGTTGAATGTATTGACAAAAAAATTTTCCTGATATGAAAATACAACAAGCAATTATGGAAAAACAAATAATTATTTATTTTTAATATAAACGATTCAAAATATTCTAAATAAGAGCCCTTCGATGAAAAAGCGGGTCTTAATTGTTGGCACACAACTTTCCCAAGTATGTGCCGGTGCCTTGCTTCAAAGCCGTATACACATTGAGAAGCCTCTGTCACCAACTTAACTGCTCGTTAAAGACCTTGGGAATGTGAAGGGAAATCTGGCAAGTCAAGCTTTTCGCCTGTTAACAATGAACTAATAATTCACTGTCAGAAAAGTCTTGTGTAAGTGGTGGCTCACAGACTCCATTTACTGACAAATCTATTAAACTTGTCCAGTGTATAGCCTTAAAGTTGATCATCGGGATCTTTTTAAGTCTTTTCTTGGCTGGTTCCCCTCTTCTGAAACAATATAAAAAATAATTTGAGTTTAATCTTTAAATGCAATTTATACTGCTTTAATAAGATTTGGTGAAATTAAATGTAATCTTTTAAATGTCACAATAAATTGATGTAAGTTTTATATGAAGAAATATTAACTTACCTAATGGTAAAAATTCTTTTTATTCCCTCTTCTCTTACTTTAAGTTCATCTGATTTTACCATAGAAAATAAAATATTTTCTGGCAGTAATGCAAAAGCATTAAACTGAATGTTTTTAAGTGTATTTTTTTAAAATTTCACTTGGTTGCTTCTGTATTCTCTGAATCATATTATAAATGTACATTTGTTGGTGGTGGAATTTGTTATTTTTTTAAATGTCAAACCAACAAATCGCATATACATTTAAAATAAAATTGATTAAACTCTGCAAATTGGTTGAAAGATTATGCGGATATGTCCCACGAGTCCATAGGCACATGAGCCTGATAGCCAACGTTAACCATCTAGCCTGGTTCAATGGTCCAATTTTCCAGGATACACATCTAGGGTCTATCTTACCTCTAGAAATCCCAAATGTATACTCGTAGAGCAGTCTTTGGTCACTACTTAGGCTATCCTTGTCTTCAAATTCACACTCCAAGGGTTTCCCAACAGCGGAAAATGCTATTTGTGGTAAATTATGGCAATCATTTACACATAATTTACCCAATGGACCACTAGATGCTGTGGGGCGTTTTCTGGTGCCATCTAAATATTTGAACAAAGCCCTAAATGGAAGTTTATTCTGATGTAAGGAGCAACCAAATGTATGAAGATTTTTTGCGATTTTTTTTTCTAAAAGTGTAACCAGGCCACCTTCACAGCCTGTGTTCGGACAGCCTTAATGGTGCTTAACTTTTGAATTTGTCTAAAACATCAGCCACTTGCTCTGCAAGAACATTACCAATTGCTCCAGTATCCGGAAGAATTCGGTGAGTCAAATATAGACTCTCATTTGCTGTTTCTTTTGTCATTGTGAGGTGACGTTCAGATGCTTTGGGTTTTTTTTTCACAATTTGAAATCCATTTACATCCAATGATTCATTGTAGAGCAGTGTATCTTTGTCTGCCATCCCATCAACACCTATACAAAGAAGATTTTCCATATTTTTGCTGTGGTTTTGATAGGCATCTGCGTTTACTTTAGCTTTTGTCCTATCAATTTTACATCTATCCATATAGATATTCTTTATATCTCTATTAGGGATAAGAAGGCCCATGGCCCTCAAATCCAAGAGCAGGGTATTGCCAAGACTGGCTCCAAGATTAGAGGATATATCACCCCTGACTAATTCGAGCAAACCTTGGAATTTTTGTAAGGTTATAGGGCACTTTGAGAGGACTATCTGGCTGCATGTAATCTGCCTCATCCCTTGGAGAAGATGAGTTACTTAGAGATGTACTTGGAGAAACATGATCTTGAATAGATGATGTTGATGCTATGGGAGATGTTTTTGTTGGATTTCTCTTTCTCCTTTTCTTTTACTTTTTTATTGCGGTTTTATCTATTGGACCAAGTTGGAATGTGCCCTTGGGCCCTATTTTACTCCTTTGGTTTTTTTTAAATATTCTCGGTCTTCCGTAGGAACCTGTAATATCAGATTAAAATGAAATTTACTAAGATTAAAAATACAGTTTAACATATTAAATTAAATATATTTTACATGTAAAATTAAATGAAAAAATAGATTTAAATATTTATTTCAACTGTGGAAATGTTTTTTCTCAAAATATACATAATTTAGACATTAAATTACCCCTTCCATAATAAATTAAAAAATAAAAATAGAAAATAACTTACTTTTCGCTTTAGATGGCAAATGCAGATGATGTGCTTGGTCTGGCAATTTTCTTTGTCGCATTTGAAATTAATATTGTCACACCTTAAAATGGGAAGCTTGCACGAACATGATGAAATATCAAATAATGTATCTATTTTTTCCTTCCAGAATTTTGTTTGGGCAGCAGGTATATGTTTCCTATTTATTTGCTTTGCCTTCTGAAAGCATAGCATATTCACCTTGACGACACCACTATTTTCATTTAACAAAGTCAAACGAGGGTTGACAGCCTTCCAAATATTTATCACGTCATTTGCTATTAATTTCGAAATACCATAACAAGAAAGATGGGGATACGTGTTCATTAAAAAAATAGCTATATTGAAATATTTGTCTGAAGGTTGGTGGCTCTGTTTTATCCAAAGTTGATGGTAAACCTGAAAATTAAATTGCTCCTTTACTTCGAGTGGAAACTCCAGTGTTTTTTCCACCCATTTTTAAAATTAAAATATCTGTAAAAAGAAACACACGCACATATATAATATTATCAGATAACACACGAAAATATTTTTTTTAAATTTGAAATAAATTTCAAAATTTATTTTTAAAAAATGTTTTACTTACCAATCAATACAGTTTAGTTCAAAAACTAATTCGTAAACCAAAACCCGTCTTTAAAAGACACTGCATTTTGAAATATAATTAAATGACAATAATTATAAAAAGTTTAAATATTTTAATAGTTGTGGTTAATTTGTTAAATTAAATATTTTAATAGTATGTTTAATTTGTTACATGAACTATTTTAATAGCATGTTTAATTTCTGAAATTAATTCGTGTAAATTCGAAGGTTAATAAATGTAAATAAGGGGCAGATAAATACTACCGGTTAAAGTCGAAATAATATCCAATAAATAAAACTTCTTTTACTAAGTCGTCATTTGTATTTGAAACTATATATTTTAATACATTTTATTTTTGTCTTCGGTCATTTTGTTTAAATTAATATGAAAATAGATAATAAACTTTAAAAAATAAATTCTTTAATAGATTTTATTATTTTACTCTCGTTTAACCTCAGATTTAATTTTATGGGTGTCACCGAAATTACGACTAAGATTGCAAATATTGATGTCTTTAAATTCAATTTCGAAAAAAAAAAAATTCAAAATGTTGGAAAAACAATATTTTCTTAGGTAGTTTAGGGTGTTATTTCACAACTTTCCACCTGTTGACCTGTTTAAAGTTCAAAAATTTACCTACCCTAACACACACACACACACATATATATATATATATATATATATATATATATATATATATATATATATATATATATTATGCTGGTGTCTTCCTTACTTAGTTTATATTTCCTTTTTGAAACAGTAGTAAACAAAAAAATTGAAACCCAAACAGGCACAAACATTCCGGAATTTTTCCTTCACAACTGTACTGACATTTAGAAGTTCAAATGTAATGTGAACAGACATCTTGCCACTCATCTCCCTTCATAATACCCCTGCAATTTATATCCCCAATAGTAGTACCCTACTTTAAAGTGGAACTGTGCCTTGAATAAAATCAAAAACAAGGCTTACATCACGAAATTTAATTTTAAGAACGTCAATCAGCTAAACCCGGACAGGAATATCGGTGCTGCAAAAATAATCTGCTCAGTGACACGCAATATGCTATATGTACAAATTGAAATATCACACAGAAATAGGGATTTTCTCAACACGGGCTTCGTTTCTGGAGCAATAGTTCTTATGACATATCAAAGGCTTTCGATAGAGTATGGCATAGTGATCTATTTCACAAAATCGTCAACTACGGAATAGCTGGGAATGTCTTCTTTTTTTTTCTTTTTTTTACATAGGCATCACCACATTATCAAGGCCAAGAGGCCACTCAAGGATAAGGGTTAAAGAGTGCACAGTAGAAATTGGACAATATAGTAATCATTAGTAATGAAAATTTTGTAAATTGTATAACTTATATAGAACGGCTCATCAAGAACGTATTTACGTTAGACTTGAACACAACCATATTGTAGTCAGCCGGAAAGCAGGAAAACGAAAGACACTATTCCACAGGCGTGCAGATCTAAGAAAGAAGCTTTGTTCATGGAATCTACGTTTGGGTTTAGGTACAGATAAAGAGTGGGAGGAATTATTGATAGTGTTTACAGCTAGACGAGTGTTTCTTTTGAAAGTTTGGCGAGGGGGGCATAGATTGAAGCTCAGACGAACACTTTCCATGAAAATAACGATACATCAGAGACAAACTCGCAACATCTCTTCTGTGAGATAGAGGTTGCAAGGAAGAGAAAAGGACATCTCCTACGAGGCTACGAATCTATTTTGAACTCTATCAAGGCAGGACAAGTCCTTTCTAGCAGCTCCTGCCCAGATGTGGCAACAGTATTCCATCCTTGGATGTACCTGGCTCATATAGATAGAGAAATGCATCAACAGTGAGATATCTACTGGATCGATAGAAAGATCCCACAATTTTTCCAGCGGCCTTGGCAACAGATTTGATGTACGTGTTCCATTTAAGATCAGGAGTAATGGTCAAGCCAAGAAGCTTGTCAAAACTTGAGGCTTCCTGAAGACGAGAGCCATTCATTTCAATTGATGCCAGATGTGGATCAGAATGTTGATGATGTAAAGAGAGAAGCTTGGTTTTAGATGTATTAAAAGTAACCAGCCACTCCTTTCCCCATTGTACTACGTGCTCAAGATCAGAGGAGAGAGAATTTGAGAGAACTTGGTCGTTTACTGTCTTAGATGTGCTACCATAAGTGGTAGTGTCGTCAGCATAGATGTCTACAAATGATGTAAGGATGTGATTTGGAAGATCATTAATGTAGATCAGGAAAAGAGTTGGGCCCAGAATGGACCCCTGAGCGACACCGGCATTAATACTGTGAGCTTCTGATTGTTGCCCCTCAACTACTACTCTTATCAGAAAGAAATGATTTAATAATTAAGAAGATATTTCCAGCAATACCATAGCTAGAGATCTTATGAAGTAAACCTTTATGCCATACCCTATCAAAGGCCTTAGATATGTCAAGAGCAATTGCCCTAGAAAGGTTGCCTCCGTCGAGAGATTTGCTAATATTATGAGATATAACTATAAGCACATCTGCTGTAGATCTAGGAGAACGGAAATCATATTGAGTGTCACTAAGAAGGTTATTTTTGTTGAGATGGTTGATTACTTCTGTATTTAACACAGATTCCAGCAACTTACTCATGACGCACAGGAGACTTATTGGCCTGTACTGAGAGGGGGATGAGCGATAACCTGAATTCTTAAATACAGGGCATACTGATGAAATTTTCCAGGGAGATGGGAAACTATTCTCCTTAAGACAACGTTTAAACAGTTTTGTAAGTATGGGCGCTAGTTCAGGTTGAAGTTTTTTGAGTACTATAATTGGAATACCGTCAGGGCCAGTTGCTTTACTGGAATCAATGTTTTTGATTAGCTTGGCAACATCACGTACAGATATACGTATATCACATAGCGTGTTTTCTGATACAGGAGGAAATATTGGGGGTTGGCGGCCTTGATCACAAGGGGTAGAATTAGCTGTAAAGTTCTTGACAAAGAGATTACCTCAGGTCCATTGATAATAGTTGGGATGGAGCACACGCTTCTGTTAAGGATTCTGTTTGTTATTTGCCAAAACTGGTGGGAACCAAGCCGCTGCTCAGCTTCTTTGGACTTAACAGATTGAGCATACAACTCTCTTGCATTCTTTATTACTTTCTTACAATGGTTGCTGGCAGTTTTGAAAGCGGCTTTAGTTTTCATACATCTATTACGTTGGAAACAGTGGAAAAAGTGATTTCTGTGCGCAATGGCAGCAGCACATTCTGGGGAGAACCATGGATTGCTGTTAGGTTTTTGCTGAAACTTTTTCGAGGGTATGAAACGGTCAATACCTACAATTAACCATTCCGTCAGGTCTAATACTATAGAGGGCACATCCTTTTTTAACATGGAATGCAGATATAGATCAGATATAAATGTACGGAAGCTATCCCAGTCAGCCCTAGTGTATCGATATACTGTACGATGGAGAGGTACGTATGGGGACTTATTACATTTCATTTTTATCTTAATTGATACAACAGAGTGGTCGGACGATCCAAGAGGCGACAGAACAGAAACTGAACATAGTTCAGGGCAAGTTGTGAGAAAAAGGTATAGTAGGCTCGCATACTGGCCGTCATTGTCTGGCACACGGGTGGGTTCCTGAACAATCTGAGTGAGGTCAAAGGCAATGGAGAAATCATGATAGAACCTCCCCTCATCATCGGTCTTGTTAAAGTGGGTCAACCATTCGACGTTGTGAACATTGAAGTCACCACATACGTGAATGTTAGCTGAAGGATAAGCAGATAGGACTTGGTCAATTTTCTCAGATATGCTTTGAAAGATAGTAACTCCGCTGTTATGGGGGCGATAGAGAGTAAATATAAATGCCGTAGTGTGAGCTAAAGCAACCCGGAAGCACATATAGGGTAAGTTAGGATCTTCCCTGGAGATGTCCCTACAACATGGAAAGTTATCCCTTATATAGGCACATATTCCATGCCCATGGCGATCTTGGGGGTCAGATTTAGAAGTTAAGTTAGAGTATCCTTTAATTGCGAACTCTTCTAGGGAAATAGACTGTCCAATGCCAGTTTCACTTAAAAATAAAAGGTCTGGCTTAGTCTCCTGTAATTGGGTTTCAACCTCTGGAAGGTTAGAACGTAGACCCCTGATGTTGGAGAAGGAGAAATGGTAGTAGAGGTCTACGTTGGAAGTTGGAGAACCGGGGTTAATCTTCTCAATTATTATCTTCTTTCTCTCTGATAGGCTTATAAAAGTAGGACTTCATGGGCAGAAATCAAAAACTCATAGAATTAACGCTGGTGTCCTTCAAAGTCTCGAACACTCCTCCAGATCTTTCAAATCACATTCTTAGATCAGTTGTAGACATTATTGCAGACGACACAAGAATCTATGGCGACACTCCAAAAACCAGCAATGAACAATATCTTTCTGATGCTCTCCTTTCTCATATTGAGAACGTGTTACAATGGAAAAAAAGGTGGCTGGTTAATTGTAATGCATCGAAAAACTTAGCTTCTCTTCTTTCCTCATACTCGTTTGACCTCGATCATGCCCTAAGTAAAATAAATAGCTCTCGTTTTAAATGATTCTGTGTCTTGAAAAGCTTCGGGGTCTGACCTTCATCTTGATCTGTGATGGAACACATGTATCACATTTGTTTCCAGGATCGTTGTAAAACTTGTTGGATCACTTTACCGGCTCAGTATATACATCATTGCTGATGCAGTTTATATGTATAAGAGTCAAAATGGAATACTGTTTCCACATTTGAGCAGGAACTCCTCGGTGCGCCTCATCCAGGCTTGATAAAGTTCAACACTTTCTTCGAAACCTAGTAAGTGATGTCCCTTTCCTCATCCAATCAACTTCTTTACCACCTAACAGACTTTGTAAACCCGTCGTTGTTTTATCGTTTATTTCTATGGTAAATGCTCGATTGAATTCCAATCTATGGTTACACTTTGACAAAAAACACCAACTAGCAATAACTACTATCTACTATTTCCCCCATTTTCAAACTGTGCTTTGATCTAAATGCAGATTACATGAACAAAGATTATTTTCTCAGAAGTGTCCGTCTGTGGACAACAAGTTCTTGCTGAGCCGCCCCATAAATAATCAAATTCTAATCAATTTAAACCATTAACAATTACTACACGTCTACCTTACATTTATTAATCCTTATTCTAAAAGGGGGTTCGGATTTTGATAAGCGGTAATTCCCCAAGTAAAAAAAAATCCTTTTGGTTACGTGTTGTGTAATTAAGTTGTTGTTTTTTAATGAAAAAAATAATTTCCTTACTTTCCAGAAAATACCAGCCTATATGAAACATACTCGCCGTCCAGCTGTCTTTGCTCGGGCCGTATGTAATGTTCATAACTTTATGTGCGTAAGTATATATATATATATATATATATATATATATATATATATATATATATATATATATATATATATATATATATATATATATATATATTAAAAAGTTTGACTCATGTCCAGATAAGCTTCATCCACAATTTCAAGTGTTTTGACCCAAAATTGACAGAGGAGTTTGGCAGAGTCGACAGAGGTCAACTCTGTAAACTTTGACTAATTGGCAGCGAAATTTTGGCAAAAAATGATTAAAAGGCTTGCTGTATATCTGAATACCCGTTATGTAAAATTTCAAATGTTTTAGAACCAAAATTGGCTTAATATTTTGCTAGAGACCGCAATGGTCGAATCTTTGAGATTTTCCCTCTTGGAAATGAAAATCTCGGCAAAAAATCAATTAAAAAGATTGTCCTATGTTTCAATACACGTCATGTAAATTTTCAAATTGTTAGACCAAAAATTGACTTAGTAATTGGGTAGACACCACAGAGGCCATTTTTAAAAACGTTGACCCCAATTTTGACTCCTAAACATTTATTGTTTTCGGCTCAAATCGAATTATAAAGTTAGATTCATGTCCAAGTAACCTACATCTAAAATTGTAAGTGTTCAGATACAAAATTGGCGGAGGAGTTCGGTAGAGTTTTCAAAGGACATATCATGAACTTTTACACTTTGACAGCAATATTTCTGGCCGAAAACAGATAAATATTTGTTCCCAAATCTCAACATCTTATGTCAAATATCGAGAATCTAGACTGACAATTGACAAAGGTTTGGTGAGGAAATAGACAAACACAGACAGACACTTCACTTTTATTGATATGTAGATTAGTTGGTTCAATATATTTCTTAATCCGTTTAATTTACGTGCTAGTAAGTAATCTATATATATATAAAAGCGAAAATGTGTGTATGTGTGTATGTATGTGTGTATGTATGTATGTGTGTTTGTGTGTCCGCTGAACACTTTCGCCAGACATAACAAAAATTCACAAACTCTGTATAATATTGAAGCTCCATTCTTCGCCTGGAAAATATCGAAAAATTGGCCAAAAAAGTTAATTTTTTCACCCTGAAATCGACAATTTTCTACGGGGGGAGGTCAACAAAAACCGTCCTCTCGTGACGAAATCGATTCTACGTACGCGTATGATGGTGTCATGGCCTTATTTAGTTTAAATAGTTAAAGAACTGACTAAATGTCATGTACGTCGTGTTAGCTCAGTTGGTTAGAGCTTTAGTTGATTATCTAAACGTTTTGGGTTCGAATGGTGGTGTGAGATGCCATTTTTTTTCGATTTTTTAAATTTACATATTGAAGCAGGGTTATTTAAGCCATTTTCCGCGTAACGTTCGTTTTCCTGCGTTTTTCTTACTTCTATTATTAGGTTTTCATTAACACTTCCGACCGACCACACAAACCCCAAAAACACCCGGGTACCGACCGACTTTTTAAAAATTTAACATCGAAACAGGCTTATTTAAGCCATTTTCGCGTGTTTTTTTTGTTTTTAGTTTTAACGTTCGTTTTTCTGTTTTTTCGATTTTTACATTTAACATCGTTCGTTTGCCTTACGTTATTTTTTTGTGTTTTTTTTTTCGATGTTTTAATGACCCCCCTTTTAAGTTTTAACGTTCGTTTTTATGTTTTTTTTACTTCGCTTATTCTTAGGGTTTCATTAACAACCGCACACACCTACAAACACTCGGGCAACGTCGGGTATCCCCCCCGTTAATCAGGGTGTTTTAACATTCGTTTTTTTTGTTTTTTTTTTACTTTGCTTATTCTTAGGTTTTCATTAACACCCCCACCTCCGCCCGACTAGACAAACCGAAAAAACCCGGGCAAGGCCGGGAACCCCTGCTAGTCTATATATATTAAAGCAAAAACGTGTGCACGTTTGTATGTATGTGTGTGTGTTTGTGTGTCGCTAAAAAATTTTGAGAGACTGAACAAATATTCACAATCTTGGTATAATATTGAAGCTCCATCCTTCCCCCGAAAACTATCGAAAAATTGGCCAAAAACGTTAATTTTTTCACCCTGAAATCAACAATTTTTACAGGGGGTGCAACAAAAACCGTCCTCTCGTGACGAAATCGATTCTACGCATGCGTCAGATGATGTCATGACCTGATTTAGTTTGAATAGTTGAAGAACTGACTAAATTCCATGTACGTCGTGTTATCTCAGTTGAGTAGAGCGTCGGTTCATTATCTAACCTTTTTTGGTCGAATCCTGGTGTGAGATGTCTTTTTTTTCGATGTATTAAATTTAAATATTGAAGCAGGGTTATTTAAGCCATTTTTCACGTAACGCTCATTTTTCTGTTTTTTTTTTTTTACTTCGCTTATTCTCAGGTTTTCATTAACACCCCCCCACACGCACACAAAAACACCTGTGTACCGACCGAGGCTTATTAAAGTCATTTTTCACGTGGGTTTTTTTTTCAGAAGTTTTAACATTCGTTTTTCTGTTTTCTTTTTTGTTTTTGTTTTTCAGATTTTTACATTTAACATCGTTCGTTTGTCTTACGTTAGTTTTTGTGTTTTTTTTACTTCGCTTAATCTTATGTTTTGATTACCCCCCACCCCACGCCCAGGTACCCCCCCGCTTTATTTTCAGATGAGTTTATAAATAATAAATATAAACATTGTCACGTTCGTATTGTTTCACAGCAACAATAAAACATTATTGCAGCAACGCACTTTCGTAGACACAAAGTAATATTCTTCAGTGAAGGTGATTCTCTCTGTATGTACAAATTGAAATGGAAGTTGAGATTTAATATAAATAAACAGAAAACATGTCACGGATGAACTACGTCTCAGTCGAGAAAATATAAAAAGCAACAAAAACCATAGAAACAGTGCAAGCGCAGTCGACGGAACAGATTCTCTAATAGTTATTACAATATCTAAGCGACTGTAAAAGATAAGGTTCGCTTAGGAATATCCCAGGAGGATAGATTTCCGGAAAGGGTGCTCGGGTGAATTCTTTATAACACAAACACTATGTTTTTCATATGTTAGCTTTGCCGTCCGTAAATCACATAGAAGATAGTTTGCATTTTATTATCTATTATATAAATCTCACCTGTTTAAATGTATGTATGTATGTATGTATGTATGTATGTATGTATGTATGTATTATGTGTGTGTATATGTATGTATGGATGCATGTATGTATGTTTGTATGCCTGCCTAAATCTTTCGGCAGAGGGGACGGATTTTAACGAGATCGGTATCGTTTTTTAGATCGCCCCTTTGGACGAAAAATATCGTAAGATTGGATAATAAAATTAATGCCTTCACCCTCAACTGGTCACGTTTCTAAAAGCTAAGATTTTCGAAAGTCATCCTCTCTTTTCGATTGAGTAGCCTTAATTTTTACATTAGCTACTTCCGGTTTGGGAATGGACGCAACGCCATAGACGTTACGTTTTCTCCCCATTCTTTTCATCTTTCGAGGTACGGGTTCGAGCCTGCCTGCCCACTATCACTTTTTTTCTTCAACACGCACCTCCAAACATTTGGGCAACGCTGGACACCCAGGCTAGTCATAAATAAACCGAAGATATAAGTAAAAACTATCAATACTTTGTTTCAAATTTTATGCTATTTCACGAAATAAATAGTCGACACTTACGGTTGGCGTAAAGATTTTTTGTGAAAATATTAAATAAAAAAAAAAGTAATAGGGGTTATTATTTTCTACAATTTAAATGCTGGTCAAAAACTCAGCGTAAGCAAAACAACAATAAAACTGCAATTATTTATCGTATACTAAGTAAGCACAATAATATATAAACCGTATTAATGGCACACATTTTGATATGTCAAAACCGTAATGAGCGAAAGTTCTACGTTTAACATCGATGCTAATAACACAGTGAAAATAGATACGTTCTGAGAATAACAAAAACAACAAAAAGTGTTTTTTTTAATTGTACGACTTTTGCTAGGGGAAATATTTTATAGAGCTCATATAGTTTGTAAATTCTAGTATATAATATATGAAAATTATATAATAATATAAATATATGTTCAAGAGCATTGGCATTCCTTGCTTTAAAGGGCGCCTCGTGTTCGATATATGTACATCTACTTATCTGTCGTTTCGTCTGGTGATAATATTAAATCTAAATCCACTAAATATTTACTCAAGCATCCGAAAATCGAAAAGTAACTATTTGCTGCATTTATTTAGCATAATATTGTGGCCGTTCTGACTCATGTAGCAAGTGTTCTTACTATATAATGAAAATGATGCGAACATATATAATAATATATAATGATGCAAACATATATATTCAATCGACTTGGGAAGTATACATGAATGCAGAATAAAACAGGAGCATGTTTTAGAGTTGGTGACAGTTTTTTTTAATTTCAGGCAACATCTTTTTTAATAAAGCTCGTATTTATTTCTGTGTTTTTTTAGTCTTATTCAATGAAAATTAAAATGCAATTCTAAAAGTATATAGTAATTAAATACCAAACATATAGTAATTTATCTTTAGTTACGAATTCTGCAATCGCGCAAGCTGTTGAGATTTAGGGAAGGAATTTCGAAGGCGAGAAAAACAGTCATTAAGGTAGACGTTTTTGCTGTCGGATACTCTACAATGAAGGTGTGCGATTTTTCTGCAAATTGTTTGTCGGTCGTATCTACGTTCAGCAGTTATAGTAGAATTAGGTTGTTAGAGTATATTCTTGTTTGACAAACGCAGAGAAGCAAATTATTGAGATAGAAGAGCTCGACCATGGTAGGAAGTATTAATCGTATGATGCAATTAACTCTTATTGAACCTTCTCTGAGAGGGAGAGAATACTAGTTTTCGTATAACAACATATCTGACTATAATCAATCTAGGCTGGGGGTGGTTTTATAGAGATATAAGACACTGGCATAGTGTAGAAGTAATCTAGCTTGTTAGATAAAGGACATTTTTGTTTGCAGACTTAGCAAAATATTTTATAATTTCCATTGTTTGGTAATGATTAGGGCATGAGTTTGAGCTTTCGATTTTGCTGAAGGGTGCTATTAGTTATGGTAATTTAGATAAAATACCTATTTGTATTGACAATATTTTATTATAGTTCTGGGACTTGTGTCTCCGTGAATAATGGTGTATATCAAAGATTCATAAATCGGAATATAATCCATTTAAACATATTTGCTTTTTGGTTGCATTGCTTGTTTAGATAAGTGGATGGCGTGATAAATGAAAGAAGATCGAGTACATAAGTAAAAGAAAATATTAAATCAGAACATATCAGAGAAAAATAAAAGAGACGATATAAAAGAACGAAAGTCTAGCGGGAAGAGAATGAAAAAGAAAGTCCAAAAATAGAGAGAGGTGAGGGGGTGAACATTTTTCCTAGCTTTACCCAACTTAAAAACACAATACCGTGGGACCGCTTAACAGTTGGTTATAACAAAGCTGTTTCCACTTCTAATATAAACCCGTATTCTTGACCCGTCCTCTTAAATAGTAATCTCTAACCGAGTTGCATAATGATCGAGACACACGGTATTGTTTACCGATCACCTGTCATTCATGAAAACATATCCTGGAGTGGATTCTGAACTTTTTTATACACTGTCCCCCTTGAGTAATAAAATATAAACCGTACATATACAACGTGTTAAAGTTAATCTGGAATGTATTTGTCGAGCTAAAGAGAAAAAGATAGAGATATAATAATAGCAGAATCAAATCATAGCACCTGTACCCCTCGCCGTAAATACTTGCATCTCATCAAACAAGCAATAAAATTCAACCGTAAATGCTGAAATCCCAAGAGATCGAGAACCTAATAGTTTCTTCCCTTGGTCTACTATAAACTTGGGAATTTCTCCCGTTTCCGAAACTACTAATGTGAACAGATATCTGGCTGTTTCCCAGTAAATACGATATGAAATTGGCGTTCCTTACCTTCCAAGTTGTCACATGCCATGTAAAGGATGAAGAATAGTAACACAAAGCATCTAAGAAAAGTAATATGTACTTTCTATATAGAAATGAAGGATGATTCAGTTTAACTTATTTTTTACAAAATATTCTTCAAGGCAACGTGAGATATTTGCAGTGTAAATTAAATTCGGACACGGTGGCTAAACAACAAGACTTACAGAAACATCAGTTTAGCCAACGCCAACCAAAGTTAACATAATTTTGACATTTCAACTGAATACAATGTGTTTGTATATTTCCTTCTTTTTTTCACATTGTGAAAATGTTTCAGTGCATAAATCGCCAAACAACAAAGAGAAGTCATAAATCACTTTCAGCATGAATCGTGCCTGCCACACAAATATATTTTGCACTGATAGCCACACACCTATATATGTGTATAAATATGAATATATATACACCCACCTATTTATGTATATAAATATGATCATATATATACACACACACACATATATATATATATATATATATATATATATATATATATATATATATATATACATATATGTACACATATGTAAGCATAAAAATATGTTTAACAATCGGTACATATATGAAACTATAGGATATATATAATATATATATGTATATATATATATATATATATATATATATATATATATATATATATATTATTGAACTGGGTTCAAAAACAGCCTACAAAACATGGACTGTGATTTATGAAAGTATGATAGGTTATGAAAAGGAAGGGTTGTAAATTTGGGTTTAGTTTGGGGTTATCAAAACCAAAGCAAAAGATGATGAAAGTAAAAATAAAATAGATAAATCTCATCATTTACTATACCATACCTATTCACACTGAAAACTTATCACACTATTCTGTGAATCTATATAAACACCCTTGTTAAACTTTGTGACATATTTCCATTCTATGAAGGTAAGGTGCGAACGAACACCCTATAATTTTATTATACCATATTTCTTCAAACAGAAACATAATTATCAAAGTATACTTACACAGATAGATATGAAAAGTCTTTATTAAAGTTTGTGCCTATTTCCATACTATCGAAGCCAGGCACGAAGGAGACCCCACAATGTTATTATATCATCCCTATTTAAGTTAAAACATACTCATCAAAGTATTAGTATGAACATCTATTTCAAAAACACTTGTAAACGTTTTTTTTTCATACTTTGTGGACCAGACGCGAACGCAGACCCCACAATGTTAATGAACACCTGTTCTGCCAGGTCAAACATATCCATTCCTGTGTCTCGATACATCTTCTATCATTATATATAATCTGTTTTTTTAAATAATCAACCATGTTGGAGCCTATTCGTGACCAGACACACACACACATACACACACATACACACACATTCAACTTTATATTATATATATATATATATATATATATATATGATATTTGTGTGTGCGTGTTTAGTATAACATTTGGTTCGCGATTTTTCTAGATAAAGGGTACAAAATTGACAGAACCAGTTGCGTAAGCGATAAAGTACGAATAAATATCAGGTCTATTAATCTAGAGATTAAACGTTCAATTCGCAGTTGCGAATGCCGGCCATAGAAGTCAGAACGTAGGGCATAAATGAAATACAGTGCATCATCCAAAATTCCATGTAGATTACCAAGATGGATAGAAAGATTTCCGACGTCGTAAAGAGATGTCTGAGAAATGTTTATGTAATATCGTTCAGTACATTACCAGAATAAGTTAAAGACGAGAACAACAACCCAAGCAATACAAAGTGTGGGTGTACTTACATTTGTATACATATGCTATGTATATTAATGCACGCACGCACACAAATACATACACACACTCACACACACTCACACACACACACACATATATATATATATATATATATTCATACATAGTTTGTAGGATCATTATTTATTCACCATAAAACTATTTCGAGAGTACACGTGTGGGTGTGTGTATGTATGTATGTATGTACGTGTGTAAGTATATCATTGACATGAATTGTGAAATCTGTGTCAGATTGAGTATTTTGTATTAAAATGCTCTGAAAGATAAAATCTAATATTTTTCCTCATGTGAAAGTTTAATTAATTATAACATGCGTATAAATCGAGCGTACGTTCGTCTCATAATCATTAAAATATTTCAGAAATACGATACAAGCAGTATTTAATGAGTATTTTATTACATCTGAGTGCTAATATGCAAATATGTTAAAAACAAGTTCAAACAATATATGTAACTGTAGTTTCAACCTGTTATATGGTGCAAGGCAATCTTTAAAATGTTTCATATTAGAATTTACTCTAATATATATATATATATATATATATATATATATATATATATATATATATATATATTTCGTATACATACAATGTGATGATGCTTAATATAAATATTCAGCATCATCATATCGTATGTATACGAAATTATATTGTTGGCATTTTTCCACATATTTTTAATGGACTTCTTTCTTGAAAGATATCACGTACTCACAGTAGGGACCACGCGAGGGTTTCTAATATCTTAAGGTAAAATGTTTTTTTTTTGTTTTGTTTTTTGTAAAACGAACTGGATTCGAACTTGAAACAATCAGGTTGTCAGCCTATGTTTTTACCGACGTGATCACCGCTGGTTCTCAATATGAATATTGTTTCCAACATATAAATACTCTGGAACTGATTTCTACATACGTAATGCTTATTTATCTCTAACAATCATTCATATAAACTCAAAATTGCAGAATCAGTAAAATAACTCATCCACTTGCAGTACATCTTGTAATCACATAAGAAAACCACTTCTCAGTCTTTGTGTGTTCGACTTCTACTCTCAGAACAGATTGAATTTTATAATTCACATATTCAGGGGAAATAATTCCGCTTGTTTCAAATTTTTTTTTTATACAGAGATTCTTTTTTTGTTTCTGTTTGTTAATTTAGTCGGATTAAACAACCTAATAATCGAATAGACTTGATAAGAAACAAGCAATTTCTTTTAATTATTCATTTTTAAATACGTTAATTTTTAATTGTTTGACTTGCAAATAGAGGGAAACAGAGGGAATTATATATTCTGCAAAGACAACAGTAGTGAAAATCCTTATTTGCAGCGACCTGTAGGATTAGATAAGAGGTCTTATGATCTGATGAGTAACACCTCGGAGGTTTCAATGATGACAGCCGTTTAACGAAATATAACGAGATAATTGGATCCTCTCGAACAAACCATTTGAGCAAAACTAGGTATAATTAGACACCTAATTATTCAAGCATAGTATAGAAGACCTGCCCTAGCCACTTATTCGTTTAAGAAAAACACATGTATGCCAAGGGTGTTTTTTTTAATTAATTCATTTAGATTAGTTAATGTATGAATCAATTCTATGATAACCGAGCAATGTAGTTTAAATATTATTATTATTATTATTATTATTATTATTATTATTATTATTATTATTATTATTATTATTATTATTATTATTATATTTTTAAAATACCCTTTATTTTTATTAGTTGTCTAACAACTGCGAAAATGATCACGAATTATAAATTCTGTAAAGAGAAGAGTAGGGCAAATCTTTACAAGGAAGCGACCTGTAGAATCGGACAACTAGCCGTGTAGCTGTTCGAGCTGATCTGATCAATAGCAACACTGAAATCAACAATGAAGTCAGCAATCATCACTGAGGACAACCTAATCGCATTTGAATGTATTATGCGATTTTTATTCTGTTTCTAACAGTGATGACTTTGTGCAGAGGAGTTTATGATCAGGAAAAATATTTGATGACAACTTGAAAGATAGTTCCCGTCCCGTAAAAACGAAGAAAATAAAGGGATAGACAGGGATAGCTACCCGAAATTCAGAGTCTACCTGGAGCAACCATACAACAGTGCTACTAGTCATCAGTACCTTATATCAGGACCTAGTGATCCTGGGCGATGAACGAACGAAATGTTATCAGGACAGGTTCCTCAACATCGAATGTGAAGTCATAACCACTCAGGAAATAAGACATAAGTCGGTAGTTGTGCAAAAACCAGCGAGGCTAACGAATCCACAAAACCGATGAACTGCCCGCAGGGTGAGAAGCAGAAGTAACGTGCAGGTGCAAGCCATGGTAAAACAACGTAGGTGCAGGGCCAAGAGTCACACCACCGTACCCAGGCATTCCAAGCCGAAGTTTCTCCTCCTTTAGGAATGGAGTCGACAAAAGGATCAAATAGCCGCCTTACAACAACAAGGAAGCCTGGCAGTATTTCAACTACGATATTTTCGAGTTATTACAATTTACTAAGCAAGTAAGCGTTCAAAAACTATTGAAATATATGACCACAATTTAAACCAGTATATTATCAGAAAGTTTTGGTTATGTATCTTTATTTTAGTATTTTAAACCCCATTCAGATCTAAGCTAAGTTAAACAATTCTTTATTTATAACTTTCGAAATCTATTTTTGTCATTAATAACATTTGGGTATTTAAAAACTTGTTCCCCTATTGCTGTTTTGACTTTAAACTCGGAACATCTTAACTATACCTATCCTGTTTCACTGTTTCTCTTGTTTTGTTTTTTTTCTTTTTGTTAAATCTTTTTTTGGCAAATATGCCTGATACTACTCTAAACTAGCTTTTAAATGAGTTCCTCGAATCTAAATTCAATATAACCCGACTTCACAAGTTCCATTATTGGAATTTAATTATCATGTGAAGCTCGAAGGTTCTAACTCGAGGTATATAAAGCAAACAACAGCCACGTATTAATATGGGAGGGGAGACTATCTTCAAATATCATACAAACTCGAAAATAGAGTAACGGACTTTATTAAGTAGATATTACCCTTTTTTATTTATTTATTTTTTTTTTTTCAATGGAGAGTAGATAATGCAGTGGAAGTGCTATCGGTAGCTCCAGTAACTCTCGCTTCTCTTTTTTGTCACTCAGTACTCATTTCCAATGAGTGATGTTTCTGACAAAGGGTGAAGAATAAGCTGTTTTCCAGGTCGGTAGTACTTCGTAAACAGTAGTCTCAGTTGTCGGAAATTTTCTGTTTCTATGTCTATCCCCGCGACCAGGTTGCAAGGTAATCTCCAGAGAATACCTTAATTCACCTTATATATGCTTCCGGGTTGCACTTGCTTACACCACCGCATTTATATTTGCCCTCTATCGCCCCCATAACTGCTGAGTTACTATCTTTAAGAGTATATCGCAGAAAATTCGCCACATCCTGCCTGCTCATCCCTCGGCTAATATTCACATTTACGGCGATTCCAATGTCCATAACGTTGAATGGCTGACTAACTCAAATAAGACAGATGATGATGGGAGGTTCTGTCATGATTTTGCCATTGTCTATCACCTAACTCAGATTGTTCGCGAGCCCACCCGTGTGCCCGATACTACCGGTCACTACACAAGCCTTCTAGACCTTTTTCTTTCACCTTCCTCTGAGCTATGTTCATGTTCCATTCTATCTCTTCTGGGATCATCCGACAACTCCGTTGTATCAGTTAAGATAAAAATGAAATGTAATTAGTCTTCATACTTACCTCTCCACCGTACTGTATACCGATACTCTATGACTGACTGGGATAGCTTCCATACATTCATATCTGACCAACCTCGGCATTCCATGTTTTAAAAGGATGTGTCCTCGATAGTATCAAACCTGACCGAATGGTAAATTGTAATTATAGACCGATTAATACCATCTAAATATTAAAAAAAAACCCTAACACCCAGCCATTGTTCTCCTTTCAATATGCTTCTGCCATCGCGCACAGAAATCACTTTTCCATATCTACCAACGTAATAGATACACTAAGACTAAAGCTGCTTTCAGGACCGCCAGCAACCACTGTAAAAAAGTATTATAAAATGCAAGAGAAGTATATGCCCAATCCGTTAAACCCAAAGTAGCTGAGCAGCGGCTTAGTTCCCACCAGTTCTGGCAAATAGCAAATAGGATCCTCAACATGAGTGTGAGTTTTATCCCAACCATCATCAATGGACCAGAGATAATCTCGTCAGCATCAGACAAGGCCAAACTATTTGCCAAGAAATTATTTATGATAGTGTTGTTACAGTTAAAGTTATGAGTTAGAAAAGTGTTGTTATATTTAAAGTTATGAGTTAGAAATGTATTTCATCCAAGACATGAAAATTGTTAAACAAAATATTATTACTATAGCCTTTAAAAATAAAGGTACAAGATTCAATTTGAAATTTATTTATCTTTAAAGTGCACTTTTATAAATCTTACAAAGTAAAGTACAAAAATGTAATTTACATTGTATCAAAAAAATTACCTTGGATTTATTTTATGTAATGAACATTATGTTGCACTTTTTAAAAATATAATTGAAAATTTGCTATCTATATAATTAATTGCTAGATGAAATATAATGTTGTTAAAGTGCAACAAAATGTACATTACATAAAATAAATTCAAGTTAATTTTTGGTTTCAATTTAAATTAAATTTTTATACCTTACTTTGTAAAATTTATAAAAGTGCACTTTGGAGATAAATAAATTTCAAATTGAAACTTGTACCTTTATTTTTAAACCCTATAGTAAAAAAATTTTCTTTAACAATATTCATGCTTTGGATTACATGCTTTTCTAACTTGTATCTTATTTTTTAAAGATAATATTTTAAAAATATCCTTCTCTCTATTTCAGTTTGTATTCCTCCTTACACGACAACTCATTTTTTGCAAACTCCTCTATAATAATACAGGTCTGACTAATGAGAAAATCTGAAGTGTTTTAACAAAAAATTAAAATAACTGTTTTTATTTCATATCGTTTTCATAAAAAAAAATTTCAGTACATAACGAGAAAAATAGAGATAAAAATTTCAAGAGGACTGATTAACTGGTTAATGTGTGTGTGTGCGTGTGTAAATACATTCGTATATATATATATATATATATATATATATATATATATATGTATGTATGTATATATATGTATATATGCAAATAGATGCATATATCTATAAGCATACCAACATATACGGAGATATATAAATACACACAGCTACACACACATCTCTCTCTTTCTATATATATATATATATATATATATGTATATATATATACATATATATATATATATATATATATATATATACCTACGAATATTCACACATAAATCTACATATATATTCTTACATGTTGTATATAAATAAGCGTACTCACATATACTGAGATATATAAATACATATACACATCCACACACACACACACTCGCATATATATATATATATATATATATATATATATATATATACATGTATATTTACATTAATCGCAAAATATATTCGAATGAGTTTAGATCTTCAGTGAATATTGCTGTCTTCACTGAAGATTTCGAGATTCTAACTCATTAGATCAGTTCAAACAGCCACCGCAACTTGCTATTCGATCCTGAAATCGAACGTTTGTAAGGTTTTGTGTTACTGCTCTTTGACAGATTTTATAATTCCTAATTTTTTTCCTATTTGTGAGTGAACCAATGAAAATTGAGCGTATTTATAAAACATAGTAATGATTCAATAACATTGCTTTGTTCATATGGAATTGATTCATATATTGACTCGTATAATCAAACCAAATGAATTAAATATCCGCTCCTGGCATTCATTTGTTTTTCTTAAACAAATAAGTGACAACGGCCAGTCTTCTACTCTATCCTTGATTAATACGTAGATTCGCTAAGTCGGCTTGTTCGAAAAGATCGAATTGCTACTAAAATTTTGTCCTAAAATGGGAGAATAAGTAATGAAAGTACTTTACAATAAGATGAATATGCATGGAAAGCAATGATTTTATATAAAATATTAAGACTATCGTATAGGACTGATGAGTTATATATATATATATATATATATATATATATATATATATATATATATATATATATATATATATATATATATACCCCAGCGTGTATATATTGTGTCCCGGAAAAGCACTTAAAAAACTCGGGGGTAGCTATAGTTTAGAAAA
This sequence comes from Euprymna scolopes, assembly GCF_053919585.1. NCBI lineage: Eukaryota > Metazoa > Mollusca > Cephalopoda > Sepiida > Sepiolidae > Euprymna > Euprymna scolopes. Next base: position 40,260,877 of record NC_136506.1, on the reverse strand, counting down.
GCATTTTTATTAGAAAGTCGCAATATAAAAAGAACGAAGGTTATGGTACTAGATATCGAATAGCTTCGTCAGTTGTTAGGTGTGACTCCCTGTATCCTCCACCAAAAAAGTAATAATTCTTAGTATTAATATTCATGTTTAATAATTTTCTTTTTATCGGTTAATTTTTTAATAATTTTTGATACAACGGCATTTATATTTTTAGGCTTCCGAAATTTTTCATTTCTACATATTGAAGCTTTATGTCTCATCTGATCACAGTCGAAACAAATCTTGTTCTTAAAATAACATATGCTTGTAATATGATTCGAACACATACGTATTTTGCAATAAATTAATCGTCCATATTGTTATTTTTCTTTTCTTTACTTAAGGTTATCCTTTTTTATTTTTACTACTCACGTTTGACTCTATGTATTCGGGCAACAGTTTTCGTCAATGCATATACTATCCTGTTGTATTTTAATACATTTCTGGCATTCTCCTGATACATTTTGTCAATATTATCTCCATACTGTTCTTACACGATCCATATCATTGACAGATTTTCACGTCATCCATTTATCAATGTCAACCCATGTACAGAAATTAGGCACTTTAACATGATTTACTGACGACCTTTAAGTTGGAAGCGTTCAGAGTGCGTATGTTTCGAAATTTTCATTGTCTTCTGTAATTGTGTTCAAATATTTATATATGGTATTAAACAGTTTATCCTGCTCTCCATCAAGTTATATCCTTTCCAATTTTTCTGGCAAAGTATAAAATGTTTGTTTTCTTCATAGGACCATTATTGATACAAATTTGCAAAAATTGTTCTGTACCTTTTGAAGTACGCAGAAAAAAGTGATGCCTTCCTCAGTTTTAAACACAAATTCTGACAGTGAATATGCAATGACCTTTGCATAAAAAAATCTTTAAATCTTACTATCGCCGATCCAGCGTTACAAATATGTTTTTTTTTTTTTTAAATATAGCCTACTGTTTTTCAATTTGTTTAATCAGATTTGTCTTTTTGTTTTAGTAATTTTGTCTGTAGTTTCTGGTAATATTATTTATGTTGTACAGCTTTTATTGTAATTGTTCTCCCGCGCCGCCTAGTGTTTTTACCAATTCCGTTTAATGTTCAATATTCACCATAAAACAACAATATGTATCTATTAAATAAATCATACCAAGCAGTTTACCAATAATTAAACACATTTGGTCGAAACGTAGTGATACTTTTTTCTGGCAATTAAAGGTAAACAACACACACTACTTCCTACTTTAACTATATTGAAACATTACTTCGGTTTTATTGTTCGTCTGTCTTTTGAGTTGAGACAGTATTAATTTGCGTTGTTAGATTTTTTAAATTAATATTTAAAAACCTAGATCGATGTTGTAATATTTCTGAGTGTTTTATTTTAACTAATTTCGTTGTGGTCATGGAAATACAGTGATAGAAACGCTTTACGTCGTTCGTCCGTTTGTCAAATTTATACGTGATTAAAGCGCGTTCTCTTATGTCTAATTCGTTGTATTAAGTTTTCGCAAGCTTGCACTTCAATTCTCAGTCACTAATCTTATATAGATCGGTGCAAGTTCGTAGTCACACGCACTTTCGTCAATCTGTGGAAGATTATACGTGATTTCGTACTAGAATCCTTCGCCGCTAACTCTGATATAGATTGAACATGAGTTAGTTCTCGAATCATTCCTCACCAAATATGATATTGATTGGATGTGAGTTCATTCGCAAATCTTTAATCGCCAAATCTGATGTATCGATGGTTGGATTCTAATCGGTATAAATTAATCAGATGAAATGATATTCAACGCAGAGATTATATTATAACGTTTATTGTACAAAGGTACGATTTAACAAATACGAGATTGAAACTTGAATGTAATTTGAATGCCAGATTATCAAGATTAGCTGACTCTCTCCCCTTGGTTATTTCTTGCTAGCGTCTGTTTTAGGCATGCTAAGGGGGTGTCATAATGTTCATATATATATATATATATATATATATATATATATATATATATATATGTATATATATATGTATATATATGTATATATATATGTATATATATATATAACTACTTCATTTAATCACATAAATTTATATACAAAAGTATAATTTATGCGTTAACTAAGTATTTACTTCAATAGTGATCAATACATAGGTAGAACCAGGTAGTAAGTTAGAATATATATATTTTTCTAACTTACTATATATATATATATATTATACAAAATATAAACTAAAATATAGGGAGATTAGAACAAAGTAGGTTATCACTAATTCTACTAAGACAAAGTTTATTTTTCCTTTCATAATTTTAAGAAATTTTATAAGACACTGTTCTAAACATCTGCTGCTATTTCTGATAGTCACTTTCCGGGAGGTCAGCGTCTAAATTCCCCGGCTTTTCAATTCATATGTTACATAAATTCAAAAAAATACAAGAAATATGTTGCGTATCGGCTGCAAAGAAGCTATGATCTAACTACCCGTCTAGAAAACCTCTCACACAACATTCTATAAATATAATTCTAGCATCGTCCGATGAATATTATTGTTGTCACATTTTAGCTGGTGCTCCAATCACTTATCTATCACTTTTAGACAGGGTGCAAAAGCAGGCTGCAAACGAACACGTTTGCGCCATACACTAAGCTCCAGTCTCTTCAATCGCTGTAGTTTAGTTTTTTCTATATATATTTTACAAGTTCTTTCATTACATTACAGCCATTGAAGGCACTTTCTTTTTCACATTTTAAACGTAAATGACTCCGCATAATTCTACTTTTACACTATAGCGTTCATCAGATTCTGTTAAACACTTTACTCCAATGCATTCAGCCTTGGATACCGTGCTTATGAAATTCTATCACGTCTTTCTGTTTTCTTCGTCTGTACATAAACGCGCAAATGTAAAATTAATCTGTAATGAAATTTAATGCACACCTCCCTACTGGGGACATTCAAATAAAATTATATCCCAATTCACAATAGCGCCTCACATGTAACTAACGATATGTTTTGTTTTGCGTGCACACATCTTTTTTTTTTTTTAGAAAATAGAACTGGTGCGTTGAAATGCAGTTCGCATTTGAAATAAGTATCTCAAGTTTAAATTTTAACTACTATGTATAATTACCGTTATCTTTTTCCATCTATATTTTTTATTATCTCTTACTATATTTCATTCACTTCTCATCTTGCTATTGTATCCCCCTATCCATCCCAACCCAAACACAACAATTCCTGGTCATGACAAAGCAAACAAACATGCACATCACTATGATGTAGAATTCGATAAGGAAATGCTATTATAAGAGAGTCCGCTTTATTGTTTTCGGTGAACAAGTGTTATATTTCTTACCTTACTGTCCATTCAGTACATATATTGTCAAAGACAGTCACAGAGAAACACCCCCGGAACTCCATTGATGTTCCTAATAGCTTGACGAAGTTGTTAAATTGACCAGTGAACCATACCAATATTTTCGCCCCAGATAACATTTTGATTTGGGTCCAAATAATTCAATCTGAATTCATTTAAGCGCGATGTATTTCAGTTGAATACTTTACGAGACAATGCTGCAATATTTCACTTAAGAAAGATCGATTAACAACACTCTCCTACTTCTTGGACAATGAAGCACTTTTAGCGTTAACTCAATTAGTTGTTTAGAGTAGCGACAATATTTACTGAATGGACGGATGATATCCGCTTGAATATTTTCTAGCGTTCATATAAGAACATACATTTATATACGTTTCACTTTTAAAATGTATGCATTTTATATTGTTTTATACGTTTGTTTTACGACAACTCAGCCCTTTACATGTTATTTAAGACCAATTACATCTTTCTAGATTATTTATGTAATGGCTTTATATATATATAAAACCCTTATATAAATTCGTCACTACAGGGGGTGCTTGATCACGAATGCGAGAGCTTAATACGAATTATTTAAAAAAACTATACATGACACATTCCCTTTTTTTGGTTTAACTATTCCAACATAAATCTTCAGCGTTCGTCGGAAAGAAGAAAATACAGCGAAATGAACGTTTGGTTGAACAGCGTTTTTATAAAGGTGTGTCACTGGGTTTACTTTTTTCCCGTTTATAAAATTAATTAAATTTGATTTTTTTTTTAATTTGACAAGGGGGAGAGTAGGTACACGCATGCGTTACACCCCCTATCTTATGTAATATATTTCTCAGGTAATAAGTTATCATGTTTCCACAGTTTTACATAATAACATTGAAAATCCATTCGTCATCTAACGAAACCTGCCCCAGTTTACACCGTAAAATGAGTATTGCTATTCCAAATTTTAGAGAAATTTCATCGAGGGCAATGTAAATCAAGAATTGAACATTTGTTTTGTAGTTGTTGCTAGTTAGCTTCACGTGCCTACACATACACACGGACAGTTTCCTTTCATATGATATATATATATATATATATATATATATATATATATATATATATATATATATTGCAATTAGGAAGGGAAGACTTTAATTATTCATGATTAAAAGTAAATTGGTATATATATATAAATATATATATATATATATATATATATATATATATATATTCCTTTAATCTTCTCTCCAAAAAGGAGGGGAATGGGGGGGCAAGAAAGGAAAGAAAGAGAAATGGGGAGCAAGCTGACCGGTTTCGACCCTCGATTCTCAAAGCTGTATCGAGGGAATTTTTAAAACAAAGAATGAAAAATCGATTAAAATTGCGTTTTATTCAATTTACAGGGAGAAAACAAAGTGGGAATACCATTAACATAAAACAGCGTTATGGTCGAATACCCGAGAGATTAATCACGTTCAAACCCAGGAGGCATTCCCTTTGCTTGCAAAGAGAAGGTTTTCGAAGTCGAACATGAATAGTTTCCAAGATCTTAAGGTGATATAATGAATGAGCACGACTAAGGATAGAAAAAGAGTCCGTGCTAAAGTTCGTTGCACAAGACAGGTTTTAAGTAAATGATCAGTAATTGAGAGTTCGTATGTCAGTTGACCGGTAGGTTCCAATCCGTATTTTACTGGGTACATGTTGTTGGATTATTCCATCTAATTTTAATGTCATTCGACCCAAGTAGCTGGTACCGCAATCACATTCAAAATTGTAAATAAGGTTACTATTATAGTGGGGGGGGTAGAATTTCTTTTCGAGAAGTTGGTAATAAAGTTCTCGTAGAGAACACAACACGCACATTGGCAGCAAAATAATATCCATGAACTGCTGAACTTATTTGTTTGGAAAAATTTCTCACTCACTGTACCCAACCAAGGGAACCGAAGATAAATTGGGCATTTGGCTACTATATTCTCTTTAAGTCGAGAGAATTCAGCCAATCTCTTTTGAATAACTGACCTAATCACATCTAGCTGGTACCCGTTTTTGGATAGAGTATTCGTAATTGTTTCCAATAATTTTAACTTGGAACAAATCATAAGGGCACAATATGTTAGGGTCCAAATTAGAGTTATCTTATGTTTTTTAGGGCAAAATGAATCCCAACATGTGTAGAAACCTGTAAATGTTGATTTGCGGTATATAGATGTATGGTAACAAGATGGCGTTTTTGTTACCAATGCATCAAGGAAGGCTATGGATGAATTGCACTTTCCCTCATAGGTGTACTTTAACGCAGGATGCATTCCATTAAGTAAGGAGAAAAAGGTGTTTGCTTCCATTTGGTTATTAAATAAACAGAATGTGTCATCAACATATCGGAAGTACACTAATGGTTTTATGGGTCCAGATAGTAAGCGCAAACAAAAATATTACGAAATTCAGCAAATTAGCGCCGCTTTTAATCATTAATAGGATTCGATAAAAGAATATTTTCTTTAGTTCATTAAATAGTTTAATAAATAGATGGTGTTATCTACTTCCCTCTCCATGAGAGCAAATTTATACACAAAGTGTGTTTTACTTTGTGGGAAATACAGCTCTCCGATAAAGAAAAAAAACGGATTTTAGTCCAATGATTTGAAGTATTCAGCCATTCCCGTGCGTTCATCTAATATTAAAGATTCGCTGTAAAATTTTAATTCTGCTTCAATGGATAGAACTGCAAATTTTTAGAGTGCCTAGAGTGCGTTTCCGGTCAACTATGTCATTCGAAGAGAACACTTACCGGTTATCACTAATGTTCTTCTTAGATTGACGAGGGTTTCACTTAACGGTGAAGCAAACACATTATATACGTCCGCAAGAACTTTGTAATTTTGCTTCCAAAGAATTCGGAATTGACTCAAATATAATATATATGTGGCATTAATTACAAGACAGTCAGTGAAGAATTAACAGATGAATAGAGTATCTTAATACATAGAGAATGATACATATTCACAACGTTAATTCAAATAATGTTTGGTGCTCGTAGGGTATAAAGATAAGGAGAAACAAGCGCTGTATTTAAAATGCCGGATGACGACTGGTATTTCACTTTTTTTTCGATCCGTCTTATCGGTCATTTCTCTTTTCTATAAACAGGAAATCTATGTATCTATATATCTATAAAAGGAACGTGTTTGTGTGTGTGCGTGTACATTCTCCAACGCAATAACTCTGTCAATTTTCCGTCTACAGACTCAAAATTTAATATGCACAGTACTGAGATTTGGGAAAATTTTTTGTGATTGGTTTTCGGCAAAACATTTGGCTGTTAAGGGGTCAAAGTTCAACGATTTGACCTTTGAGATTTCTACCAAACTCCTCCGACGATTTTGGGTCTAAACACTGGCGATTTTAGACATAAGTTTCTTGGACAGGGATATAACTTAATAACTTGATTTGAGCCCAAAAGCTTAAATGGTAAGGGGTTATAATAGGGGCCAAAATTTAAAAACATTGCCTGTTTTTTTTTTTTTTTTTTTTTTTTGCTCAACATACACCTCCAAACACCCGAGCAACGCCGGGATAAAATGTTAGTATATCTAGAAAAGTGAAAATGTCTGTCTGTCTATGGTAGTTAAGGAAGACTATTATACAGAAAGTCATTACTTTACATATTCACACTTTTTAATATATACATATGCACATAAGCTTATGAAGAGTATATAGGGCCCGAGGAAAACCTAGCCCAACTGCTAGTATATCAATAAAAGTTAACGTGTCTGCGTGTGTGTATGTTTGTCTGTGTGCTAATAACTCTGCCAATATTTCGTCTACAGACTCAAAATTTGATATACATCGTACTGAGATTTGGGAAAATCTTTGTGATCGGTGTTTGGCTACAACATTGGCTGTTAAGAGGTCAAAGTTCAACGATTTGTCCTTTGAGAACTCTACCAAACTCCTCCGAGGATATCGGGTCTTAACACTGGCGATTTTAGATATAGGTTCTTTGGGCATGGATCTAACTTAATGACTTGATTTGAAACCAAGACAATAAACGTTAAGGGGTCATAATAGGGGTTAAAGTTTTAAAAAAGTAACCGTTTTTTTTTTGCTCAGCATACACCGTCACCACCCGGGAAACACCAGACTTTAATGCTTGTTGTTAATATATTAATGTCTCAAGATATAGTTGTTATGTAAACTAGTAACTACGAAAAATATTGAGGTGAATTTTAATAAAAAATACTAAATCAGTTATATCGTATACTTCGGATTCTCGATGTGCACGAATACATTTTACCTATTTAATTAGGCCCTGTCGGTGGGGCATTAGAATACGCCTACTGCCTCCCTGCAGAGGGTAAAAGTCTCTCAATGGGGGTCCTGGATATGACCTTAAACTATATCCAGTGGTGAGGCCCCAGCTTGTGGGCTGTGGGGAGTGTGGAGCCACCCTTCAATTACCATTGTTCCCAGGTCCACTCTGACCCGGAGTGGTAGTACCTGTTAGGGTCCCAACTATGGGTTAAATACAAACTGACGTGAAAACAGCAATTATATTCCATTAAAAATGTTTTCTTCAAAATCTTTGGATTCTGTATTAAATAACCCGAAAAGGGTTGATGTGTCGTAAAACAAAAACAACCAATCAATCAACCTATTTAATTAGAAATGGAAAACAGACAGAATGATTTTTTTTTAATTAATCAAAAGGTGTAATGCACATGAATGCAGCTGAAGAATCAGTGTCAACCTGCAAGTAACGATTGTTTAACTTATTTTCATTAATTGATTATTTCGTTTTTAATTTACTCACTTTGCATGAACATTTTTTTTATTAAATGATCAAGACTTATTAAGGTAGTCAAAGATAACGTTTTATTAAATGAAATCATTGTCAGGACAAAATCCGGAGAGCTATGGGTTCAGTTCTTGATATGAATGTATTGAATGTTGTCATCTCCGAGGAAGACGAGGGCAAGCTTTACGACAAATCTGTGTTTTTATAAATTATTTTTGACGCTAAGTAAATAAAACAAATATCTTACTTCCTTACAGTAGCAAATAAGATTATTGCTGGTAATCTATGCTCCTATATTTTTTTGTTGCATTTTCTATACACCTATATTTGTTTTTTTGTTTTGATTTTTTTGGTGTTCATATTAAAACGTTTTTCTCACTTTAAGTATTTATTTGTTTCCCCACGAAAGCAAATGTGACACAAGGTCGATTTTAATCTTGGTGGAAAACCAGCTCCCCTAAAACAAGGGCAAATAGGGGGAACTCCGGCAGTATCATAAGAAATAGTCATCGTCTCAATATGAAGGGTTTCGCCTATATTGACCAAGGACCAATATCAAGGACCAGGATTAAGGACCAGGATCAAAGTTCAGCATCTGATAAGATGCTGACCTTTGATCCTGGCCCAAAGACCAAGAACAAAACAGAAAAGCAATTTTTCTATACATTTAAAAAAAAATACCCCTTTATTATATATGGGTCCTCATATTGCATTCAGCTACCAAGGATCTAGCTAATTTCCATATGTTTTTACTCATTCATTTTAATTAATTTCCTATTAGTTGCTTCAGTTTTCTAATGGGACAATCATCTTTAGTTAACTATTACGTGTAATTATGTTTATGCAGATATTCTACATGAGTTTTATTTGCGTAATATTTGCGTAAAAAGTTTATAGGGAACACAAACATTTTATGTATGTATATATATATATATATATATATATATATATATATATATATATATATGCGTATATATTGTGTAAAAAAAATTCCTACCAAACTACTCCATCAGTTTTAATTTAAAAACATGACATAATATATAGGGTATTCGAACCCATGCTAAACTTTATATTTGGGTTTAAGCCGGGAAAAATAGGTGATATTATTTGAAACTTAAAAAAATGAAATTTGTCAGGCGACGCCCATTACAAATACGCATGCGTAGCCTTTCATGTTTTAGTTGTTACTCTTGCAGCAAACATGTCTTATAGTCAGGCATTGACGTCAAAGACAAAAGTAAATTGCAAACTAACTGCTCTGGTTTCGATTCTCAGTCGTGGCGCACAAGTCATTTTTATTTAAATACTAGACTACCAGTGACCCGTTGAGTCAATATGTTATATTAGCTATGGAATAATTGTCTTAGTGTGACACTTGTGACATAATGAAAATAACTTTGTGACATCACAGAAACATTTCTATGAAATATATTAAAATGAAAAAACAATATAGATAGGTTTCTATGAGTCGTTCTGTTTATTATAATTGATTATTTTTTGAAAGAAAACTTACAAGCATTGAATTAAAAGTGGTGTGCCATACTTATAGGTAAATGTGCACTGAAGAGATACCATAATACTTAAAGTTAAATTAAAATTTTGATATATGTTTTGATTTAAACGCGAAACAAAACAGTTGGGACGCTGAAAACGTACACAGTAAAACGGTACGTATTATTGTCGCGATGATTTTTTATTTGTAAAACTAATTAAAAAAACATATTTTCGTTGTTATTTATTTATGTTGGTAGTACATAAGAAAATGTACTAAAGTTTTTTTTAAGAAAGGTGTCTTAAAAAATGGGGAATAAATTTTTAAAAAATGAAGGCGGTGGGTAAATCACAGTTGAAAAATGCTTCTATGGTTGTCTACGGGTTAAAGTAGACTTATTTGTAAGGAAATTGCAGTAAAATAACTTAAACATAATACGGAAATGAACGATGTAAAAAAATGCAGAAGGTATAAACAATTGTTCATTCGGATAATTTAAACGCGAAAAAAAGAACAATTTGGACACTGAAAACGTGCACAGTAAAACAATACGTTTTATTGTCGCATTGATTATTTGTTTATGTACGAATGTGACATCAGATGGCGTAAACCGGATGTTGGGTTACAGCACTCGTTACAGGGTCATTTGAGTTTTATGATTATAATGATTTAAAAGCATTACTATATATTGGGTCGATTATAATATAATAAATACAAGCAATCAAAATATCATATTTAAGCGTATGTTACAACCGAACAATGCCGGGCAGCTTTCTAGTGTTCTTAAAATGATCACTCAGAAGATTGAACTTAGTTGAACGCCTACTATGAGAATATATATAGAGTAAAGAGCAATTGAGTAAACTAAGAATACCTCTGTTGTGATAAATCGTCTGTAAGTAACACAGGGGATCATCGCCCACTAGACTTCAACGTCAATTCTGAATTTTGAAAAGCTCACCGAGTGGCACCCAGCATACATGTTGTTATAATGTTCTTTTTAGGCTCTATTTGACTTTTATAAATGTAGATGACTGAATCAAGTGCTAGGTAGTTTCTGCAGTGATAAAATGCACTAACGAATTTCCCAGTCGTTCCAGCAACAATTTGGGTGTAAATGTTTAATTTTAGAGTGGACTTCACTCCTAAGATTTCAACAAAACAAAGAGCTTTGTAAATGATGAGGCCAGTTTATTTCAACTACAAATATGTATTCGTATTTCTGATATTTTATTGATATTTTTATAACATATCAAATAATCTCAAGTTATTTAATCATAAATATATATTTTTAATGTTCTATCTTAAACGTATTAATATCTTCAATTTTTTATTCCTGGTGTACCAGTGTTACATAGGGGTGTTATTTTTAGAATGTACTAAAATTGTGGATATGTTTCGTTGTTCTTATTTAAGAGGCTTAGTGTGAGATTCGAGTCTTAGGAGTGTCCATGTGTTGAGTGTTCATATGTCTTAAGATATTCATGTTGTAGATATATCATGTTGGAGACATTGGTGAGATATAGACGGGTATATATAAAGAGACAGACAGTTCTGTATATATGAGAGACAGGATAAATGTTACTACACAATGAGAGGAGATTTGATATATAAATAGATAGACCGAGGGTTTGACGTTTATACTTTTGACGGTTCTGTGACGGGAGTATCTCTATAACATTTATACTTTGACACATATACTTTCTAACACATATTTTTAGATGATGATTTTATCAAAGGTTATTATAACATAAATGGGCAATACCTTTTCTGTTGAATAACAACGCGGAGACGCAGATACGAAAAAACATCTTGATGTCCTTTATTTCATGACCGGTCCTGATTTCGCTCGAAGAATTCAAAGTTTCTTTACATGTTTTTTCTTTAATCTTCGCTTCCAAGGTTTTGTGTCAGCGTCTGTCTCTGACCTCTCACTCGGCTCTCGCTCCCCTTTCTCCCTTCTTAGCAGACTGCATCTAAAACTCTACCTATATGAGAACTCGTCACGTCATCGCATGATTAAACATGTGCTCATCGAGCACGTTGGCTTAACATGCGTCACGTTGCAAAACTTGACATGACCCCGAGTTCAGTAACCATTTTTCGAATAACCTCTTTACAAAATATGTTTATATTTTTAATTGACGATTAAATTCCTTATTTTAATGTTCGTTTTTATAACAGAAACAAACTTCATCATTACAATCCTTTTCCAATAAACAGATATTTAACTATTTTGTGCGAGATAAACAATTGCGATTCCACATTCTTTATTTTCAATAACATTCTGTATTTATTTTAACTTATGATTGGAATTTTCAATTCCAAATCTCGCTTTGCAGGTTCGAATCCTTGACTATCCTATTTCATATTTATATTTAACTAATTCCCTATTTTTTAGTTACATGAAAAGGGACCAGCCCTTATCATGTAACACCAGTAGGTGTTTTCACTACAAGCGATAAGAATAATACCAGCATCATCAATAACCAGCATAAACTTTGTCTGAGCTACCTGCTTAATCTCTAAACTGATTAGGATAACCAATTAATTTCTAACTTTGCTAATAAGATCCCTAATGGGTAATCAACGGCTGTGATCCTAGGAATCGGTCATTAAGAAAATGGCGAACAGCAGTGTTAGTTTGAGTGTACAACAAAAGTAAATACACAGAAAGATTGGGGATAAGTTAAACAGTTTGCGCTCTCGTGTTATGCAAATGTATTAACATCGTAATTTATATAATAGTTCTCAACCTATGCCGTTTAGTTAAAAATCGAAAGTTTTCTCTTGGAACACAAACGAAAAAATCCCTTCAACATCGACAAGAAATCTACAATATTAAAGATATCGACAAGCGACATGTGGAATGACCTGCCAAAGTTGGACTGATCTGTAATACTTTTTCAAAACATACTTATTTACAAAGGAATGTGAACTCTATCAGCGCTAAAACCCACATACGAGCACTGTATAGCTCTATTTTGTTGCCTATAAACCGAAACTTTTTTCTACATATCATGTTCGCCCGGAACTATGAACCTCTTATTCATTTTTACTTACACTGCCAACTTTGACATGCTATCAAATATGGTTTATAAATATGTGATCCATGTTAGAATAATACTTCATCTTTGGTTCTAGAAGAGTAATATTTTTTACTTATTTTACAAATTATTCACCGATTTCTTATTACTTACTGTCGAATAGTCGTTTTTGAGATCAGTTTTTATCCTGCAAATGTTTTCATGATTCAAAGGCATTTGCTTCTATTTAGTGGATTTTTACATTTGTCGAGTTATGTAATTAACGTTTAGTTTTCTCATTTTTTTATGTCTCGAAATAAGAAAATATAGTTAGAATTTACAAATGTGATCGCAAACAAACATGTGTACGATTTAGGTTACAAAATGTTTACAATTGCTATTTCGTTATCATTTTCAGCAGATAAAAATATCGTCGACGTACCTAACGTAAATAGACGTTTTTTTTCTAATAGAATTAAACATTTTATGCTCCAGGTAAGACATGCAATTTTTTACACACGAAATGCTTCACTTTTTATAATAATTAAAACGTAATTTGAACTAAAGCATATAAACTCATCCAGATTTTAAACAAACAAAATAGCAATACAAAAACTGCCTGGAGACGATTAAAAATACATGAAACTACTTAGAAAAAGAACAAATAGACAAAAATGACTATGGAACCTTCTTACACACATTCGACCAAGATAGTAGAACGACCATACGAAAAATGGACAAATAACAAAAGAAGACGATTAAGCACAAACAGTCCGTGCTCTTCAACAATGTCTGTGTACATGAAACATGCTGCCTAAACGCACAACATTCGTATATATATATATATATATATATATATATATATATATATATATATATATATATATATATATATATATATATATATATATATATATAACGATTTGATCACTGTCTGTCTGACGTAATGAACATTTAAATTAAAATGTTTAAAAATTCAACGCTATTTCACATGATTAATGGTAGCCGAATGGATACGGCCTCCGCTAATCGAGCTAGAGATGTCTCGTGTCGCGGGGTTCGAATCGTTCGAATGGTAGTAATCGTGACACCCTGCACTGAAGAATCCCGAAAGGATGAAACACTAGTGTCTGTAGGTGTCTAATTATTATAGTAAAAAAAATAATTATATATATAAATATATGTATATATATATATATATATCCAGGATTACCCACTAAAAATTAGCCCAGAAAATGTAGTAGAGGAGGACTATTCATTTATTTTTAAATTACCTGTAGCACTGTTTTAATTATCTGTAGTGTTATAAAAGATGCTAGAATTGCTTTCCGTTGACATCTATGCATTTCTGGGCACTTGTAATCACGTTTGCAGATGATGTTTGTAGATCTTCTCTAAAGGTTATTCTGATAGCGCTGGGAATGTTCTCTTTTAGTTTGTCTGGCTTGTGAGAATTACTTGAACAAACGTGTTATTTTAAAATCCCCCAAAGATAAAAAGCACATGACGACAAGTTCGGGGAACGTGGTGGCCACAAACCTTTGCTTATTGTGCTCTCGTATGTAAACATGATATGAATTCGTGTCAGGGATCTGTGAGAAGTGTGGCATGTAGGGCCATCTAGTTGGAAAAATAATTTCATTTTGTCTCGTGGTGTCCCTTGGTCGTAAAGAGAAAGCTTTGGTAGATCGAGCTTATTTTAACTGGGCCGCTTTATGTAAAAAAAAAATTGATTAGAGAAAGATTAGAAGAGATAGGGTTTATTTTAAATGGGCCACTCTGAATGTACACGCAATTTATGCAACCTATTAGATTAAGGTAATTATTTGTCCGAAACACTAAGTAGTAATAATAATAATAATAATAATAATAATAATAATAATATATATATACATACATATATATAGAGAAAGATAGATAGATTGATAGATATATTTATATACTAAGTGTGCTCAACACTACCTATCAAATTGCTAAAGGATATATATATATATATATATATATATATATATATATATATATATAAGATTTTATGTGAAGATGTACGTATGCGACAACACATATTTATACGTTAAAGTCGGTTAAGTTTTAAGGTGTGTAGCTGATGACAGAAAAGACGTAAACGACGATGACTGGTGAGCTAAATGTTTCCATTTCGATTCTAGATGGTATTATCAAAGTCATCATTTTAACTTTAAAACTCAATTCTATATATATATATATATTGAGTTCGAGATAAGAATTGGTATTAGCACTATAATAATAAATTAATAAAATCTAAATTAATATAATAATAATATTTAAGCGTACGTTAGGATGAAGTGTCGCCGGGTGGCCACTAATTTATATTAGCTCCGCTAATCTTTAAATCGCTTTGACTCTCGAGTATATATCCGACGCAGTTAGACACAGTTAAACAACTAAAAACAACCACACTCTATATAAAACCGTATGAGATATCAACGGATACACACTCAACAGTCAAAACAGGGAACCCATATGCTGTTGTCCCTAGTGACAAGCAATAGAGAATTTACTTTTGTTATTTAATAATTACAAATAATAATTCTGCATGAATAAAAAATATCATATTTAAGCGTATTATACGACAGGACAACGCGGGGTGGCTTGTTGTAAATACTAATGCATGCACACACAGACATATATATATATATATATATATATATATATATATATATATATATATATATATATATATATATATATATATATATACTAGCAAAAGTACCTGTCGTTAAGTGGGTTCAAAAACAGCTCACAGAAAAAGGACTCTGATTTATAAAAGTATGATAGATTACACTGGTCAACAAATTTTTTTTTTCTTTGGCAGACCATCTAGGAGTGTTTTCTGGGGTTTTGAAGGTCGCTGATTACGAATATACCCTTGGTTTTGCCAGATTGGCTCTAGTTTAGAAGATACTGATAGCCCCAAATAAGCCTAAACTGCTAAAATTCTCCCTGAAATACTTCAATATAGAAGCAGTAAATAATAATTTTCTGATATTATTGAATCATTACAATGACTATGTATATATTGAAGTATTTCAGGGAGAATTTTTATATAATTATTTATATAGGGAGAATTTTTATATAATTATATACTGTAATTACTTAATAACATGTTCCATAAATATAGTTGCAGTATAAATTAAACAGTAATTAAGAATTTTCTTTTAAATTCCACAGTTGAAAATGAGTTCCAGAGAGAAAATGAGTTCTAGAAGATGTTGCAGATATGAACCGGATGTCTTTTGTTACATCTGTGGACAGTATATGATGGCACAACAAAAGAGGAATATTACAGACTTTGTCAAGAGGGCGTACAAAGCATACTTCGATATGATACTTGGTGACCATAAATGGCTGATTTGTTTGGACTTGAAAATGGTGAATTCTCTGCTTGGTCAGCAAAGTGGGTACACAAAGTATCCCTGCTTTCTTTGTTTGTGGGATAGCAGAGCAAGAATCCAGCACTGGAGAAGGGAGAACTGGCCAGAACGAGAAAGTCTCGAAGTCGGCACAGCCAACGTCATCAATGAGCCTTTGGTACCCAGGGATAGAATCATCTTCCCTCCATTGCATATAAAACTAGGGCTCATGAAGCAGTTTGTTAAGGCGTTGAACAAGGATGGGGATTGCTTCAAGTAAATATGCAGGCAATTTCCAGGTCTTCCCATCGAAAAAGCTAAAGGTGGCATCTTCGATGGACCTCAGATTCGAACGCTCATGAGGGATTCTGACTTCACTAATCATATTAACACGGTTGAGTTAAATGCTTGGATGTCATTCACAGATGTAGTGACAAACTTTTTGGGAAATCGCAAAGCTGACATTTACAAGCAATTGGTCCGTAAGATGCTTACTGCATACGGAAAACTAGGGGCAAATATGAGCATTAAAGTTTATTTCTTGTTTAGCCACCTCGACAGATTTCCTGGTAATCTTGGTGATTACAGTGAGGAGCAGGGAGAGAGATTCCATCAAGACATCAAAACAATGGAAGAGAGGTATCAAGGCAAATGGGATGAGCACATGATGGCAGACTACTGCTGGAACCTTTTGAGAGACTGCCCAAAAGTTGCTCACAAGCGAAAATCGTATAAACGTCAATTTTAGTTTTGTGAATAAAATATTGTTTTGTGTGTTCATTGTAACTAAGAATCTAATGTATAATGCTTTGCATTAATTTATGATATATAACTGATTATGTAAATGTTTTTTTTCACTTGGAGAATTAAAATTCAGCAAATTTTTAGCAAATTTTTTGTATATCCTCAAAATCTATGAAAAGTGTTCAGTTATAGGATAAATGAAATGATGTTATATCTAACTTAACTTGTTAGATTGAGATTTTACACTGTCTTTGTGCTTTAAGATTATCATAAAAATCAATATCTGACATTTATGCACTATTTAGCCGTTTTTTGTACGTTTAGCTATGGTCGCGAATGGGTGATTTCAGACAAACGACCCCCTGTGATATCTCAAAAACTAGAGCCAGATTCGGATTCAGCGCCCTTGAAAACCCCAGAAACTAGTCTTACTTTGCCTGCCAAAAATATTGTGTTGACCAGTGTTATAAAAAAAGTAAGAGTTGTAAAAGGATAGCTTCGAATTCGGGGATATCAAAACCAAAGCAAAATATGATAAAAGTAAAAATAAAATAGATAAACCCCATAATTTATTATACCATACCTGTTCACACTGAAACACTTATCACAATATTCTGTGGATCTATATTAAAAAAACCTTGTTAAACTTTGTGACATATTTCCATACTATGGAGGTCAGGCGCAAACGAACAGCCCATAATTTTATTATACCATATTTCTTCAAACTGAAACATAATTATCAAAGTATACTTACGCATATAGATATGAAAAGGCTTTATTAATGTTTGTGCCTTTTTCCATTTTATGGAGGACAGGCGCGAACGCAAACCTCACAATATTATTATACCATCCCTATTTAAGTTAAAACATACTTATCAAAGTTTTCTTATGTACATCTATATGAAAACCACTTGTAAACTTTTTTTTTTAATTTTTAAATTTGTTATTTCTATACTTTGTGGACCAGGTGCGTACGCAGACCCCACAATTTAAAGGAATCATCATTATGCAAGATCAAACATACCCATTCCTGATCCTCGATACATTTTCTATCATTATATGTGATCAGTTTTCTATAATAGTCAACCATATAGGAGCCTACTCGTGAACACCCACACAGACGTTCAGCTTTATATTATATATATATATATATATATATATATATATATATATATAACTACTTCATTTACTTACATAAAATTAATACACGAAAGTATAGATTTATGCGTAAACTTTAAGTATTTACTTCAAAAGTGTTCAATACGTAGGTAGAGCTAGTTAGTAATTTATTAATATATATTTTATAAATTTATATATATATATATATATATATATGTGTGTGTGTATGTATATATATATACTCTATGTTAAATGTAATGAAACATACAATCTGGTAAATATAATAAGGTGGTAAAAAGTGCTCAATAAATAGACAAAAATATTACTTAAATCACTTTAAGCTATACAAAGTTACGTTGGTTACAAAATCTGAACTAATGTTTCGATCTGGGTACGTATTTTCTCAGTTAACCCATTAATGGGGAAAAAACCGGAAGAACTTTTATCTTATATAAAATTTAGAACTTTAATTAAGTCAACAAAACACTTGCTGAAATCACTAGAATAGAACAGGAGTACTTATTAATAACATTGACGTCGGATCTGAGAATGAAATATGACTCTCTCTCTCTCTTTCTCGTTCTCTCTCTTTCTCTCTATCTCTCTCTTTAGGATCGCAAACTGTGATTCTGAAGATCTGACGCAGCTGAAGACATGCAGATAAATATTTAGAAAGAGAGAGAGAGGGGGGAGAGAGAGAGAGAGAGAGAGAGGGTGGATGGAGAATCACATTGGCCCGGGCAAGGACGGGGTCAGATAGAAGAAAGAAAGAAAGAAAACCAGTAAGTGATAACAGACGACTATCGCTATCGTAACAAATTATCCGTACGTAGAACACTTATCATATTTTTAACTTTGTTTATGTCTATATTAAAATTCGTGTCGAAAAGGGAGTTTGAATCCAAAAGCAATAAAATATAAAGACTTAATTTTTCAGTATAAATAATTACTTATATAAAATGTATTATTAGAAATCGCAGACTCAACTTTCCAAATTTCATTTAAAAAAAAAAGTTAAATTACCCGTATAGGTTTAATAATAGTCCTTCATGATTCAAATAGGCCAACTCTAATGTACAATATTTTGAATAAAATAATGTTCTTCGTTGTTAATAATTTGTAACATATATTTAATCTAATTAATGATTAAGAAAGGGATAACACATGCATTTAAAAAAAAATATTAAGATAGAATTATAAAGATTAATTTAACATTTGCTTAAATTACATTTTAATCCCAAACAAGCAGCAGTGCCACTTTGATGTAAGGAGCTACAATCAGGAGCATAAGCTGCAGGAATGCTATGTGGGGAGTTGAGCATCAAAATGGATGTTTACATTACATTTACATTAAATTGGTTACGCTTATTGTATCAAGAGAAAATATAAAATAAAGTTAAAATAGGTGCATATGCTTTTAAGGGAAATTAAGGAGAAATATTATAGAAGAGGCAATTAGTAAAACCACGTCTACTTAGATTGTTTACTAAATATTAGACGCAATAAAAAGGTAATGATATCTAAGGTAGGCCATATAATAAAAGAGGGCTTATATTACAACACTAATAACGATACAGATTTGAGGGAAGTATGTTTATAATATTATGTAGAGTACAATCAACCTTTAGAACTATTTCTAAAGAAGTATGTTTGTCTTAAAAATCTTTTTATATAAGTAAAATAAATATGTCCCAAATTGTGACACCTATTTAAAATAAAGTGAAACAAGCATAATTATTCAATTTTCGACGAATTAATTTTACTGAACAAATCCCGGTTCTTAGCATAATAAACACATTTGAAATAATTTCTAGTTACAGCATTCCAAAAAAATACGGTAAAAAAAATAAACTGTTTCTGCCCTGAAGAATGCGCTCTGCTTGATGAAAAAAGTATATTTTAAGCCAATATCGCTTTGTTTATTACAAAAAACACACAAAGAATTTTGTACTGGCTTCATAATTTTTAGTTTTCAATTTTAATTTAAGCAACGTTTTTATCACGTAGAAAACTATCCATAATTTAAAACACACGCGACCACAAGTTTTTCTGGTTTTAAAATTTAAAATTAACAATATCACTATTGCAGAACACTGCGCGAACTTCGCTTTTTTAGTGATATATATATATATATATATACATATATATATAAATATATATATGTATGTATGTATGTATATATATATATATATATATATATATGTATGAATAAAATATCAATACGAAAAATATATGAATGCTTCTATCTTTTCTGTATTTATTTCCTGTGTGTTGACGGTGTGGAATACAAAAAGTCTTTTGAAAAAGACAAGAATGTTTCCTTCAAAAGCACATAATTTCGACCGATCCTTAGATCTTCCTCAGTGTGAATGATAGAAAACATGAGTGAGCGGGCAGAGTTAGCAGCGGGGGGATGGGCACGGGTATAGCCATTAAGGTAAATAACTATCTGAATATGACCCTTCCAGCATTTTCGACTTGGAATGGTCAGCAACTTGTGTGGCTCCATTAAAAACCAAGTCCTTCCACGTCACCATATATATATATATATATATATATATATATATATATATATATATATATATATATATATATATATATATATATATATATAATGTGTGTATACGTTTGCATTTACGGTCTAATTACGTTGAAACACCGGTTCCCGCTGGATCATCGAAGTTAATCAACTAAACCATCTCAGTACTAAATGGGTGACCATTTGGGACTACTATATGTGCTGTATGTGCTCTCCGCTTATCTCGGCATTGTTTCCAGTCCGTCTGGACTTCTCATTCCCACTGGCTTCAAACAGTGCCAATTCAGAATAAGTGTGGGTGAGATTGTGCAACCCTTGCCTCACAATTACACGCGCAGCTGCCCCTACAGTGGGTATCCTTTGTCTTTTGAGACTGAAAACGGAGGCACGGACAGATACACATGCATATAATGTTTTATACCTAATTCTGTATATATATATATATATATATATATATATATATATATATATATATATCAGCATGTCAGCTGACATTCAATACATGAAATATCTCTCTGCTTCTTCCCCAGCAATTCTTTTTTATCCGCGTGCGCTCCCTATTTCTATATACGCGCTTTTACGCGAGCGGCAATTCTCTGCCCATTTTTATGGATTCTGTCTTCGTATGTCATCTTCAGTGAAACAAGACCGATATATCCATATATAATTGTACCTTTTTTCTCTCTTTTCACTTATTATTTTTATGTAATTCGAGAAATAAGGAAATCTTCTCCTTTTTTCCCTAACATCCAACCTTGTTTTTATGGAACATAAGCACAAATCATACATGCGAAGATGAATTGAAACACAGAAACGATGAGTAAGAAACAAAAAAAAAGAAAATCAAACGAATATTCCTTTTGTTCTCATATAAAATGTAATGCTTCTTTGTTGGATTGCGACATTTTTTTTTTTTTTTTTTGCTTCAGGTTTTTTTTTTTCAGACGAAACTGACATTTGTTTTTGATTTCGAATCCATGCGCATATGGCAGTTTCGACGTTTCTGCGATTCTTTAGCTGTTAAAAACACTGTAATCGAGTCGGAAGGTACAAGGTCCAACTCTGTCGCCTAAGAATCTACAAATTCTGATTAGTTATTCAACGTCTAGAATTACAAAATATCTGACTCCGATACATCTTCTGTGTTGTTTGAAAACAATAAAGTGCGCTCCTGACTCCGATTACGACTCATAACATCATTACAGTCCAGATTTCGATTCTAAGCCTATTCCAAATCCACCTACATCCGAAAACGCAAAACTATTTAAATTAAAATTCATTAGACTATGTAATCTTAAAACGATGGATATATAAACTTTATAAGCGCCGAAATTAAACGACATTAATTTGGACCAGTACCTCGATGAGCAATCGTTTTAGAATACCATATTATGTAAGCTATTTTGTAGAATCGTAAAATATTTTCGCTAACATGATCCCGAACTAGGAATAGGCATAAAGAGTTAAACGTGTGCTTTTTTCAAGATACAATATGAAACAATTTTCAAATATTGAGGCGAAATAACTAAACAAACAACAAATAAAGCAATCTTAAACCTGCATTTAAAAAATCAGAGAAGAACGGCAAATCAATGTTCTAGAATGACAAAATATTTGAAACAACTATGAAGACGTAAATACGTAGTTAAATGCAAATTACAGTCCACGAATTATCATCGACTTCCTGCACTCACGCTTGGACGCCCCTTTTCAGACTTTTAATTATTTAAAATTGAAACAGTTATGTATAAAATAATAGTTACTTATAGACTTATTTCATAGAGAATGAACCGAATTTTTATTATATTTACCCGTAAAGTTTTTGTTCACACAAGAGATACTTTTACAAAATATTGTGATTATTCTATAGTTTACTATCATCGTGTTCACATCCGACAAAATCTGATTTAAAAAAAAATATTAACTATAGAATGGAGTCAGTATGGTCCTTTTAAATATACACTAATATCATTTATACAGATTATAAAAACGATCAGTGATTATGTAAAATAAAGATACATATAATGTGGCTCATGTAAAAATATACGGTTATCAGTTTTCATATGAATAGTTCCAAAATCACTTGAAGTTCTCTCTTGAACAAGTTAAAATATAACATTTTTCAAGGCTGATAATTGTTTTATTTATTAATTTGACCAATTTTTATCTGACCATAATTTGTATCGTCACAAAGATAAAATATTGGTTGTTTTAAATAAAATGTAATATTTACGAATTTTATTACATATTAGAAAAAAATCCATACCGTTTTATATATTTACTGAATACTAAACTAATTGCATGGAAAAAAGAAAAAGGTATTATTTGTTAATAATAGTTTATTTATCTACGAGACATTTTTATTTAAAAAAGAATAAGTTTGGATAGCAAATTATTCAGAGTCAAATCAAAGGTGGCATAGCATTTCGGCGGGATGTTGAGGTGTACATTCTGAGGTGGCTGAAGTAGAAAAAAGCTAAAAGAGAGTCAGACATGTTTTCAAACCTACGCCGTTAACTGAGATAAATTTGAAAAAGTACAAAATAAAAATTCTACAAATATCTTTCTGGAAACTATAATACGAACATACACACTTAGGTTAACACGCCATATTTCTTTTTTGTATAGCTGTGTTTTCATACCTTATTGTTTTGTATATATTTATTATTGCCTTGCATTTTTTTCGTTTTCTGCGTGTTTCAGTTATTGTTTCCTTCTTATATGTTAACATATATCGTTCTTTTATTTTTATCACGTGGTTTTCTTTTTTACTCGGCTCGCCATTTTGCTGTCATTTTTCGCTTTTATTTTCACTATTTTTTACTTTCGAGTGATTGTGTTTGTGTCTACATGATTTCTGCCACATTATTGTTGTCTGTTCTATAATTGAATGTCATATTTCCCTGGAAGCATATATTTTATGAAAATCGTATTTTTTACTTATGGATGGCTTAAATAACTTCTATATGTTCTTGATCTCTCCTTAACACTGGCCTAATCTAATAATACCCCGAAAAGCATCAATTTGTGGAAATAAAACGTATTGCCTCAAAACTATAACTCTTTTTCGTCGATTGTATATTGGCATAGTCTAACTATTAGCTCACAAAACATATGTTTATAATAATTGCTCTGTTATATTTTATGGATTATCCAAATATCGTTTGAGTGTTTAATGACTCTGCTGAATGGATCACGTTATTTAATAATCAGTAACTAACGTAACATTGGTGTTTTTTTGGTGTAGAAGATAGAATTTAGATGAGACAAAATGTAGTTAGTGTTTTATAAATAATAAAATAGACAAATATAATGTAAAGTCCAATATGAACCAATCAGCATATGAAATAGCATTTTTTTTCTAAACTGTATAGAGTGGTGCAATGTTATAATGTACTGGTTACTCGACTAGGAGAGCTATGGTAAAAATACAGAAACTCTGAACATCATAACCCGTTTTTCTTCTCTCTCTCTCTCTCTCTCTCTCTCTCTCTGACTCTAATTATTGCAAGTACTGACGAGTCGGTGACTATATCGTAAATCTATGGAAAGATGATAAGAACGTTGCCTTTTCGCAAGTGCAATTGACATGTCTGTTCTTTTTTTTTCTTCGGGCAACTTTTTAATTTTTTTAATTTGTTTATTTTTTCTATTTATGTATTCTTTCTTTTGATTATTTCCTTCATCTATCTTTGTTCTTTTTATCAACAAAGGATTTTCTATTTTATTTGTGCTATTTCCATTTGTTGCATTTGTACATTTTTATTCATTCTTTGTAGTTCCTCATTTCATTCTTATCTCTAAGAGTCCATATCTTCATTTTAAATTCTCTTTAATTTTATTGATGATATTTATTTTATATTCGTTGCTTGTCTTTTCTTAATGTTCTTTTTCGCCAATAAAATTATCTCGCTCTTCATTTAGGTATTTCCTTGCACATATTGTTTTTTTCTGTATTTTCTGCCTCTACACATGTGATGTATTTCTTTTTTTATACATACATTTGTATGTGACAATCGATGTGTTTCTTTCTATCCCTATAATTCATTATCGATTCTTTCTTCCTTTCTTTTCTTTTATTTTATATTTTGAATAATATATCTTCCGGTAACTATATTCTCTTTCGTTTATTCTGATTTCTTTTCATTTCATTATCTTTCCATCTTTCTCACTATGCACATTTACTTTTTTATCTTTTTGTAACGTGACCGTTTGAGGAGCGATACTGCTCCACATTAGGCAGGCTGAAATCCCATAAAACTCTGAGTAAGACCGGGTAAATATGCTGAGATTGTCCGTTAATGAACTGACGATGTATATATGTAAACACCTGTAACTTTTGTGAGTTAGAAAATCTGACTTTGTCTTTCTTTTTCGGCGCGCATGCAAAGCTGTACCTTTGCTCTTTAGCAGAAATCAACACAGAGCTGAGACACTGAGAATTAATGTGAAGATCTTCCATCAAGAGACGATCATGAGCCACAGTTTCCGATGGGGTTAGAGGTCAGTTGCTGATCTGAGCACAGAAGGCCTGTCACATTTTATTTCTCGTCTATTTCCCTTTCTTCATTCTTCAAATTATTTTCCTGTAACCGTTGTATTTATAATCAGACTTTCATGGTTTTCGTTTGGTTGTTTTTGTTTTACGGCATATCAACCCTTTTAAGGCTATTTAATGCCGAATCCAAAGATTTTGAAGAAAAAAAAATTAATAGAATATATTTGTTGTTTTCAAGTCGGTTTCTATTTAACCCATAGTTGGGGCCCTCACAAGTACTACCACTCCGGGTAGGAGTGGACATGGGAGCAATGCCAATTAAAGGGTGGCTCCACACTCCCCAAGCCCCGCAAGCTGGGGTCTCACTACTGGATTTAGTTTAAGGTCATATCCAGGACCTTTAATGGGTTTCAGAAAATATTCAAAGTATCTGTCCGTCTGTATCCCATGTTTTGTTTTTCATCCAATTATTTGTTTTTTTTTCCTTTTTTTTCTTTTTCAGCCATTTCATTTTAGCTCGTAATATAAATGTATTTATAGTTATCATTCGTCACCGTGTTATTGTTTTGCTTTATTATTGCAAATATATTTTTACTTACATTATGTTTATTTATTATTTTTATTTCGTTTTATGCATTGCTTGTTGTTTCCATCTTTTATGAAAAAAAGCTAGTTTGTATATTTTCTCTTTCAGTCATTCTTATTTAATCAAGTTTTTTTTCTTACGGTTACAAAATTTGATTTTTTTCCCCAATGTCTACTGTTTCCTTCTTTTCTTCATCACTATTGGAATCCTTTTTCATCGTTTCTAGTATTCTTCATACGTATGAATAACATTTCCCTGTTGCACTTATTCATTTTCTTTGTTCATTGTCGTTTCTTTTTATAATGATATCAGCTACACACCAGTTTTGTTTACGCTTAGAGCAAATTTCAGAGACAAAATCTGTCTCTAAGTCCGAAGGGAATTAAAAATCTAATTATTTTCTTTTCCAGATTAGTGAAAAAATATTGGGAAATGTGATGATTTAATAATCTTTTTAGCGAATATCCAACAAAAAAATTATTTTTTTTTAATATATTTTGACATCTTCTGAAAAAGTATCTTTTACACTGAGAACTGATTTCTAATAATTTATAAATCCAACAAAACTATAGATTTTTATTAGTAATTTAATTCCACAGATGTGCATATCTTTTGAGGACACAATTCACGGTGATAATCATCTGTATGGAGAGACAGTAAATATTTTAAAAATCTATTGTATAATCGATCTACAGTATGTGTTGCGTTAAATACAGATTTCTTGTATTCATTTCGCTTTATATAATTCTCTTCCATAAAAAGGAAAATATACAAATAGTATGTTGCGTTTTTACTTCGCGCAGCGTACATGAATTAGTAGCAATCCGCGTTGCCCTTGGTATACAGTTCTTGAACCGTTGGATGCAATCAGTTGCACCTATCAACTTAGATGTTACGTTGTAACTTCACGACGAGAACATGAATCAGTAAACATCCGTGTCGCCTTTGGAGTACAGTTGTTTAACCGTCTGTTGTAATCACTGGGACGTATTCAATGAAAGTTTATTAATCAGAAAAGAAAGGTCCATAAGAAACCAAAGAAAAAAACTTTATTTTACAGTGATTGGCTACTTACGTGTGTAGTTGAGAAAGAAATACCAATATGCATATTGACACGCTACGCATAGGTCGACTGGTTCGCCCCATACACATCCGGCTCTTTTGAACTGTCGCATCGGAGTGACAGAATTGTCTTTGCACGAAATTTCAATTATTTTCTTCAGCGTCTGTTTTGGCGCCAATCTTTACCGCTTGGTGTAACTGAAAATGCAAATAACGGATGCTGGTATGTATGGTAACATAATGCTCTACCGTAAGAGAACGCGCGTATCTAAACAGCAGCAGCAGCAACAGCCAATTCATGCAAATATACAAGCTGTGTGCGAGGGGACTTCACGTTGAGGAAGAAGAAAGGAAAACGATTATAAATGGAGAACGTGTGCGCAGACCGATGATCACGTTAAAGGGTAGAGAGGGATAATGTTGACCAAAGCTGATAGGAAAAGACGTATCCTAAACATAGTTGGACAACAGCAGACGATCATGCGTTCGACACATCCGATTCTTGTTTAGCACATTGGAGTACGATAAAAGTTTGGAACAGGAGAAAATGCGTAATTCTGGAAAGTACTTGTAAATAAATGGTTGTTGTTTCACTGAGAAAAAGAGGCGTGTCTTATTATTTACTTGTCTGTTTCCTTTGTGATGATGTCTATATGTTAACTCATGTGGAACATTATACTACACATGATTATAACTGCTAAAAACATTGAATTAAGCTCTATTTTACGTATTTTGGATTTTGTCAACTGTATAGAAGTTTACCAAATAATCAGATCTTGCGTTAATCATTAACAGACGTTTTCTCGTAAGCGACATGCTACGCAACTGGGGCGGCTTTCATTTGGATTGACATTTATGGGTATTGGAGCTCCACCAAATAAAAACCGACATTTTAACTCTTTGGCTTCGTAACTCTATCGTTAGAGATAGGAGGCATAAAGCTATGATAACAGTTGTATAATAATCAGTAGGTCTATGGCAACAAAATATTCTTTTCATTGTTTTGACTCGCAGGTATATATTCGACACATTTAGACACAGTTAATAAACCGAGAACCACATCACTCTATATAAAAGCATATACGGTATCAGCGGATATATACTCGAAAGTCAAAACAATGAAAACAATATGCTGTTGCCCCAGCCCTAATAATAAGTAGGTGAATAACCTCTATTAGCTTTATTGCACCAACTACTCCAGGTCCGAGGTTATAGAATCAATTTCGATTAAGCAATAACAGAACAATTTTCTGAACACTGTCAGCATTTCCATGCTTTGTAAAAAAAAAATATATTAGAGTTGTAAGATTGGCTTACGTCAAAGATAAAAATGGCTTCTAAATAGTCTTTTCCTCATCCGACCTTGAGGAGAATGTAGAGTGAAATCCGAACGTATCTGACTTATTTATAAATCATTTCAACTTGTAGGTATACAAGGACAGTCACTGTAATTAATCAATTTAAACTCATTATTAACTTTAACTTCATCAATGACCTAGATAATACGATCAATATATAGTGTAATTTATCTATTAATTTTTGTTCAGTAGCATACTCCCATTATTCCATGAATGAGTAACACTTGACTCGTTCTGGCGATCTCCACTGCGTAATTATTTTACATTTTTCTTCTTATCTCAAAGGAAGGCATGTCCAATTAGGAAATATTTAATGTTAATATTCGTTGGCCTCTCTTTAAAACGATGCCATAAAAAAACTTATCTTTCCAAATTACTCCAAGTCATCGGCTGATATTAAAATTCCTTTTCATTTTTAACATTTACAGAAAATAATGTAATATTCCAAAGTACACACCTCATGGATTATTTCCCTTGTGAAATATATATGAGAACCATTTAAAAATCTTAAGAAATTGTTCGGATTCTTGGAGACAATTTCTTATCAACTTTGTTATACATGGAAGCTCCCGGTGTGTAGCGACGAAATCTACGTCGATTCGGCTAACTGTACTTTCTGTTGCATTGGATTTGACAGTCAGAAAGAACCTGCTGGTGATTACTGACATATATCAGCTACAATCATAACATAAGTTAATTTATCTATTTAAAGGGAGATAAAAGCAGAGAACAGAAACTTGCTATCACTTTCTTCAATATAATGTTGACTTCATTTAAAAACCAAGCCCTCGACAGCTTCCAATATATTAATAAATATTATTTGGCTCATTTATATTTTCATTACAAATGTGGAGGTATTTGCATACTCCATCATGTCTCCCTGTATAGTAGCCGTCTCCTAGAAGAACTTTGCAACTTGATATCAGATGACCAACACTTCCAATTCTATATGGCAGAACCTGCATTTATTGTCATTACTGATCCCTGCCATCTTCTTGAATGCATTGATCATCAATCACTGGTCTTGGGCAGCCATTATGACCCTTTCCTGATCGTGGTGGAGGGATCCTCTTTTGAGCCAGTTCAAAGAACCTTCTTTATCTATGTATTCCTGAGAAAGTTCCCCCAGAAAATACTTTGCACGCTGATGTTGTTCCCATTCTTTAAAGTTCATCTGTTGAAAGGTCTCGGTATATTTCTGCCGGCTCTTTCTTGCTATTTCTGTGGCACACTTGATTTGGTGTTTTGTCCTCATCTGAGAGACAGCTCTGACCAAAATCCTTGGCCAGCTGGGTGAATGATGTTGTTCTGCTGGCTCTTGTCTCTTGATGTTCATATACTATTGAGAGGGTGTCATTCTGGGAGCTTCTCAGATACTGACCGGTGCTCACAATAGTTGCCCTATGTTGATGATTAATCTCTGAGAGTCCCAGACCTCCTCCTCCACTGGGCAACTACAGCTTTGGTAGACACTGATTTCTGTATATTATTTTATGAAGCGTTAGTAGCTTCTGTGTATTTACATCTAGCCGGTTGATGTATTTTTGTGGCCAGTCAATGATACCAAATCTGTACGTTATTACTGGCATAGCAAGGTTGTTTATGGCAGTAATTTTATTTTTTATTGGTGAGCTGGGTTTTGCATATTTTCCTCACCCGGCGTACTTATTGTTTACTAGTCTTCTCCCTCATCTTGGCATGCTGCATGTTCTCGTTTTCCTCAATGCCAAGGTACTTGTAAAGCTCATGTTCTTCGAGATCCCTGATATCGATGTTTTCATTAAGCTGCATATTTTCTGTGTGGGTCTTTTTCCTAGCTCTGAGTGTATATTTGGCACATTTATCCAGGCCAAACTTTATTCTGATGTCACTGGAGTATGTGTGTAGTACCTGCAGAAGGTGGTGCAGATCGGTGTCAGAGCTAGCATACAGCTTAAGATCATCCATGAAGAGCAGATGGTTTATTCTCTTGCTTGGATCTCGATGGCGTCCCTGATTTTTTTTTAGGAGCTTGCTTAGTGGGTCTATTGCCATTCAGAAGAGTAAGGGAGATAAACTATCACCTTGGAATCTTCCCCTTTGGATTTTTACTTCAAGGATGATGGTTTTTCCTCCATTGTGATTTGATGATATTGTAATTTTCCACATCTGAAGGTAAGCAGCCATTGTTTGTCTAATTATCGGGTGGACTTTGTATAACTCAAGGCACCGAAGTACCCATGAGTGTGGCACGCTGTCAAATGCCTTCTGGTAATCAATCCATGCCATGCACATGTTTTTGTGTCTCTTCCTTCAGTCTTCTAGGACGGTATTGTTAATAGCTGGTCTTTGGTAGCGAGACATTTTCTTCTGCACCCTGTTTGCTCTTTTTCAAGGTAGGTCCCAGAAGATAGATGGTCATATATACCATCGGCTATGTAGCAAGACATTTTCTTCTGCACCCTGTTTGCTTTTTTTCAAGGTAGGTCCCAGAAGATAGATGGTCATATATACCATCGGCTATCAGACCAGTGAAAAGCTTGTAGGTAGTTGTAAGGCAGCATATTTACCTGAATATTTAACTCCGTATATAAATAATCGTATTTTTATTGTATGTTAATCATGACGTAAATGCCGTCTTTTAATGTTCAGTTCATCGGATAAAAAATATTGTATCGTAGATCAACATATTAGGAGAAAGCATGGTATATATGCGTAATATGTCATCGTGGGCATTGCTCTTTTGCTAAGTTCGACCTTTTCCGTAAGAGAATACATAATTGCATTCCCAAATATTATTTACTTATGACAATGACCAATTAAGTTTAATGGAGTCGTAAGTTTATTAATAATAGACTTAACCTATGAAAAGTACGTTTTTTTTTTAGTATGAACAATCGAAACTTACAGGAGAATTAAACCAGTTTCCTAGTAAATGATCACCAACTTGTACGATTTCATCAGTAGAAAATACTAATCACATATCAGAAAGAAAAAATTTTTACTTAGTGTTTTGGTAACATGCAATTATAACAGATTACTAGTCCAATATTTATTTTTTTTTAAATGTAATTACTTATGTCATATTGTCAAATATGATTGATGTAAAATTGCAGAATTATTTTATTTATGTTATTCTTGAAAAAATTTTCCATTGTAAAAATTCTTTTTTTATTTTTATAAATTTTATTTTTTGATATTTTTAGACACATCTTTATAACTTGCCTTGTGAAGTGTCGCATTAATATAACTAATTAAGCATTTTTAGAAGGTAGGCACGACGAAACCTTCTGTCAAGTTATGGAACGTTTAAAAACAATAAATATGTACATAAATAAATTCAGGTTTCTATGTTTATATATACATATATAAACATAGAAACATATATATATATACTACCAGTTCCGCCCGGCTTTGCTCGGGCCCTATCTAATGTTCATAAGGTTATGTGCATATGTATATGTTAAAAAGTGGGAATATGTAAAGTAATGACTTTATATATAATAGTCTTCCGTAACTATCAGAGAGAAAAAAACAAATACATTTTCACTTATATATATATATATATATATATATATATATATATATATATATATATATATATATATATATATTTCTATGAGTCGTTCTGTTTATAATTGTTTATTCTTGAAAAAAGAATTACAGCCATTGAGTTATAAGTGGTTTGCCATACTTATAGGAAAATGTGCCCTGAACAGATACCATAATACTTAAAGTTAAATTCAAATTTTGAAATATCTTCTAATTTAAACGTGAAAAAAAAATTAAATAAAAAAATTGATGCGCTGAAAACGTATACAGTAAAACAATACATTGTAAAATAGTAGATTTATTTGTAAGAAAATTGCGTTAAAATAACTTAAACGTAATACGGAAATGAACAATGTAAAAAAAATGCAGAAAGTATTAACAATTGTTTATTTGAATAATTTAAAATGCAAAAAAAAAAAAAAAAATTAGCCGCTGAAAACGTACACAGTAAAAAAATACGTTGCCAACAGGCCAAAGTTGATTTATTTTTGAGAAAATTGCGACAGTATAGTTGTAATACAGACTAGTTCCAAAAAATCCCCTAAGGGGTCAGTATGTTATATTAGCTATGGAATTAATGTATGAGCATGACACTTGTTACGTAAAGAAAATAGTTTTTTTTTTGACATAACAGAAACATTTCTTCGAAAGTATATTAAAATGAAAAAAAGAATATAGATAAATTTCTATGAGTCATTCTGTTTATGATTGTTTATTTTTGAAACTTCTTCTTCATAAGTAGTAGTAGTAGTAGTAAGAGGAGAAGTAGTAGTAGAGTAGTAGTAGGGAAAATACATGTCAACCAGTAGTAGTAATAGTAGGATAAGGAAGAGGATGCGTAGTAGTAGTAGTAGTAGTAGTAAGAGTAGGAAGAGGAGGCGTAGTAGTAGTTGTAAAGAGAAGTACTAGTAGTAGCAAGAAGGGAAGGCATAGTAGTAGTAGGAGGAGGAGGATAGTGCGCGAGCAAACAAGCAAACAACCAAGAACGACAGAGTTTTAGTATTATATATATATATATATATATATATATATATATATATATATATATATATATAGAGAGAGAGAGAGAGAGAGAGAGATGGAGAGAGATTGGACGCAATATATAGTAATGATTTAAAAATTATAAAAAACGACTCACGCGCCACCATCGAGAATCTAAACCAAACCGATTATTAATTTTGCCTCTCCCGTCAATGACTGGGCTATGAAAACATGTTTACTCCAAGGCTAAAAATTAACACATGATCCAATAGCTACTACATTCTGCATCCCTAATGCCGCGTTCGACCTAAACCTGGCAAATTTTATTCTCACACTTTTCCACCGATTTTTCCAGGGATTCAAATACCTTATATATGAAGTTCCATGTCTATAGATAAAATACTCTAGGAGGAGTTTGGTAGGAAAAATGTGTTAAACAAAAATATATACGCATATATAAATATATATGGAAACAATTTCATTTTTACTATAAACTTTTTCGCAAATATTATGCAAGTATAAATCATGTAGAATATCTGCATGAATATAATTACACGTAATAGTTAACTAAAGATGATTATCCCATTAAAAACTCGAAGCAAATAATAGGGAATTAATTAAGCCATCAGGGAACTAATTAGAGATGCTCCATGGAAAAATATTTTCTCTCTCCCTGCTGAATAATGTGCAAACGAGACCACTGACTGGTTCAAAACTGCAATCGAAGCGCATGTTCCCATGCGGAAATTTTATAGTAAGCCCCACTCTCCCCAATGGTTTACGTCGACTTGTGCAACTGCCATTACTCAAAAGCAGCATGCATACCGTAGGTTTAACCGACATAAGTCCAGTTCAAAAAGACTGAAGTATATAGAAGCTAGAAATAACGTTAAGAAAGAAATAGCGACAGCTAAGAGAGAATTTACGGAAACCACTAAAAAGCGCACCGAAGCACAAAAAACTAGGAACACGAGACTTCTGGAAAAGTGTAGTAAATAATGGGCAATCAACAATTCCCCCACTAACCAACAATCACGAGGTTGTCTCCTACGCAACCGACAAGGCTAACATGCTTGCCAGTCGGTTTGCCTCAAACTCCACACTGGACCCTTCCAACCACCCCCTACCTGACTTTCCTATGCGGACAGACGCCACACTAGACGATCTGAAAACCACCCCTGCTCAGGTGCATGCTATCATAAAAAACCTTGACACCTCAAAATCATGTGGACCCGATCTTATCCCAGCTGTGCTATTAAAAAAGTGCTCAGCCGAAGTAGCTCCAGTTCTCTCCAAACTCTACAACAAATGTCTTAATGAAGCTTGCTTTCCGGGCTGTTGGAACACTGCTTCTGTTGTACCAGTATTCAAGAATTCTGGCGAAAGGACAGACCCATCAAATTATCGCCCAATTAGCCTCCTCCCACTTTTTGCCAAAATATTTGAGACCATAATTAACCATGCTCTAGTCCATCATCTTACAGATGCTAAACTACTGACTGACAAACAATATGGATTTAGACAAGCCCGTTCCACAGCAGAAATCCTCACTGTGATCTCTGAACGTATATACCATTCACTGGACAAAGCGGGGGAAGGCAGAGCGGTAGCTTTAGATATATCTAAGGCTTTTGACAGGGTATGGCATGAGGGTCTCCTCAGTAAAATCAGATCATACGTTATCACTGGTAGAATACTTAACATAATTAAATCCTTCTTAGATAAGAGAAAAATCCAGGTAGTCCTCGACGGTCGCACATCTAAACAATATGATATAAATGCGGGAGTGCACCAGGGTTCTATCCTTGGACCTCTATTGTTCCTGATATTCATAAATGACCTCCCCGACAACATTGCCTCTGAGATGGGTATATATGATGATGACACTACACTCTATGGCAGACACGACAGGAAGACGAATGAACACATTTCTAAAGAAATGACAGAAACACTAGAGGAAGACCTCCAATCTGTAGTGGAATGGGGACAAAAGTGGTTGGTCGCGTTCAATGCTGTCAAGACTAAACTAGTTTCATTCAATAATTACAAGAAACCCTCTCTACCACCCATAGCAATGGGCAACGACTCTTTATCTGAGAGTCCATCTTTCAAACTCCTTGGCCTAACGTTCACAGGAAACATGAGTTGGAACAATTACATTGAAGGCATTGCCAGGGCCGCTGCAAGAAAGGTAGGCTCTCTCTACCGTGCTAGAAAACTACTAACACCCGAAAGTATCCTGTATCTCTATAAGGCCACCATTCGCCCATGTATGGAGTATTGCTGTCACATCTGGGCTGGTGCATCTGCTACTAGTCTCTCGCTCCTTGACAAGGTTCAAAAGAGAGTCGCAAACCTGATAGGCCCTGAACTGGCATCTAAGCTTCAGCCTCTGTCCCATCGACGAAATGTTGCATCCCTCTGCCTTTTCTACAAGTATTTTAGTGGTGAATGCTCTGACGAACTGCAATCACTTGTGCCCCCACGACGCGAGCACCCTCGACAAACCCGACAGGCTACTAGATCCCACCCCCACACTGTAGAGGTCCCTAGATGTAAAAGATCTTTTTACTCCAATAGTTTCTTCCCCAGAACCGCAAGACTCTGGAATTCCATTCCAGGTCCCTGCTTCCCCAACAGTACTGACGTGCAGAAGTTCAAGTGTAACGTGAACCGACACCTTGCTGCCCAAATCCCTACATAGTACCCCAGTAGTTGTTGCCCCTGATAGTAGCCCCCTACACCAAAGTGGCAATTTGCCTTGTTTGGGGTGAAAATGTAAAAAAAAAAAAAAAAAAAAATGTTTAAAAGAATATGTAAATTTGCTAGATCTTTTGCTAGTGAATGCAATTCCACAGCCAGCCCAAATATAAGAAAATTGTATTTTCTTTTTAAATAAATATAAACAAGGGGTTTTAATTTAAATATCAATACACATAAAAGAAAAGCGAATTTATAGGAGTATGTTTATATATATATATATATATATATGCATATATATATACATATATATACATATATTTTAAGAATTATATTTAAAAAATAATTTATACATACACATATATATATATATATTTATATATATATATATATATTGTGTGTGGCTGTCTGTGTGATTTCTGTGAACCAGGCAAATAGGTAAATAAGTTAAATACAGGGATAACTCATCATACACGACAAATTTACTGGTTCTATTCTAATGAAGTAACGCCTTTTTTTCTGAAAACGTTCGATGACTTAATCGAAACCAATAAAGCTCTAGTTTATTTCGATGTTAAATTATTTTCTATTGCTTTTTTACACATCCTATATTGGGTGCATTCTATTTTATTATATATTATGAATTTAATATTATATATATACATATATATGTATATGTATTTATAAATACATACAGATATATATATATACATATATAAGTATATATATATATATATTTGTGTGTGTGTGTGTGCGTGTGCGTATGTGTACTAGTGAAGTCTACCCGGTGTATTCCATGAGTAAATTGAATAAAAGGTACATCCAGCATATAAGATAGAGAAACAAAAAAAAACGACAAGTGACGAATTAGAATCAAATATCTATATGAAACAAACTACTATAGATGAGGTTAATTAATGCTTTATATTCAAAATCCAGTAAAGTATCAGGTGCTTCACAAGAAGGCAATAAATTACAGCAACCGAAAAAGTGTTGACATTACAATAAGCACTTCAAGGAAGATAATAATAGTGTCGAGATAATGATAGTATTTGTATTTTTTGATAATCACGACAACTGTTCTTATTTGTAATTCTATTTTACACTGAGTTTCTGACGATGTAAGATGCTGCTCGCCGGAATCGAGTATATTTCGATTTTACGCGTGAATTTAGACGAAAATTCCTATGCAAATCTTCATCTAAAAACGTCGGTAGTATTCTCTTGTTTCGTTAGACATAACAATGCGTAATTGGTTATTATATTCTCAGTATTGGTATTCCTGACAATTGAAGTTATATCATCCAGAAAATTTTCAATTACAATTAATTATCCTTAGAAAAGAGTTTTTCCTTGTGTCACACGTCCTAGTGAGAAAAAATAAAATATGCGAACCGTAGTCTGAATAATCATAAAAGGACAGATTATCTGCCAGCATCTAAAAAAAAAAGAAAATTCGGAGAAAAACATCGTTATTCCATCTTCACAAACTTATAGCCAAATGCGTTTACTTTCGCCAATATTCATATGTGTATAATATAAACTTAGATTCAAGTCAATGCAGATATGTTTCCGTTGCGTATTACAAACGGACATGTGTGCCTCGGGTTAAAGACGTCACTGTCATGCGTAAAGCTGTGACCTTGCGGGAGATGTCATACGCCTGAGCACGTCACTCCAAACTGGCAACATAAGCGAATAATAAACTTCGGGATGAGGTTAGATTTACGTGAACTATGCAGGAACGTGGGGGTCAGATTGTTGACAAGGAAAGGGGAACGAGGCGTATATATATTCTGATACAATCGTCGATATGATGGAAAGATACATATAATAAAAATACAAAGATGTATAGATAAATATAATACAAATAGCGTATATATATATATATATATATATATATATATATATATGTTGCGTTCAATGAAATAGAATATATGAATACAATAATACATAAAAATGTGAGAATAGAAATATATACATATATATATATATAAATATATATATATAACATATAAACAGGCACATATATATGTGTGTGTGTGTGTGTGTGTCGGTGCGTGTGTTTATTATTTAATTCCAAGTCAATAGTTACATAGTTACGACACTAATAACGCTCGTGTTTTATATGACCTCACTAGTAAGCCTAAAATAATGGTTTATATCGAAACATGATTCTTTAATAGTATGTACTAAAATATTATACTCCGATGTAATCAGAAGATAATTTATACGAGAAAAGTTGACCGAAATAGTAACATTGTCATTGCTGTAACTATGTAACGTATTTACTTAAAATTAAATAAAACCAAATTTCTACTGTGTACTCTTTAACCCTTATCTTATGCTTGAATGGCATCTTGGCATTGAAAAGTGGTGATGCCTATGTAAAAAAAAAACAACATAGCCTGCCCTTTTGTATTGAGCACTCTTAATCACCTTGTTAAATTCATTGGGTTTTATTTTTAAATCCATATATATATAATCCTGACGAATCCTAACGTGGATGAAACGCGGAATATTCTGTGTAGCTTAATTGCCATATATATTTTTTATAACTTACTACCTGGCTCTTCTATGTATTGAGCACTGTTGAAGTAAATACTTGAAGCTTACGCATACAATTATATTTTCGGATATTAATTGTTGTGATTAAATGGAGTATATATATATATATATGTATATATATATATATATATATATATATATATATATATATATATATATATATACCCAAAACCACTGTCCTTGATACAGGGAAGCCTAAAACTTACTGCTATAATTTCAAATGTTCTGAAATTACTGTATGGGGAGACTTGATTACAAATATTTCTAATATGTTTTGAAATAGGATACGATTATCTCCAGTATCAAATAATCTTTATACACTATGAAATTTGCTTTACGTGTGAAAATCAAAGGACGTAATTATGAGAAATATTTGGAATCAAGTAGCCTTTTGCTCTTATTTTAGATTATTTGAAACAATAGCAACATGTTTTAGTCTCCCCTTCATCAGGGTTAGAAGTTTGGCGGAAATATCAGATATTTTGTAATTCATATGTAAAATTAGGAAAACAAATGACTATGATTGAAACAATTTTGCGCTGTAAAAAGTACCAAACATAAGCCCTTAATTATGAAATATCATATATATATATATATATATATATATATATATATATATATATATATATATATATATATAGGATCCGGAACAGAAGCGTGCGCTCTATCCCAACTATCATCAATTGACCTGAGGTCATCTTGTCAGCATCAGACAAGGCCAGACTATTTGCCAAGAACTTTGCATCTAATTCTACCCTATGCGACGAAGCCAATCAACTCCCCGTGTTTCCTCCTATAACGGACAACACGCTCTGCAACATACAAATATCTGTGCGTGAGGTCGCCAAGCTAATCAAGAACCTTGCCTCATGTAGAGCAACTGGCCCTGACGGCATTCCAGTTATAGTGCTGAAAAAGCTCCAACCAGAACTTGCCCTAATACTTACAAAACTGTTTAAGCGTTGCCTTAAGGAGAAGTGCTTTCCAACAACCTGGAAAACCGCATCAGGATGTCCTGTATTTAAGAATTTAGGTGAAAAGTCACTTCCCTCTCAGTACAGACCAATAAGTCTCCTGTGTGTCATGAGTAAGTTGTTGGACTCCATATTAAATAAAGAAGTAATCAACCATCTCAGCAGAAAAAAAAACCTTCTTAGTGACAGGCAATATAGTTTCCGCTCTGCAAGATCTACACCAGATGTGCTAAAGGTTATATCTCATAGGATTAGTGAATCTCTTTAAAAAAGCTTTATTTCCAGCAGGGCAATTGCTCTTGACATATCAAAGACCTTCGATAAGGTACCGCATAAATGCCTCCAAAACAAGATTTTCAGCTACGGTATTACTGGAAATGTTTTCTCAATGATTAAATCATTTCTCTCCGATACGTCCATAAGAGTAATGGTCGATGGGCAGAAAGCAGAGGGCCACAGTATCAATGCTGGAATCCCTCAGGAGTCCATCCTGGGCCCAACTCTCTTCCTGATCTATATCAATGATCTCCCAAAACACATAATTAAATCATTCGTTGACATCTATACTGATGACACGACCATCTACGGCAACACATCAAAGGCTGTAAATTACAATATTCTCTCTAATTCTCTCTCCTCTGATCTTGAACGCAGGGTACAGTAGGGGAAGTGGTGGCCGGTCACTTTTCATGCATCCAAAAACAAGCTTCTATCTTCAACGCTCTGATCCCCATCTGGCATCAATTGAAAGTGATGGCTTTCGTCTTGGGGAGGCTCGATATTTTGACAAGCTTCTGGGTTTGACCTTTACGCCTAATCTGAAATGGAACACGTACATCAGGTCTGTTGCCAAGGACGCTGGGAAAATGGTGGGATCCTTCTACCATTCCAGAAGATATCTCACTACTGATGCAATTCTCTATCTGCATAAAAGCCAAGTACGTCAAAGAATGGAGTACTGCTGCCACATCTGGGCAGGAGCTGCTAAAAACAGCCTGTCCTGCATTGACAGGGTACAAAATAGAGTTCGTAGAGTAGTGGGGGGATGGCCTTTCCGATTACCTGCAGCTTCTCTCCCACAGAAGAGACGTTGCGAGCATGTCTTTGTTGTATCGTTATTTCAATGGCGAGTGCTCGTCTGAGCTCCCATCTCTCGTCCCCCCTCGCCAATCTTTCACGAAAAACACCGGTCTAGCTGAAACTAATGTCAATAATTTTCCCCACTCTTTATCTGTGCCTAAATCCAAACGTAGATTCCATGAGCAGAGCTTCTTTCTTAGAAGTGCACGACTGTGGTACTTTCTTCCGTTTGCCTGTCTCCACCTGACTACAATTTGGATGTCTTCAAGTCAAACATAAACAAATTCCTGAAAAACCGCCCCCCTTAAGTAAGACACTCTACAAAATCTCCAATACTAATGATTACTACAATAATATCTCATTGACTTCTGTACACGCAATAACCCTTATCCCTGAGCGGGCACCGGACCTTGATAAGTGATGGCCTTGATGTAATATATATATATATATATATATATATATATATATATATATATATATATATATATATAGTACAAAACTATTTTTGAAATTCAGAGAATTAGATTTTATTCTTTTTTGTAACTTTTGTTTATATCATCTTGGATTTCTTCATTACAGCCGTTTCGGTAATGCGATGGCAATTTTATGATTTTATGTTTTCATTATTGTTGCTGATTCTCATTAATTCGTCATATGTTATTTCCATTTGATGTGACTGTTGTACATGATAAACCTTGAGCTTTACTCGAAATTAACGGTGGTTCTCTTTAAATAAATAAGTGCATATATACATGCATGTATATATATATATATATATATATATATATATATATATATATATATATATATATAAAGAGAGAGAGATGAAAGTAGAGGTTTATTTTTGCATAGAGAATATCCAAAGCGTACTTGTTTTTCTATTATAATAGATTCGTGGTCCTCTCTATTTGTCTTTCCGTTCACACAGTGATTAATATGTACAAAATTTACACTGCTACACTAATTACATTTAATACTGAAAGCGTCTATTTACACGCTTTCACTCATGATTTCCATATATACTGTATATTCACAGAAATCTACCTTTAAGAATTAATCTTATTGGAATGTTAGATTTTAAAAATCCGTAGAAACTAGTTTTATAATAGAAGCGTAATAATTATTCATCAAGTCTCTAAATTCTCGAAAATCCAAGGTCTAATAATTTTCTCACTCGGACTGCTGAGCTTTGGTATTACTTTCTTCTTTATTGAATCGCTGAGTGTACTAACCTAGTAATGTGTAGATGTACTGTAAACAGACATTATATCTAACGGAGGATTTTGGTGAGTCTCAATTCACCAAAATCCTCCGTTAGATATAATCTAAAATAGTAACTATTCGGTTCAGATTGACAATATGAGGTTAAAAAAAAGTTTTAAAAAAAATTATATATGTTTAGATTAAC
This sequence comes from Euprymna scolopes, assembly GCF_053919585.1. Classification (NCBI taxonomy): domain Eukaryota; kingdom Metazoa; phylum Mollusca; class Cephalopoda; order Sepiida; family Sepiolidae; genus Euprymna; species Euprymna scolopes. The sequence continues at coordinate 40,219,640 of NC_136506.1, read as the reverse complement.
GTGTTACTTTAATTTCCTCCGCTGCGGAAGCGTACTCATGGGAAACATAACAGATTTTCTTGAGTGTTAACTATAAAATTTTCAACCGGATGTGTTAATTAAATTTGAACTCTGGGCGACTGTGTTGCATTCTGGGAGATACTAAAAGTTTATATGTAAAAAACAATTTCAAGTATGTGATAGATAATAATTTACATTAATCCTGACATTTAAGGAATAAAAATATTTTGAAGAAATTACTGCACATATTTTATAAAACGACCTGTTTGGATTTACTCCCGAAAGAACCCCTTATTTTTCATCCACTTAATTTTTAGTCTCTGTAAAAAGAAATCAAATATAATTTCAACGAAGCAGCGATAGCAAATTATAACTTGTTTTAGTTCGACACACTATTTCATATTCACATCTATTTTATGTTTATTAAAAAATCAACCTAATTCAGAAATGATAATGCTTAAAGCGAAGAAAACATTAAAAAAACTTATCTTACTTAAAAGAAGCAACTTGAAAATGTTCCAGGTAGCAACACTTATCTTCTTTTTCCCTTAATTAATTATTAATTTTCCGATGCGTTTTATCTATATTATTAAAGAATCCACCACCAATTACGTACAGGAAGACGAAATTATAAAAATAATTCGGAAGCATTTCATTTGTCCCAGAAGGCCACACAATTCTCCAAAACAAAATGTGGCTGAAGGGAACTGAGGATTGTTTTCTCATTAAATTTCAAGAAAACGTAAATTTCTTTTACTTAAGTTCCTTTTCATTAGTTTAATATATTTTTGATCTGATCTGAATTCTAACGGAATTAATTTATTTCATATAAATAAATAAATATATATATATGTATGTATATGTATGTATGTATGAATATGTATGTATGTATGTATGTATGTATGTATCTAGGAGAAGCAGATCTGATTTTAAAAACCATAAAGCGGGAGAAGTACCCGCATTAAGCTGGTCTGCAGTTTAACTTGTTGCTGGTTATCTTGCTCTTGCTTGTTGCTGGATCTCAACATTTTTAACCGAGAGAGAGAGAAACTTAGTTGTCGTACAAGCTAAGACTCTGTAGCATCATATATGTATAGATAATCCATCGGGCATTTGTCTATTAAAATGGTCTTGTGGTGATGGAAGTAATTTTTGGCTTATGGACTTTAAGTGTATGAGGGAGTGGCACTCGTCTGACAAGGCGTTGCAATAATCATGTATATATATATATATATGTGTGTGTGTGTGTGTGTGTGTGTGTGTGCGTGTGTGTGCCCATATATAATAAAGCAGTATTCCTGTCTGTTTATTTATTAGTGTACAATGTTGTCATGGATGCGGTTACTCCATTATATATATATATATATATATATATATATATATATATATATATATATATATATACTAGCGGGGGTACTCGGCGTTGCCCAGGTGTTTGGACTCGTTTATGTAGGATCGTCCCCTCGCTCTCTCTCTCTCTCTCTCTCTCTCTCTCTCTCTCTCTATATATATATATATATATATATATATATATATATATATATATATATAATTATTTACTATAATAATTATTAAATACCTACAGACACTATGTTTCTTACTTTCGGGCATCATCAGTGCAGGGTGACACGATTATTGCTGGTTGGACGATTCTAACCCGGTAAGAAGGAATCTCTGACGCCATTAACAAAGAACAAAGCATCTCGGCCAACTTTTACTGCGAGAAATATCTTGAAATTTTTACATTTATTTTAAACTAGCGAGGTGTACCCGAAGTTTCCCGAGTGTTTTTCGGGTTATGTGGAAAAAACCCGGAAATGTGAAAAAAAACAGGTGCCCGTGAAAAAAAAAACGAAGCCTTCACGACGCGCAGTTGGAAAATAGTAAAGTGTTAAAAAAAAAAAGGGTCGCGTTTTTGATTGGCGCGACGGCGATAGGTTTTCGGCAGTTACGATTTTGTGCGGGACAGTTTTGAATGAGATGAATAAACCGGCTTGTTTGTTTTTAAAAACCCGCTCCCTGTTTATTAGGAGGAGCGAAATGAAAGCGACATTGAACAAACGTTACTTAGCTCTCTTGAGACAACTGGCTTTCGGCCTGTTGTATTTATTTGCTCCCCCACCGAGCAAATTAGGCACAAGGCCAATTTTTAATGTGAGGAGTCAAGGGAGGGGGAAGGGAAAATGGGGACCAGCTCTCGAGAGGAGGGAAATGGGAGCTGGTTAAGGGTCAAGCATGTGGGGTTGCCCTCACATCTGGTCTTTGCTAGTCATAGCTAGTCCTCGCTAGTCATAGCTTGCAGTATCTGTCGGAACAGATACTACACTACACGGAGGACGCGCGGGCAAGTGGCTTTCAGCCTGCTATTAGAGTCGAGTTTCGCTTTTTTTATACCGAAAACCGAATGTAACGCGTGCCGATGCGGGAAAGGTGGAATAATTAACGTTTGAAAGTCAATAAAATTAAATAGACAGGCGAGCTCCGTGGGTAACTCTGAGATATTACAATTTATAGATGACAGAAAAAGTTTTAAGAAGTTGTGAAGCGAGCTAGCGCTTTTCTGAAAGAAGCCTTTCGTGGACATCGGGGAAAAGCGTACATACATACACACATACATTTTCGCTTTTATATATATAGATGTCTTTACATCTGTCAGAGTGATCTAATGATTATGACATCATGATCTGCGCATGCGAATATATATATATATATTATATATATATGTTTATATCTACGCGTGCATAAATATACACACACAAATATATATGGGCGTGTGTGAATTATTTTTGCACACATAGATATAAACATATATATATATATATATATATATATATATATATATATATATAGAGAGAGAGAGAGAGAGAGAGAGAGAAAGAGAGAGGAGGGAGAGTTATGAGGATAAGAAAGACGTTGTAATAGTGGCTCAAAGCACGATTACATAGACGTAAAGAAAAATTGCATAAGGATAGTTATTCTAGAATAGGTGATTCGTCGTTTATCTCTCATTAACGGGGCTCTACCTCTAAAGTTTCGAAGCCGGAACGCTAGTCAATAAAAGCGAGTGGCTACTACTTAGCCATAAAACATACTACACATGAAAGACATATATCGCATGTAAATGTTGTCATTTAATCATATTTTCATTTTTGGCCGTCTTCATATATATTATAGATATATATATATATATATATATATATATATATATATATATATATATATATATATATATATATATATATATACAAACAAATCCCGCATAATGCTTCAGCTTGCATGAAGATCCCCTCAAGGTAATCCGAAAGGCAAAAATATGTATTTTTTTAGAGAGAATGAAGTCCAAAATTAAATCCAGTTTAATGCATATTGTTCAATTAAAATGTGTTTAAAGCAGCTGAAATAATGGATTTTTTTTGTATTTTAATCGGGCTGTGCAGTAGTCTAAAGAGAATTTTATTTATTTATGACGATGATGATAATTATGACAAAATAATAATAATAATAGGAAGAAGAAGAAATATTGCGTATTATTCGGTTGGGATTAAAGTATCTATATATAAATATTGCTATTAATATTAGATTGAAGTTTACCGTTGCGTATATCAGGTACACACAACATCCTGTCTATTTCATTACTATATATATATATATATATATATATATATATATATATATATATATATATAATTGCATAATAAAATTCACAAAATAACTAATCACCAATAATTGTACCGTTTTCATATGAGTATAATATAACACGAGATATTTGAGATAATGGTTGATGATTAGTATATTTATATTTTTCTTAAACATTATTGTGTCACATTTCGGCCGATGTAACATTATTTACCGGTATGGGACTCTATACAAAAGTTCAAACGCAAAGTTTTATTTAATTTACTAATGGGTTGATCATTTATAACTGAGTATTACTTTACACTGATATCAGTTACGACAAAGACAATAAAGGCAATACTAAGAATAGAATTTAAAATTACTTTAGACTCATACAAGCTGGTTTTCCGGGTGCAAGCAAACTAAAGGGTCGAAGGATAAATTGGTCGTCCTAAAAATGCACACTACAGTTTTATTTAAAAAACATTTATCAAAACAATTAATTCCCGTTACTCGATTATGTAGTAGAGCTGACATCTATTCAATATAGCTGTATATACGGGTCCAAAACTGGAAGGATACTTTTTTCCATAGGCACCGTAGGGAGTTCAGCGAATACCCGGCGATGGCGGTGATCATGTTGGTTTTTGCGTCGTGGAATGGCAGGTTGGTGATATCTCGCCGTATGGCAAATGTCGTAGTTCAAAGGGCAAAGGTTGGTCGAGAGGCGATAAGTGGGATAAGTGTACACTTTAACACGCCTTCTGAACCAAGCCTGGGTCTCTTTACACTTGTGGGCCGGCTCCGATTCATGTTGTCACACTCGAGATTTGCCAGCAGTCGCCTGATTGTACCACGCTTCAGCACGTCCAGGTACACTTTAGTGTTGTCTTTTAAGCAAACTTCGAAGATGTAAGGTGGCATTATATAGCCCTCACTTGAAACGAAACAATAAACCATAACCCTGATTGGAAACTTCATTGAGCTGTTCCCTCGAGCGTTGATCCGTAAGAATTTGCATTTCGAGTGCCATGACTTTGATCGGTAGAGAGCATGATTGTACAACGGCGCATCTCCGATTTCGCCCGTTGAACATTGTGTAACATTCGAACATGATAGAAGGCTCTTATCACTCTTGGGATGTTTACACAACAAACCAATGCAGCAAAAAAAAGCAGTTTCTCATCAAACAGAAATTGGATCATGCCATCTATTTAGACCACGAAATTTTCTAGGTATTGGCTTCAGACATCCAATCTCCTTATTTATATGAGATTGCCAAAACGTCTTTATTGTTTTGTGTTGATAATAGAAGCATTTAAACAGTTTAAATTTTTAAAGATTCTATGAGATAAAGTTATATACCGAACTACCTATCGCTAAGGAAAAATGTAAAACTTCGAAAGTTTAGATCGAATTGTTTTCATGCGCCATTTTATGACGAAGGTCGTTGTTGTGTTTCTTGTAAACCCGCCATTGTTTTTATAGTCTTCTCAGAAATTGGCGAATTTAATTAAAGAGCAACATTTATCCTCTTCCACGATAAGACGATGAGAATTCCCAAGTGAGGTAAGGCTACGGTCATAACATGAAGTATTGAATCGATTTTTTAAAGTTTTTTTATTTAGTTCAGTAAATATGGACCTGGTTTGAAGGAATTAAACGACTTCCTTTTTCAATCACACAGACCATTTTTTCTTACATGTTTTTTCTTGTTACTTTTTCTTCTTAATTGTTTTCTGGCTGACTCTCTTTTTCTCAATCTATTACATTCTCTTTATATTTATCACTCTTGATACTTCTTTTTATTTCGTTAAATCGCTATGTAAATCTCTTAATACCTCTATATCTCGTACTATTGCATTCTTTTTTGTTTCCATATTTTTACTTCAATCTGAAATTATATCCTTCTCGGTGTTTTTATATCTATATGAATCTATTTGTCTTAATCTTCATCGTGTAATTTATCTCATTGTTCGTGTATGTTTATCCTTTTTTTCAATCGTGCTATTCATATATTTGACGCCCACTGAATTCATCAATGATATATTATTTGAATCACCCTTCTCCTCTCTTTCTTTCCCACCATCTTTGTGTATTTTTAATATTTTTTTCTCTCCCTTCATGTTATATTTCTTTTTTACTCTCTATTCATGTTAAATTTCTGTTATTATCGCAATTATAATTTTGCTTAACTTGGTTTGATGTTGAACCTGATCAGTACTAAATCGTTGGCCATTTGGGACTTCCCAGTGCTGTGTGTGCTCCCGGCTGAGCCTGGCATTGTTTCCAGTCGCACTGGACTTCTCCTTGCCACATAACTAAAACAGTGCTGACTAAGGAGATGTAGATGCCTCACAGTTACATACGAAGCTGCCCCTAGAGAAAGGGTTCTTTGTCTTTGGAGACATCGATATAAATATCTTCTATTTATCTCTGTCTATTTTGCATCTGGCTCATGTTTTCCTCTCTTTTATTAAATGCCTTTATGAATATATATATATATATATATATATATATATATATATATATATATATATATATGCGCGCGCGTGTGTGTGTGTGTGTATCAGAAATCCGGGGGTTGATAGGATCACAGCTTATTGAAACTTATGTTATTAAATTTTACAAAATATTGGGGGGGGGTAATATTTTTTTTTTATATAAGACAACTCAAGCAAAAAAAAGCACAATTTAATAGATACAGCAAAAAAAATTGTATATATTTTTTAATTGAAATTTCGTTTAGAAAATATTAATTTTTCAAAACAAAAATATATTATGTGAACAAAGAATACAATTTAAAGTAATTTCCTTAACCCATGGATTTTCGATGTGGGCTCACTCCCTCAGAGGAAAAATCATTAACAAAATATTAAATCTAGTTTGAAATAATTTTTCTATTCACTGAACACTTAGAAAATATATTAAAGATAAAATATTTTATAGGGCACAGATGAAGAAAACAGGGTTGAAACAAAAAACGGATGAGATTAGAGTATCGAAATGGACTAGTAATCCTTGAATAAAATTGGATGATATTGTTACATTGGTTGAAAACATTTACATGAAAAATAAGTTCAAATTCTGTTTGATATAGCATCCTGGGTAAAAATGTAATGGTTATTTGGGAATGAATGATGATACATTTTACCCAGCCGTAGTAGATCCTTGGTTACGCCAAGTTGGATTTGTTTTTAATTTATTCCTGTTGAATAAAAGAGGGCCGGCATCCAAATTACAAATATGTTGTGTGGTGGGTGATATTTTTAAGGTACCAAATATGTGTGTAATGTTTCGTTGTTCTTAGTTAGATGACGACTTATATATTATATTTGTTGTTGTTGTTATGTTCGTCTTAGAGGTTCATGTGTGTGATCATGTTGCGAGATTGCTAGGTATTATATATATTCATTGTGCTTGTTCATATTGCCTTAGGATGTTCATGTTTATGGTGGTAACATATTGGAGACATAAACAGAGTTTATATAAAGAGAGAGACAGTTATGTATATATATAATAGACAGTGCACATGTTACTACAAGAACACCAAGCCTGTAATTCAACTAGAAGAGATGTTTGAATATCTTGATAGATAGACCGAGAGTGCGTTTGACATTTACGTTTTGACAGTTGTACATATAATATAAACACGTTAGCTTTATTGTTGTAATGATGAACACAGAAATATGTGAGTTATAAAAACATGGTGATCATTTATTCTTCGACCGGTCGGAAATGATTCTTTATTTCAGGGATTCAAAGTTGCTACATGGTTATTTCTAAACCCTCCCGCTTCCAGAGGGAGCCTTGACTCTAACGGAGAATCGGTCTGAACCTCTCTGATTCTCTGATCTGACTGACCTTGCTTCCCGTTAACTAACTTCGAACTCTTTCCTATATTGAGAAATCACATGTATGTCTGGTCAACGTCAAATTTTCTTTAACTTTGACCCCTATTATAACCCTTTAACATTTATTGTTTTAAGCCAAAATCAAGTTATTAACTTAGATCCATGTCCAAGGAATCTATATTTATAATTTCAAGTGTTTATACTCAATATTAGCGGAGTAGTATTTTAGAGTTCTCAAAGGTCAAATCGTTGAACTTTGACCCCTTAACATCCAGATTTCTGGGCGAAAACGGATTTGAAAATTTTCCCCAAATTTCAGTACCCTGTATGTCAACTTTCGAGTCTATAGACTTAAAATTGACAGAGTTATTGCGTGGGTGAATGTACATAGACACACAGACAGACAGACAGACAGACACACAGAAAGACACACATATTGTATTTAAACTTCATCATCTATAATTTATAAAAATCACATCTTTCAACCTGGCTGTTATAGCCTCAGAAGGAATTCATTCATTTCAGTTTTTTTTTAAATAAAATACTTATAGTACTTTGTAAATTATAATTATATAGTTTTATTGCTAATAATTTTTTCACGTATATTGGGCATTAGATGTTGATATATAAATTGTAACTGTTTTTGATATTCGTTTGATGTTAAGCAGGATTCCAGCCGATTTAACGATAATTTGATTTATTTAATAGTTTTATTTAACCTTGATTCAGTCACACATATCTTTGTAGACTATTTGCCACCCCTTCCACTAAGCTGTCTATCATTCCTCTAGTATAAACTTACTTCCCAATTTCAGCTTTGACGGATTTATCTGTATAATGTCTAACGCGTTTAATGTAAACACTCGTAATACACTTTAATTTTCTTCAATGTTGACCTTCTTTCTTCCTTTCCCTTCTGTCTTTCCATCTCTTATTTTAACACTTCGGGACATAAAAAGTTTTTGAATGTTTCAATTTATATTTCTCTATTTCTTCATTTAATTAGAGGAAGGAAAAATATTCCTAAACGGTTTTTGAATTTGTTATTCTTAAATGTCCTTAAATTTTATAATATACTAAACTACCCGTGACCCTTTTGGTCAATATGTAAGTTTAACTATGGACTTAATGTATGAGGGTGACACTTCTGACGTAAATAAAATAGTGTTTTTGACATAACAGACACATTTGTATGAAAGTATATTAAAATGAAAAAGAATATAGATAGATTTCTATGAGTCGTTCTGTTTATAATTGTTTATTTTTGAAAAAGAAAACTTACAGCAATTGAATTATAAATGGTTTGCCACACTTATAGGTAAATGTGCACTGAACATATACCGTAATACTTCAAGTAAAATTCAAATTTTGATATATATTTTTTAAATAAAACTGTTAGTTGAAATACAGAATAGTTAAAAACACTCTCCGCAAATTAAGGATGGCTTTTTAAATAGAAAATGAAATTAAAATGTAACTTTCTCCATTTATTTTAAACAAACATTCATGACCCATTGGGTTAAATATCTAATTTATGTTAATAATAAGGTCAATAAAACTAATCAAGGCACTGTGGAAATGAACGATGTAAAAACAACAAGCAGAAAGTATTAGCAATTGTTTATTTGGATAACTAAAACACGAAAAACATTGGGACGCTGTAAAACAATGCCTTTTATTGTGTTGGCTATTTATTTGTAAAAAAACGACAGTTTCGGTTTTTATTTTAGTAGAAGAAAATGTATGAATGTTTTTTAAGAAAGATGTATTAAAAAATAAAGAATACATTTTTTAAAAAAAGAAAGAACGTGGATAAATGGCCGTCGTAAAATGCTATTATAGTTTTCAACAGGTTAAAGTTGATTTATTTATAAGAAAAATGCCGACATTATAGTTGTAGTACAGAATAGTTGCAAAAAAAACCACCCTTCCCATGTTAAATAATAATTTCTAAATAATAACGCTAATATTTCAGTCTGCATGTCAAATTCTGCAAAAGTGGCAATTTGTGTTTATTTGTTTACGCTGTTATGGGGTTATGCTTATGTACACATGCCCAACCGGAAGTCGTAAACCGGATGTGTGGTTACAACACTCATTACAAGGTCATTTGAGTTTTATAATTATATAGATTAATTTATTATATAGTTTATACTTTTATCTTTGTATCTTTTTCCTTTTATTTTTATTTTTTAACTCAACCTTGAAAACACCAGATTTTAATCACCTAAGTATCTAGGCTATTACAAAAAATATTCTGGAATAGTCAATAAAACGTTTCAATTTTTTTTTAATAGACTGTCATTTAAAACGTTTCGATTTTTATTCATAATAAAGGGGATCTTTCAGCGCATACTTTCTAAGAAGATTGCACCCCCCGAATTAGATATATGATTATCCATTCAAAAAGAGTCAAACTAATTTACTCAGTATGCTATCTATCTATCTCTCTAGATTATACACACACACACACACATATATATATATAGAGAGAGAGAGAGGGAGGTATATATATATATATATATATATATATATATATATAGATAGATAGATAGATAGATAAATAGATATTAAGAGAGAGAAAGGGGGGAAGAAAAAAAGAGAAAGAAAACATAAGCCAGATGCAAAACAGAAAGACATGAATAAAACAGATGTATAATTGCGATAATATAAAAAAAGAAGAAAACATGGAGATTGAGGGAGAGCTAAAGAGAGTATAGTATAAAACACAGAGAGAAAAAGGGTGAACGAACCAAAATCACAGTGACAGATTGAATGTGCTTCAAATACATACATAACACGCATAAAAGAAAAAGAGATAAAAAAGTTATAAAGAGAAACGCAGATTAAGACAAATAGATTCATATAGATATAAAAAAAAAACAGCGAGAAGAGTATAATTTCAGATAGAAATATAAAAGAGGAGAGAGAGAGAAGGAGATAGTACGAGATAGAGAGGTACGAAGAGATTAACACAGAATTTACGGAAATACAAAGAGAGAAAAAGAAGTAGCAATAATAATATCTACATAGAAACTTAAAAAAATTTGAGAAAGAAAAAAGACAGAAAAATTTAGAAGAAACCCATAACGAGAAAAAACATGTAAGAGAAATAGTGTTTGTGAGTGAAAAAAGGAGTCGTTCAATTCCTTCAAACCAGGCCCATGTTTACTGATGAAACTCTTTAACAAATCGATTTAATACTTTATGTTATGACCCTAACTTTACCTCACTTGGGAATTCTCATCATCTTATCGTGGGAGATAATAAATATTGCTCTTTAATTAAATTCGCCAATTTCTGAGAGGACTATAAAGAACATTGGCGGGTTTTACAAAAAGCACAACAACGACCTTTGTCATAAAATGGCGCATCACAACAATTCGATTTCAACTTTTTAAAAAAAAGTTTTCATTATTCGTTAGCAACATGTTGTTCAGTATATAGTTTATGTTTTGGGTGCAATACTGTTTAAATGATTCTGTTATCAAGACAAAATGCATAAAGAATTTTGGTATTCTCATATAAATAAGGAGGGTGCATAATTGTAAGCCTCGACTTCTGTAGGTGTAGCTTTTCGAATTTTTGTATTTTTTAATCAGTTCCGGCCTCTCTAGAAAATTTCGAACGACATCCTACTACGAAAACACTTTAGTACTGGAAGGAACGATGAAATTGTCGCCGTAGAAAAAACGACATAATTGCATTTTATAACAAACTTTTTTCCTTTGCTGGAGAGCATCTACTAGTAAGCCAGTTGTGTACAGATCCTAAGCGCGAAAGGAACCTCCTATCATGTCAAAAATGATACGATGTGCGACGAGCAATCTCAGAGATGCGCTGCTATATTACTTATACCTTCTACCGATCAAAGTTATGACAATAGGGCTGTTGCCAGCACTCTCAAAATGCAAATCCGAACGGATAAACACTTAGGATTATGTGCTATGCTTTGGTTTCAAGTAAGGGCCACATCGTGTCACCTGACATCTTCGAATTTTGCTTGAATATAAACACCAAAGTGTATCTGTACATGCTGAAAGGTGTGGTGATTCCGTACTTCAATCAGGTCGCCGCTGGAGACTCGTGGTGTCGGTAACGACCCACAAGTACAAAGAGACCCAGGCTTAGCTTTAGAAAGAGTGCTACGACTTTATACATTTCTGGCCCGACTTGAACCCGTTGGACATTTGCTCATACGTCGAAAACATCACCAACATGACTTCCAACAACACCAAAGCAAACCTTATTGCCGCAATCCGCCGAGTATTCACCGCCCGCCTGCGCCGGTGGAAAAGGCATACTGCCAGTTCCATCCCTGTATTGAGGAGGTTATTGAGGCTTAAGGCAGCTATATTGAATAGATGTCAAATCTACTACATACGCAAGTTACCTGAATTTATATTCTAGCAAACGTTTTAAAAGAAAGCTGTTGTGCTGTTTTCTTTTCGGCGACAAATTAATCGCTACTTTCTTTAGTATGCTAACGTTTCTTTAGTAACCAGCTTGTAAAAGTTATGAGTAATTTTAAATTGTAATCTTGGCATTGACTGTATTGTGTTTGTCGTAAGTGACATAAGTGTAAAATACCTGATTAAACTATTAGTAAATTGAATAAAAATTTGTGTTCGAACCTTTGTAGATATTCGACAGTTTAGTAATATCCCGCTGAAGAAGGTAAAATCGGCTGGAATGATATATAATAATTTTAAAGAAAAATATAGAAAAATCAAATCGTCGATCATCACCTCAAATATATCGTATTAGAATATACTCCTGGGAAAACGCCATAATTAGTTTTGGATTTAACCATGAAGTTATATATATATATATATATATATATATATATATATATATATATATATATATATATATTACTTGTTTATTGTTATATAAACATGCTCACATCCCGCTGCTACAAATAGCCACTTGTTTCAATCAAACAACAGATATCATCAGGCAGCGACTTGACTATTCAAAAGTTCAATGAATAATGGATTTTTATTTTAGGTAGGAACTCTTTAGAAGTTGGGGTTAAAAAACTTAACACACAGGACTTTAATTAAATAAAAAAGTAAAAAGGGAGAGGCAATTTAAATAAAGTTAAAAGATTACAATGGGGAGAGAGTGATTGAGAAGAGAAAAAAGGAATAGAGACAGAAATAGAGAAAGAAAATATAGAGAAAACAAAATAGAGAGAAAAAGAATAGAGAAAAAAAAATATATATATATGATATGGAGAAGAAAAGAAAAAAGAAATAAATGGTTATAATAAAGAGAATAAGAACTAGAAGGAAAAGGAGAGAATAATGAGATCTAGTTAAATAGAGAAAGAGAGAAAGTAAGAATTTGATAGTATATAGAAAAAGAAAAAGAAAAAGAAAAAAAGGCATGAAAATTGTAAAACAACATGTTTTTACTATAGGCTTTAAAAATAAAGGTACAAAATTCAATTTGAAATCTATTTATCTTCAAAGTGCACTTTTATAAATTTTACAAAGTAAGGTATAAAAATTTAATTTAAATTGAATCAAAAAATACATTGGATTTATTTTATGTAATGTACATTCTGTTGAACTTTTTATAAAAAAACATTGAAAATTTTATATCTATAACATTAATTGCTAGATGAAAGATAATGTTTTTAATTTGCAACAAAATGTATATTTGTACCTTTATTTTTAAAGCATATAGTAAACAATTTTTTTTAACAATTACCACGCCTTGGATGAAATACTTTTTTTTTTAACTTGTATCTTAAGATTATATTTTAAACCTCTCCTTCTCTCTATTTCAGTTTGTATTTCCCCTCACACCACAACTCATTTTTGCAACCCCCTCTTTGTATTATTACAAGTCTGAATATTCTCTCTGTTTAAGTTTGTATTTCTCCTCACGCCACAACTCATTTTTGCAACCCCCTCTTTGTAATACAGGTCTGATAAATGAGAAAATCTGAACTTTTTAAAACAAAAACTTTAAAATAACTTTTTTAGATTAAATTTTTAAAAAACTTCTTTCAGAATTGAAAATCTTTAAAATTTATTAAGGAATATATTTCATATTAGTTTAATTAACCAATATTTATTAGATAACGAAAAAATATTGATAAGTTTTTTAAAAGAATTGTATAACTGCTCCTGGTGCCAATAGTAGTCCTCGCCATCGAAAGTCATTGTTATTGTTATTCTATTATTATTATTATTATTATTATTATTATTATTATTATTATTATTATTATTATTTAAAACATTTTGTGTCTTCCTCTTTCGCGCGAGGACTAATAAAAGTGAAAATGTGTGTCTGTCTTTTCTCTATGGTAGTTAAGTAAGACTATTATACAGGAAGGCATTACTTTACATATTCACAATTTTTAATATATACATATGCACATAAGATTATGAACAGTGCATAGTGCCCGAACAAAGCCGGGCGGAACTGCGAGTATTTATAAAAGTGAAGGGGTATGTGTGTGTCCGTGTGTGTCTGTGCTTACATTTCCCTACAAATTAACTCTGTCAATTTTCAGTCTGCAGACTCGAAATTTGATGTACAGGGTACTGAGATTTGGGAAATTTTTTAAAATCCGTTTACGGCTGGAAATTTGGCTGTTAATCGGTCAAAGTTCAACAATTTAACCTTTGAGAACCCTACCAAACTCCTCCGGCAATTTTGGGTCTAAACACTTGAAATTTTAGATATAGGTTTCTTGGACATGGATCTAACTTAGTAACTTGATTTGAGCCAAAACAATAAATTTTATACGGTCATAATAGGGGTTAGCGTTAAAAGAAATTGACCTCTGCGGTCTCTACCAAATTCCTCAAAGCATTTCTGGTCTAAAAAACTTGAAATTTTACATAAAGAGTATTCAGAGATAGGGCAAGCTTTTTAATCGGGTTGGGTCGAAAATTTTTAAATACCAATATATAAATGTGTGTATGTATGAATGTCGTAACAGCAAAGACGTCAGGGGTTTTCCTGTTCTTTTCCTCCTTATCGATACGGGTTCGCGCCTACCTTCCTACAACCACTTTATTTTTTTTTTGCTCAACATACACATCCAAACACCCGGGCAACCTCGGGCTGAAATGCTAGTTTATCTATATATCTATAAAAGTGAACGTGTCTCTGTGTCTGTCTGTCTGTGTACATTTCCCTGCGCAATAACTCTGTCAATTTTAAGTCTACAGACTCGAAATTTGATATACAAAGTACTGGGTTTGGCAAAATCTATAGTATCGGTTTTCGGCCAGAAATATGGCTTTAAATGGGTCAAAGTTCAACGATTTGACCTTTGTGATGTCTACTAAACTCCTCCGACAATGTTGGGTCTAAACATTTGAAATTTTAGATACAGGTTCTTGGACAGAGATCTAACTTAATAACTTTATTTGAGCCCAAACCAATAAATGTTAAGGGGTCATAATAGGGGTCAAAATTTGAAACATTGACGGTTTTTTGTTTGTTTGTTGCTTTGAACAGCATACACCTCCAAACACCATCAACGTGGGGCACCCATGCTAGTGTATCTATTACAGTGAACGTGTTTGTGTGTCTGTCTGTGTGTGTCTGTGTACATTTCCCTACGCAATAACTGTGAATTTTCACTCTATAGACTCGAAATTTTATATACAATGTACTGAGATATGGGAACATCTTTGTGATCGGTTTTCGGCCAGAACTTTGGCTGTTAAGGGGTCAATGTTCCACGATTTGACTTTTGAGAACTCTACCAAACTCCTCCGACAATTTTGGGTCATAAAATTTAAAATTTTAGATATAGGTACCGTGGACATGGGTCTAAGTTAATAACATGATTTGAGCCCAAAACAACAAATGTGAAGTTCATAATAGGGATCAAATAAATAAAAAAATGACCGTTTTTATTGTTTTTGTTTTTGTTTTGTTGTATTGCTCAACATACATCTACAAACACCCAGGACACGCCGGGCACTAATGCTAGTATATCTATAATAGTGAACGTGTATGTGTGTCTGGCTGTCTGTTTGTGTGTCCGTCTGTGCACATTTCTCTACGCAATAACTGTTTATTTTTAGTCTACAGACCCGAAATTTGATATGCCGAGTACTGAGATTTAGGAAAATCTATATGATCGGCCAGAAATTTGGCTGGTTAAGAATCAAAGTTCAATGGTATGTTCTTTGAGAACTCTACCAAACTCCTCCGACAATTTGGGATCTAAACACTTGGAATTTTAGATATAGGTTCCTTGGGCCTGGAGGACATGAATCTAACTTATTCATTTGATTTTAGCCCTAAACAATAAATGTTAAGTTGTCATAATAGGGATCAAAGTTAAAAAAATTGATCGTTTTTTTTTGTTTTTTTTTTTTGCTCAGCATACACCTCCAAACACCCGTGCAACGCCGGCCACCCATGCCAGTATATCTATAAAATTGAACATGTCCGTGTATCTGTGTGTCTGTGTATCTGTGTGTCTATGTGTGTAAATTACCCTACGCAATAATTCTGTCAATTTTCAGTCTACAGGCTCAAAATTTGATATACAGGGTATCGAGAGTTGGGAGAATCTTTTAAATTCATTTTCGGACAGAAATGTGGGTGTTTATTAGTCAAATTTCAACGATTTGACATTTGAGAACTCTACCAAACTCCTCCGACAAATTTGGGTTTAACACTTTAAATTTTAGGTGTAGGTTCCTTGGACACGGATTTAACTTAATAAGTCAATTCGAGTCCAAAACAGTAAATGTTAAGGGGTCATAATAGGGGTGATATTTTTTTAAAAAATTGACCTCTTCCGGTCTCTAGCAAATTACTCAGACCATTTCTGGTCTAAACATTTGAAATTTTACATAAAAGGTATTCAGATATAGGGCAAGAGTTTTAATCGATTTTGGTCGAAAATTTTTATATACCAATATATAAAGGTATGTATGTATATATGTTTGCATGTCATCTTAATGCTTTCGACAGCAGCGACATATATTTACAAGATCAGTATCATTTTGAAGTTCGAACTTGCAGACGATAAATATCGAAAAATTGGCTAAAATCATTAATATCTTCACCTTCAACTAGCCACTTTTCAACAGGGAGGGGTCGCTTTCTCACCGATATTTTCGAAAGTTATCCCCTCTTTTCGATTGTCTAGCATTAATCAAAATGTTCTACTTTTATTGTACCATACGTTTATTGTCATCGGAAGTGTTTAAATCGCCCATTTTTAATCAAATCGCTGGATTGCCTGGTCCGGTTCCACATTGTACCGGAAAAGTCTTCATATGTTTCCTTGCAGTGAATTAGTATAGTTACACTGTTGAGAATGTACTCTTAGTTCAATAAAAATATCTGTAAATAATTGTTTCATTAAAAATTAAAAATGCAAAAGTCATGTATAATCGTTCAATTGTGCTCCAAGCGAAAGCGCCATTTCGAACGCTTCCGTGCTTTATGAAACCCCCCTACAATTTGTGTGGTAATGACATTTTTCAAGTGCACGTATTGTGTTGCATAAATTTTTGTATGAATTTTGTAAGTTTTGTATAAACGAATTTTTTTCTCCCCAGGAAACAAGACTTTCTTTCACTTTCTTTCAATCTGACTCCTTTCTTTAATCAAATGTTTTCGATCATTGCTTTCAATAATCATCAGACGCATTCCCATAGAGAAGAAACTCACTAGCAGGCACATCAAGTACGTTTGTGTTGAATTAAAAGTAAATCAGCCTAGCTTTGTCCAAGACCATCGGAAAATAACTCACAAACAGATACAAAGTTTACATTATATATATATATATAACCTGGATAAAAGAGAATGAGGTGCAAGAAAAACGGATATAAGGGAGATATTCTATGGTCTAAAATTAGTTCCTGTGTCAATTTACAGTAAACTGGATATAAGAACCTCTAATATAAGTGTAGCCTCGGATATCAGGGAACTATAGAGTCCGGAAAAGAAGTATCTTATGTCAGGGTTGCAGTGATATATATATATATATATATATATATATATATATATATATATATATATATAAACCTCTTATATATCATCGTTGCACTCACCTTGCTTTTTCAATCTACTCTGTCTTATATCTATCTAGATATAAGACAAGTAGCTCCACTATATTTGTCCTCGTTTTTCACAGCTCAGTTATTTTTCGTGAAAGTAAATTCTCTGCAGTTACCTATACTTATGCGTGAGTATAACTCAGCTGAACATGAATATTGAAAACATGCATCTTGAAAACAAATTCGACTTATTCAAACATTTTTTGAAGTTTGCTATAATTTTTGTTAAACATCCACGTCAAGATTTTGATTATATAATTTCATTAATTATATCGAATGTTTGTAAACGCTCTCTCACAGAATTCGATTTAGAATATAAACACAGTGATGATGCCCACAACATTTAATCAAATTCGTCGCTGTAGAAACTTTTTTTGTCGTGTCCCGAGTGTATTTCACAAAGTTGCATTAAATATTTGTCATAATAAATCTTTGATTTCTACTCCCAAGGGTATGTTCCCACGCTGGGGACCCGAACAATGAAAATGAAAAACAAAATGATCTCTTTCATTTATTCTCCTTTTTTTATTTTCTTTCTTTCTTTTTTCAAACTAATAAAAGACCTCGAACTAATGAAAATAATGTTATTGTATTTTACAACCCACTGTGTCTGAGTAATTGCTTTCTGTGGCAATGTTATTTTATACAACAAAAAACATACACGAACTCTTGCAGCGACCTTCTGTGCAAGTCTTAGTACATTTTATTAGACAAAGTAAGTCAAAGATTTAACAGTAAACACATTTCAAACAAGGTCCTCTAACCGCTACTACAACTCACGACAACTTTTGATTTAGAAAAGTTTTATGTCAAATTACTTTCTTTCAAATATTTATTGTGTATTCTTTTAATAGATTTTATATATTAGAGATACACATAAGTAATTGATTTGCTTTACGGTATATCAACCCTTATCAGGTGATTTAATGACAAATCAATTAGTTTTGGGAAATGTTGGTTGGTTGATTGGTTGGTGGTTTTTGTTTTACGGCATATCAACCCTTTTCGGGTCATTTAATGCCGAATCCAAAGATTTTGAATAAAATTTTTTTTAATAGAATATATTTGTTGTTTTCACGTCGGTTTCTATTTAACCCATAGTTGGGACCCTAACAGGTACTACCACTCCGGGTCAGAGTGGACCTGGGAGCAATGGTAATTAAAGGGTGGCTCCGCACTCCCCAAAGCCCACAAACTGGGGCCTCACCACTGGATATAGTTTAAAGTCTTATCCAGGAGCCCCATTGAGGGACTTTTACCTTCTGCAGTCAGCGTATTCTAATGTCCCACCGACAGGGTTGTTGGAAAATGTAGTAATACTTGAAGTTTTTTGTTTATTCAATCATTTATTCCAACCCATTTATTTCGGTAATTTTGATTTGCATTATATAAACTTCTTGCGGGTTATTTAATTTTTAGTGGCGTATATAAAACGTTTCCACTTTGAAAACGTTATGTCTTCAAATACTTTTCTTGGAGTTATGTTTGGTTGGTTTGTTTTACGGTATATAACTACTTTCTGGATTATTGAATGCCGAATCCAGTAATTTTAACAAAATTGCTTTTAAATTGTTAGTTCTTTATATCTTCAAATATTTAATCGCAATGTTAGGTTTGGCTGTTTTGTAGATTAAAATGATATTTTGACTGTGAAAGAACATGAGTGAAAGTTTGAAATTTAAAAAAAAAACAAGAAAATAACCTTATCTTTGGTGCATTTAATGTCAGGATTACGTATTTTTAGACATTTTAATTTGATAGCACCAGATACTCTAACACGTTTTAACATTTCGAATCCAAGAGGATCTAGGAGAAATTGTAGCAAAGGGGTAATTATAAAGTCCCTACAGCCACCAACTGTTTCCTTATCATTAGATATAGGTTACGGTAATTACAAGGAGCAGAAACCAGTATATAAGTTTAATTTGTTTAATTACAAAATATTGCACGATTCTTATAATTTCGGATGATGTTCTCACAAATTCCGGTTAATGTATGATTTGGCATTCTTTATGTGCAACTTGCCAAATAATTAACCGATTTCAAATCGTACTCTTTATTTAATCTACGATAGATTGTTCTGGTTTCGTCAGCCACAACCGGATAAATATTTGCCATAATTCTTATTTCTTCTCATTATAAATTACAGCTCCAGAAAATGCCATTCACAGCCGATTATTACTTCTCACAGTATTCGTAGCCTATCTGACCGATAATATGCACGGATAACTTATTTATATCGTTTAAATCAGTATCACGAATTATCTTATGTATTTTAAAATGAAAAAGTCGACTTAATTTGAATATCTTATGTTCAGTTATATAGTTGACATTTCGTACAGCAGGTGACCCACACGTACTACTACTATTTATTCCAGTTTAATGCAATGTAAAAGTTAATCGGCTGTTCATATCTATTACGATATTATTTTTGTATTCCAAAATAATATTTCTTTACTCAGATATAATTCTTTATATAATATAAATTACATACACACCATAATAATTCTACTATTTGTTTATTTATTCAAATATGGTTGTTGTGCGCACTATGTTGGGCGAACATCGCAAAGATTGGATTCCCGTTTGAAACAACATATACCATCAAATATTCGTTATGCAAATTTTTCACCCTCAGATGTTCTGAGTAATACGTATCGTTCTGAGATTTGAGATGATCTTAGAAATAACAAATGCGTGTGCCACGAATTTCAGTGCTTAAATTAAATAAATTGTCAATGCCATCATAGCGTAATGGATAAGACGTTGGACTGAAATACATAAGGTCCAGGGTTCGCGTCCTAATAACAATCAAGCTCAGCTGAAGAGGGGTATGGCCCCGAAACATGCATGCACGTAGATTACTGTTTTAAAAATATTATATATATATATATATATATATATATATATATATATATATATATATATATATATATATATATATAGCTGAACATCTGTATGTGTGTCAGGTCACGAATATACTCCTATGTAGTTAACTATTATAGAAAACTGATCACATATAATGATACAAGAAGTATCGATACACAGGAATGAGTATGTTTTATCTGGCATAATGATGCTTTATTAAAATTGTGGGGGTCTGCGTTATCGCCTGGTCCACAAAGTATGGAAATAACAAAATTAAAAAAAAACGTTTACACGTGTATTTGTATATAGATGTACATAAGAATACATTGATAAGTATGTTTTTACTAAAATAGGGATGATATAATAAAATGGGGGGGTCTGCGTCGGCGCCTGACCTCCATAAAATGGAAATTGGCACAAACTTAAATAAATACTTTTCATATCAATCTGCGTAATTATACTTTGATAATTTTATGTTTCAGTTTGAAGAATTATGGTATAATAAAATTATGGGGTGTTGGTTCGCGCCTGACCTCCATAGATTGGAAATATGTCACAAAGTTTAACAAGTTTTTTTTAAATATAGATCCACAGAATATTGTGATAAGTGTTTCAGTGTGAACAGGTATGGTATAATAAATTATGGGGTTTATCTATTTTATTTTTACTTTCATCATATTTTGCTTTGGTTGTGATACCCCCAAATTCGAAGCTATCTCTTTACGGCCCTTCCTTCCATAACCTATAATACTTTCATTTTCATTTTCTGTAGGGTGTTTTTTAACCCAGTCAACGAAGGGTACTTTTGGTAGTATATATATACATATATATATATATATATATATATATATATATATATATATATATATATATATATATATATATATATATATATATAGTGCCACGTTTCAGAATGTCACATATTAGAGTAATACGATATTAGCGAAGGAAAATAATACTTTATATAAATAAAATACGAAATAAATAGAGTAATTCATATTTCATATAAATCAAAGAGCTCAATATGTTTTAAAACAGAAAACTTGTATAACTGAATAGATAAGGGAGGTACGGTTTCATGCTGGGTTTTTTTTCAGTCTATATAAATATTTCCACAAAAATCTGAGCCATAATACACGTTATTATTGCATTAAAATTGAGTTAAGTGACCAAAATACAGATGGTTCGGAAAAAAAGTTAAAGACAATAACTCAGGAAAACCGAGATGATTATTTTATATATTAGAAATAGTTTGAGTAAAAACGAAATGATGTATTTTACATATTCTGAAACAGCCATGACAGTAAATACCAGATAACGTTTTTTTATAGATAACATTTCCAGTATGCCTGTCAACAATTCCAATAAGTTGATTTACATTTAAAGTTTATCCAAATTTAATTACCTTTTTTTCTTCAGAATTTCGTTAATAGTCATATATTTTATTCATATACGTTTTGTATTATTTTAAATACGGTAATGGAGATTTCGGCTAACGGTGTGTGTTTCTTTTCTTCTGCATTTCAATGATTGTATTTCGTGATAGTGACGAAAAGATATTTTCATGTATATTTTCATGAGTTTCAGTATTGTTTCATTTTTTGTATTTAAAATATTTTAATTTAAACATTGATTTCCTTGCAATTAAAATTCAAACCAAGATGCCTTCGTTGTCCTGTAAATTTTTGTATGAACACGATTAAGTTGATACGTTTACTTCAGATTATCATACACAACTTTTGAAATGATTGTATAACCATACGTAGAAAATTTGTTACCGCGGTATATTACTACTATTTACTAAAGTGCCTGTCTGTGTGTCTGTCTGTGTACATATCCCTACAGAATATATCTGTCAATTTTCAGTCTACAGACTGGAAATTTGATATACAGGATAATGAGATGAATAAAATCTTTGTGATCGGTTTCAGCCAGAAAAGTTGCTGTTAACGGGGCAAAATTTAAGGATTTGGCATTTGATAACTCTACCAAACTCCTCCGCCAATTCAGAATCTACACATTTGAAATTTTAGATATATGTTCCTTGGACATGAATCTAACGGAATAATTTGATTTAATCAAAAACAATAAATGTTTTGGGGTCATAATAGGGGTCAAATTTTTAAAAAAATTGACAGCTGCAAATTACAAATTACTCAGACAATTTCTGGTGTTGAAATTTGAAATTTTACATAAGGTGTATTCAGAGAAAGGACAAGTTTTTTTAATCGGTTTGTGTCGAAAATTTGAGCTACCAATATATAAATGTATATATGTATGTTTGCATATCAACCTAAAATTTTCAACAGAGGCGACGGTTTTCACTAGACCAGTATCGTTTTTAAGCTCAACCTTTCAGACGACAAATATCGAAAAATCATTAAATTTTTCACCCTAAACTGGGCATTTTCTACAGGGAGTGGTCGCTTTTTTCGCTGATATTGTCGAATGTCATCCCCTCTTTTCGATTGTTTAGCCTTAATTTAAACCTCTGTCACTTCAGGTTTGGCGGTGGGCGTAATAGCAAAGACGTCAAGTTGTTTCCATTATTTTCCTCCTTCGCGGTGCGGGTTCGAGCCTGCCTTGCTACTACCACTTTTTTCCTCTACATCCACCTCTAAACACCCGGGCTGAAATGCTTATACATATATATATATATATATATATATATATATATATATATATATATATATATATATATATATATATATATTAAATAAGGGAGTAGTCACCAACAATGTGTATTTTTAACATTATTTTATTATTCCGTGTCTTGGTTTTTCATTGAGAATTATGTTTGGATCATTGTAATAATTTTTTAAGTCATTGAAATCATTTTTACGCGCGTCTCAGACGTTCTGTCATGCGTCCTCGTCAGAAATTATTTTCAAATGTGTTGGAGATTAAAAATGACGATTTTCGTAGTTAATTGGAAGCGTTTCCAAGGGGTGGAAGCTTGTAAGTGTTTATTATTCATTGGCATGCTCAATTTTTATTGCTCTTTTATTGGGCTTGTGAGGGAGACCGTTGACCTGGCTGTAGTCGCTATCTCTTTCTCCTAATGTTTTTCTTTTCCTTTAGGGTGGGGTAAGGTGTGTGTGTGTGTGTGTGTGTGTGTGTGTGCGTGTGTATGTGCGTGTGCGCGTGTGTGTGCGTGTGTGTGTTTGCTTTTATTGGTTTGAGAATGTGTATGTTGTTTTATAGTATTTTGGGGTTATTTGCTTCCTTAGGAAGGCGGCTGTGATCCGAGGTCGTTACTAATGTGTATGTGTGGGGAGGCGGGACTAGCTTTTCTGAACTAAGGGTAGGGGTTCTTTCATTCTATTTTGATATTTATTTTTTGGATTCTTGGATGTTAGTATTGTGATTTTTCGTTTTAGTCTTTTCGGGTATTCCTTATATTGTGTTTGTTTAGAAAGAGGAATATATTTAAAATTGGGGATGTTTTAATGTTTCTAATTATTTGTCTCCCCATGTGGGTATGGCCAGACCCAGGATCGGTTCCTAGTGTGGGGAAGATTTTGTTCTCCAGAGGGGGGCATTGGAGGGGGTATAGGTATGGGAGGGAGATGATAGAAGGGATGATAGTTGTTTCAGTCATGAGGGGGTTCTCCTCCACTTACTGAGGAGGGAGCGGGGTGTTGGAACACATATTATACTATGGTTCTAGGTGTTTCGCAGTGTTGTTGGTTTCGAGGTTAAGTAGGGTTGGTGTTGTTCAGTGTGTTGTATTAGAGATAGGGGTGTTATGTCTGTGTGGGGTTGTATGCGCGCACGTGTGTGTGTTTTAATGTGTCGGTTCTGATTCATGTGTAGGTGTGTATATGTGTATGTGTATGGGTGTGCATGCGAGTGTACCTTGCATTTCATGTTTTTGTGTGATGGTATTAGGTTCTGTTCAGTTCAGGAGTGAATCTGGTGATGAAGTTTTTTTTCCTGTGTAAGTAAATAAAAATAATTGTCTGTTTAGAAGATTGGCATTATTTTGAAGCTGTTTCCACTGCATGTGTGTACGTGTTTTGAGACATAGAGGTGTCTGTTATCTGCAATTTTAATGTTGCTCTCATGTAAGGCTACTCTATTGCTGAAATTTTTGGTGGCGCCTATGTAGGATTTGTTGTGCATCTTAGATTCTGGAGGTGCAATTTAGATCCTTTTTTCTGGAGGTGCAATTTAGATCCTTTTTTATTTTGAATGTTTGTGCTGACTTTTTGAATGTGTATGTGTTACCTTCTGTTATTATGTCACATACTCCACATCGCGGTTTGCTGCATTTTGTAACTCCTTTTGTAGTGTGTGGGACGAGTTTTGAGGAAGTTAGGATGTGTTTTAAGTTTTTGGGTTTGCGTTTGCTTTTTATTATTTTTGTTGTTTTAAGTATGTTGTTAAGTTTGTCGTTCTGATTGAGGAGGATAAGGTTTTTTGTTATCTGTGTGAATAGTTCTGGGTTATTTGTGTTGTGTGTAGAGACGTATGCTAGAATTTGTTCTTTGTTGTGTTCTTTTGGGGTTCTTAGTTAGTCTATTGAATTTTTTTCAGCCAGTTCAATACCTTTCTGTATTAGTGGTAGTGGGTATCCTCTTTTCCGAAGTGTTATTTGTAGTTCATTCAGTCTAGTTGAACGGAGGTGTCTGTCTGTTCCTATGGTACAGACTCTACGTGCTAGGGAGTAGGGTATTGATTTTAGACAGTTTTTAGGATGGTGGCTTTTGAAGTGGAGGTATTGTTGAGTGTCTGTGGGTTTGTGGTTGATGCCTGTGATTATGTTGTTGTTTTTTATTGTTACTAGGATGTCTAGGAAAGATAGTTCTGTGGGGCTTTGTTCTAGTGTAAAGTTTATTTTTAGGTGCAGATTTTGTGACAAAGTGTTGAGTTCTTTGATATCCCCCATGAGGTTCTCCAGAGGATAAAGCAGTCGTCTAGGTATCTTTTCCAAGATTTTATGAAGAGTGTTTTTATATTGTGCCCGTACTTTTGCTCTATCCTTTCATAAAGGGTCTCTTCTAGGAAGGCGAGTGTAAGGGTGGCATATGTCGGTGCCATTTTGGTACACATTGATGTGCCTAGTATTTGGATGTAGTTGTCGTTATTGAATTGGAAGGAGTTGTTATTGAGGATTATGTCGATGCTATCAATCACGAATTGTTTATTGAATCTGGGGTGTAAAATCTGTGTATGTTTGTCAATCCAATATGCGATAGCTTTTTTTCCTAGATTGTGTGGGATATTGCTATATAGGCTGCTAACATCGAATGTGGCTAGTATAGTCCCATTGTCTACTGTTTGTGGTAGGGGGCTAAGGAAGTGTGTGTTATCTCTTACAAAACTTCTGACTAAATTGGTGAAGGACTGTAATAGTATATCTATTATGTTGCTAATTCTGCTTGTTGGGCATGATGGTCCTGCTACTATGGGTCTGAATGTGAGGTTGGGGTTTGGGGTGCTTATGTATTGACTACTCCCTTATTTAAATATACATCTTTCTTTCGTTGGAATTTCTTAACCCATTATATATATATATATATATATATATATATATATATATATATATATATATATATATATATATATACTAACAGAAGTACCTGTCGTTGACTGGGTTCAAGAACAGCCTACGGAAAATGGACTGTGATTGATGAAAGTATCATAGGTTATGAAAAGGAGAGGATTGTAAAGAGAAAGAGTTTGATACTCAAAACTTTTACCATGAGCAAAATATGATGAAAGTAAAGATAATTTTCGCGAAAATATATTATTTTTTATATCAACTTTGTTTCCATTCGTAGTCAAGAGTGATCAACTAAATGATGTTCCCTAACAAAAAAATGTTATATATATATATATATATATATATATATATATATATATATATATATATATATATATATATACAAGAAATAAATGTTACCATAATCAATGAAAGTTACTTTTATCGTAAAAAAGTTCATTGGTTTGTATTTTTAAGTAGTTTGTAATATTTTTTTTATTCACGAACGGGTTTAAAAAAGTCAAAATGGCAGCGACTTTGAAATGGAGTGCCCCGTTTTCAATTTGAAAGATGGGCACCTGAGCATTCTGTGTGAAGAATTTAAGAGAGTTCCGTCAACGTAAGGCATATTTATAAAGATATTTTCATGTTTTCCGTTATTTCGTGCTTGAGGAATATTCGATTATGGCATGTGTAGTTGATACAAAAATTCATTAGTTAGTAGTAGTTATGTCCTAATTTTAATATAGATCCACAGAATACTGTGATTACTGTTTCAGTGTGAACAGGTGTGGTATAATATATTATGGGGTTTATCTATTTTATTGTTACTTTCATCATATTTTGCTTTGGTTTTGACACCCCCAAATTCGAAGCTATCTCTTTAAAACCCTCCCTTTTCATAACCTATCATACTTTTATAAATCAGAGTCCATTTTCTGTAGGCTGTTTTTGAACCTAATCAACGACGGGTACTTTTGCTTATATATATATATATATATATATATATATATATATATATATATATATATGTGTGTGTTTGTGTGTGTGCGTGTATATATATATATATATATATATATATGTATATATATATATATATATTTATATATATAAGAAAATTATATTGATAATAGATTGATCAATTTGCAACCAGGAATTACAAATAATAGAATGTGTTAGGGTTAGGGTTAGGCCATTTAATTCGTCTGCTTTTATTTACCACCCATGTTCTTCGCAATCCATATATTTCTGTCCTTAGTCACCGACCTGTAATAAACCTGCGCGATTTTCCCGTTACTATATAACATTATTTTAACACTAGTCAGCTACCCTTTATTCATCTAGTCTAGAAATTATTTTTTTTTATTTCTCTCTCCTTATTTTTTTTACATTTATCCTCTACTTTTTATACAGTCACACATTTATTAATTTTTTTATTTTTTATCATTTGCTGTTAACCATTATTTTATTTGTATTGATCGGCAGATGTCACTGTCACCTATCACGAATAGATGAATGGATCAATTAAGTAATGAAGTCCCATAAAATAGAACAAATACTCCCTACACGTCCTCCATCCTTTATCGCCCAATTCTACTGTCACCTCTCCTTAACATATTTAAAGCTGCCTTGTTATCTCATAATCCCCAAGACAATACTCTCTCCCCGCCTCTTCTAATATATTCGACTTATACAAAATCTCATAATATGCTTATTACTAGACATCCCATCGTTAGCATGTTACCTAGCAACTCCCTTTCTCTTTTTATAAGAAGTATAAGGCTTCGATATTCCTGGCATGAAGAGCTTTCATAGCCCCTGCAGTCAGTATTGTATTCTCTTGTTTGAAATTGATCAATAAATCTATGCATATAAGTATATACTTTTTTATCAACATGTTTACTTCTTGTATCTAAGCTCCACCTGCATGCATGCCGATGTTTTTATTATATCGAAACATTTCCATTTTAAAATTTTATATACTGCTTTAATCTCCCTTCGTATATATATATATATATATATATATATATATATATATATATATATATATGTATATATATATATATATATATATATATATATATATATATATATATATATATATATATATATACTAGCAGTTCATCCCGGCTTTGCTGGGGCTCTATGCTCTGTTTATAACTTTATACGTATATGTCTGTATATATATATATATATATATATATATATATATATATATATATACATAATGCCAAGATATAACCTACATCTAAAATTTCAAGTATTTAGACCTAAAATAAGCGGAGGAGTTTGGTAGAGTAAGCAAAGTTCAATTCTTTACACTTTGACTTCTTCAGAGCCAAATGTTCGCCCAAACACGGCTAAAATGCTTGCTGCATGTCTGAATATCCTGTAAAATCCCAAATGTTTAGACCAACAATTGGCGTATTAGTTTGCTAGTAACATCAAAGGGCAAATCTGTTAAATTTTGGCCCCCTTTGCAGCCAAATTTCAGGCTAAACCCGATTTAAAAGCTTGCCCTTGAATACACATTATGTAACATTTCAAGTTTAGATCAAAAATGTTCTGAGTAATTTGGTAGAGACCACAGAGGTCAATTTTTTTAACATTGACCCCAATTTAAACCCTTTCGAAATTTATTGTTTTGGGCTCAAATAAAATTATATAGATTGATCTATGTCCAAGTAACCTTCCTCTTAAATGTCAAGTGTTTAGATCCAAAAATGATGGTAGAGTTTGGTAGAGTTTTCAACAGTAGTTTATCTTTTATCTCTTGACAGCTAAATATCTGGCCTAAAACCGATTAAAAAGATTCTCCCAAACCTTAATACCCTTATCTAAAACCTCGAGTCTGCAGACTGAAAATTGACAGAGCAGTTTCGTAGGGAAATGTGCACACACAGACACACAGAGACAATTTCAGATTTATCGATATATATATATATATATATATATATATATATATATAGAGAGAGAGAGAGAGAGAGAGAGAGGGAGATAGATAGATAGATAGATAGATAGATAGATAGATAGATAGATAGATAGATAGATAGAGGGTGACCCAAAAGCAGAGGACATTCACTTGTTTTTCTGAGCATTTTACAATCAGCGGAGAAAAAAAGCCAAAGACCCTAGTGTTTTGATGTGATGTTTTGAATATAATAAACTAGTTATTTTATTATATATTGAATATAATAAGCTAGTTATTTCATTCGGAAAAAAAACACTAAGAAACGGGGCCTAATTAGAGTGGAGACCGTTTTTTTTGGGGGACATCCTGTATTTATTTGCCGTTATTATGTGTATATATAATTAAACTACTTGGCGCAGTTAGTAACTATGAATAACTAATATTAGATTCTCATTTAGATAGCCCCATATTGCAATATAAGAGTTATAGGTATGGTTCTTTCACGATACTGCGTCAATAGGGATATATACACGAGGTTTTACTC
The DNA here is from genome assembly GCF_053919585.1 of Euprymna scolopes. NCBI lineage: Eukaryota > Metazoa > Mollusca > Cephalopoda > Sepiida > Sepiolidae > Euprymna > Euprymna scolopes. The sequence goes on along the minus strand of NC_136506.1, from coordinate 40,190,305 downwards.
TTTTTCGAAAAGTTTCCGTTTGTACTTTTTACAACATTGAGGGCAATTGTATTAGCCCCGGTGCTGGCATAAAATAATGTAACTCTTCATCAAATTATAATTAGAACAAAATTTGGCTTCATCGGTGCGAAAGAAAAGAAACAAATATAACAAATGTTTCACATCGCACGAATAGGATCTTTTTAACATGTCGTTAGTATTAATTTTTCATCATGTATATATATATATATATATATATATATATATATATATATACATATACATATATATATATATATATATAATTTTAAGCCGGTTTATATTTAAACCCTTATTTGCTAACATAAAAAAGTGGAAACGAGGATTAATAAGAACTAAAGAAATATTAAAAATGTGTATAAAATATGTATAAAATATAAAATATATATATAAAATATAAACTAAAATATCGACATTGAAAAAATAAAAATATTGAAAAATGTTAAAAGTATAAATAATATTGCTAGGAGAAATGAGCTAACTATATGACCAAAGGAGGGAGTAATATGAGAATTATAAAAATTATATGTAAGAAATAAAGAAGAAATAATTTAAAAAGTAGGAGTAACTATGAAACAAGGGGGATCATCATTAAAGAATAGCAAACAGTAACAAGAAAAAAGATAAATAATATTGAATAAAAAAAAATGTAAATAAAAAAACTACACGCGCTGACAGTGGACGTGACACTGGTTCCATCAGCACGAAACATCGCTGACCGATTGACATGAGTACCACAGCAGTGGTTTGAGACAATGAAATAAAAATAAATGGGCTTGATCCGGTGATAGGCGCGGTTCACACAGACGAGGTGAGTGAGAGTCAAATCATGGCTATTCACAAAGATAGTGGGCATCCGGGGGTGCGACGCAATTCCATAATTTGTCAGGAGAAGTTGCCCACCCACGATGAATGCAACCTTTAAAACGGGCATACGGAAATGTGAGGAATGACAATCCATTGACCCAGCGCCAGTCAGGTGGAAAACTTGAAAGCTGGAAGTGAACGAGGATTGGCAGAGAATTGGAATGGATATCACGTGTTATGGAACCTTCCATTTTTTAACTTTAACAGACTGTGGTCCATCGCGTTTCTCCACTTGGATGAAATGGCGAGGCAGGACTCGGCAAGTGTGATTCATCAGTTAGAGGCAGTGTTCTTCGAGCGTGGATCGCCGCATGAAATCCTTTTAGAAAATGACACGGCTTTCTGCAGCAACGCGTTCCAGCATTTGCACATAAATGGGGAGTTCACTTGCGATTTCGTTCTGCATACGCTCCAGCCGGGAATGGTATAGCGGAAGGATGCCCCCGCACAGTGAAACGAATAGCGGCTAGAATGCGCTGTCTCATACAGAAAGCTGTCTACTGGTATAACATCACACCAAGAGACGACACATCTCCCTTCACTGCACCTGCCAACAGGATTTATCGATACGAAGTTCGAGTAAAGGAGACCAATCTCGCAACTGCGTCCCGAGGTCCCAAGAACAGCTCTTACCAGGTTGGAGATCGCGTGTGGGTCAAAAGACTGCAAAATCTACGTACCACAAGGTTCGGCAAGGGTGAAGTGACCAAATTTATGAGCCCACGATCGATTTTGGTGGACGGTGTGCCTCGCTACGTGAAAGATCTGCGCCCTCGCCATTATGTTGTTACATCGGAGGAAGAGGAATACAGTACGATGAAATGACGCAGGACGACGGAGAGGATTTTGAGCCATATAATGCACATACTGAAGAGGCGGAAGAGGGGCCACCTGCCTTCCCTTTACGAAGGAGTACTCGACAAAGATGGATACTGCTCCCCCTGCCCTGATTATTTAACACCGCCTATAGAACAGACTGGTGGAAATAACGGGGGTAATGAGGAAGACGGCAAGGAGGAAGTGCTGTCTCCGGTTCTTCGAAGAAATACCCGACAAAGACTTGCCCTATTTGTGATCATGAGATCAGGGGGGAGTATAGCAGAATTAGCAATAACCGAAATGAGGGGAAATAGAGAACTACTTCGGATACGTCTGTTTTGTTTGAGGCTGAGCGAAAGAGAGAGAGAGAGAGAGAGTTCCAAGATGGCGTCCATGGATTTTATTAGCGTTGATCTCTCGTAGAATCGGGTCTACTCTCACGCGATTATGCAAAGGGACAATTCCCGGCCACTATAAAGGCAGGGCGCTGGAAAGCAATGAGGAGTGTTCAGCACATTGTGTGTAGGTTGTCTGGCGATTGGATTGTTCTTTGTGACGAACCAGGTGTCTGCGACAACGAGTTATTTTTTGTTTGTTTTTTATCTTCTTTTTTTCTCTACGGCTATTACAGCCAAGACACCCCTCTCTTCTAGAGGTGGGCGATACTGACTATTTCCTATCTGTGTTCCTGAATTAAATGAGCCTAATTATGATATAATAAAATTATTAATTTTTTATGTAAATTATAAAATTATTAATTCCATCTACTAACTAACTAACTAATGAATTAATTTTATTCAAACAATTTTCACTACATAAATATATGCAAATAATAGGGGGGAAATAAGTTCAATCCAGCGACTGACACCCTTTCTAACTCAACAATAAACAACAACATATGCAAATAATAAATAAAATATTTATCAATATTCAAATTTTATTTTTAGCTGCAATATTTTAAGTCTAAAAAATTCTTATTTTTTACTTTACTAGAATATCTTGTTCTTTACTTTTCCAGGTTGAATTTCTTGTCCTTTACTTTTCCAGGTTTAATAAAACTTTAAGAATATTACTTTTCATGCGCGCATTTTTCTATATAATCCATGATTTTTCCAGGCATTGCTATTGTATTAATATATAAATTTATAATATAAGTTCACAAGTATTATTCGACTTATTTACTTCCGAAACTAGGCAAGCAGGTTCACTGCTGCTGATGATAATATGGACAATACAGGATCTCGCAGCAGCAGCAGCTCTAAGAGTAGTAGTTATAATAATAACTTGGAACCGGCGAATTATTAGCATATTAATAGTTCGATTTTCATCGGTTTTTAATTTAAAAAAAAAAACATTACACGGGATTGAACCTAAAATCTTTCCACCAATCCCGGCTCTATACCCGTTACGGTAACATATAACATTTTCAATTTCATTTCGAATCACAGTAGTTGTTATGAAATGACTACATTTTTCATCAAATGTGATAACGAAAAATTTGACTTCATTCAAAGAATATGTATATCATAGAATTCACTAATATTTTTAATCGATAAATTCACCATTTTTTGCTATAAAATCATAAGGAGCGTTAAAAAAAAATTAGTTATTAAAAAAAAGTTCGGTTTTTAATTATAAAAAGAAAACGATACACGGGATTGAACCTAAAATCTTTCCACTAACCCAACGTAATCTAAACGTTACGCTAACATGCCATATTGGCAAAATAGCAGTAAAAAATATTTATATACAAAAAAAGTTATGCAAAATAAAAAAAGCGTTAGTCACTTATGTATGTACTTACTCTCCTGTTTGTGAACCCACATATTTTGTTGTAACTTTTTTTCTACTGAACCAATTTTCAAATTGTTTTTTTTTAATGTAGCTAATGAGGTGTTCTATCCAACTATATAACCTGTTTAAAATTCGGTTGGGAACGGAATTAGTGGTGGGGGTTTGAATGTCTCGATTCATTCAATTTCGGAGTTAAGCATATATTCAACCACTACCGTGGTTGAATGATATATATATATATATATATATATATATATATATATATGTATGTGTGTATGTTTAGACAAACATTAATAAAAACAGGCGTGCGGCATTTTGTTTTAGAAAACTTCACTTAAGAATATTTTACTTCATGCACTTTTTGTATTTAGTTATAGAGATTACTACTCTCGATTGAATAATATGATGTAACTAATATATAATTGAGATTTCAACTTTTTATAAATAAATGACTCCGCTGACATCAGCGAAATATCATTTTACGCTCAATCCAATTTTTTTACTGATGGAGCAGTAAAGAAACATGTAAGAACATTTTTATATAAAAGACTTTAAGAATTTAATTGAATTCAGTTATGCGAATATGAAAATTATATCGGAATTAAGTTGAAATAAACAATTTGCATTTCACCTGAACGATATATACTTGTACGCCTTATTTATTCACTCAAACAAAGGTTTAACTCGTCATAAGTCATTTTAGTTGATGATTACTATCCCCATTAATTTCAGTGTTATTTGACCAGTATTTTAAGAGTATATCTGTTTCAGGCAGAAAGAAATTTGGTTGGTTGTTTTTGTTTTACGGCATATCAACATTTTTCAGGTTATTTAATGCCGAATCTAGTTATTTTGAGGAACAATATTTAATGGAGTATATTTTTTTTTAAAGTCAGATTCTATTTAACCCATAGTTGGGATCCTAACAGGTTCTACCACTCCGGGTCAGAGTGGATCTGGGAGCAATGGCAAATAGGGTGACTCGACACTCCTCAAGGCCCGCAAGGTGGGGCCTCACCATCGGATATAGTTTTAGGTCATATCCAAGACCGCAGAAAGAAAGATACACACACACACACACACACACACACACACACATATCAACTGTTTTATTCATATGAGTACCAAAGAACTCGTGTTTTATAATGCATTTTTTTTTTACTTTTTATCATAGTTGTTTAAAAAACACATATGAAAGTTCAATTGTTGTCACAGGCGATTTTTGACTGGCGTCAAATTACTTTTGATTGAAAAGCAAATGAAGAGGTATGCTAAAATACTGATAAGAAGTGAAAATATCTTGTCGCACGGAATCAGAATTAGCAAACATTGGTGCAACTGAGGAGGTTTCGCTGCATTAGCAAGTTTATACCTTTGATGGATATCTGTGTAGCACAGTATGAGGACGTTATTACTGCAGGCATTTTCAATTATTGTTACTGGTTTCGTAGGCAATATACTAAAATCTTTGTTTGTGAGTTTTTATATGTATATATATATATATATATATATATATATATATATATATATATATATATATATGTATATATATATATGAACTCCAAAACAAAGATTTAAGAATAATGCCTATATATAGAGATAAAGATATATGTATATATGTATATATATATATATATATATATATATATATATATATTTATACATATATATATATATGTATATATTAATTTATTTTTATTTCGGACTATTAGTCTCATCTTTATTAGTTGTTGTTTTGTTTAATCTTTTTATTGGTTCACAACGTTTCGGCCAACTTCCTCTGGCCTTCGTCAGGTGGTAACCGCGACGGATAGGAACTTCGAATCTCCTAAGTGCATTCTCAGCCATCACTGCCATCCGTAGTTGTTGTCGTCTCACCACATTTTGACCAATTAACCTCTGGCACGCTTTGGGTGGGATTGAAACCGCTATCTTCAGACAACAACTACGGATGGTAGTGATGGCTGAGAATGCAGTTAGGAGATTCGAAGTTCCTATCCGTCGCGGTTACCACCTGACGAAGGCCAGAGGAAGTTGGCCGAAACGTTGTGAACCAATAAAAAGATAAAAAATCAACAACTAATAAAGATGAGACTAATAGTCCGAAATAAAAATAAATTAATATATAATGCTCATCTCAAAAAATGAATTCCAATTAAGGAATAATATATATATATATATATATATATATATATATATATATATATATATATATATATATATATATATATATATATATATATATATATATATATATATATATACCAATCGGTACGGACCCGGATATGGAAGATAAGATAATAAATAAACGTGGATTTATAAGATCAAAGAATCCAACCTTGAGCGCCCTTCGGGGCCCGTGGCGCAGTTGATAGAGACGTTGAATCTCTACTGTTCCAGATGAGCATTGTTTGAAGATAGCGGTTTCAATCCCACCCAAAGCGTGCCAGAGGTTAATTGGTCAAAATGTGGTGAGACGACAGCAACTACGGATGGCAGTGATGGCTGAGAATGCACTTAGGAGATTCGAAGTTCCTATCCGTCGCGCTTACCACCTGACGAAGGCCAGAGGAAGTTGGCCGAAACGTTGTGAACCAATAAAAAGATCCAAAAAACAACAACTAATAAAGATGAGACTAATAGTCCGAAAGAAAAATAAATTAATATATAATGCTCATCTCAAAAAATGAATTCCAATTAAGGAATAATAATATATATATATATATATATATATATATATGTGTGTGTGTGTGTGTGTGTGTGTGTGCATATGTCTATATATGCACATCTTTATGCAGATATATACGTGTATATATGTATACATATACATATATATATATATATATATATAACCGCCAAGTTTATGGAGTTTTTTTGATTTGGTTGTTTTTGTTTTACAGCATATCAACTCTATTCAGGTTATTTAATGCCGAATCCATTGATCTGAAGAAAAAGTTTTAATAGCATATATTTTTTAAGTCGATTCCTATTTAACCCATAGTTGTGACCTTAACAGTTACTACCACTCCGCGTCTGTGTGGACCTGGAAGCCATGACAATTAAGGGGTGGCTCAACACTCCCCAAAGGCCGCAAGCTGGGGCCTCACCATCGGATATAGTTAAATGTCATATCCAGGGCCTAGAGTGGTTTTGATTTTCGTAATAGAGTGTGCCTTTAAAAATCTACAAAAATTAGGTAATTATCCAATCACTATAAAATTTTCAGCGATTACAAATTATAGAATTCAATGTATATGCGTGTAACTGTTTTCTCCTGACATTCATTGTATAAATATATTTTCGGTGTCTTCATACGTCCCCCTGCTACATTTGTCCCTTATTCGACCCCTTAAAGTTCAAGCAACCCATTAACCACACACTCATTTTGTGTTAGAGATGTAAGTAAGTGTAGAAAAATAAACAAAAAAAATTCACGGGGTTCCTCCGTTATCGAATATTGAAATCCGAAACGTGAACCTTTTTAATTATTTTATTTTCGCGTTTTGAAGTGTGAGATTCATTGAATATGTTATCAATAATTATTAGCTTTCAGATGAGGATGAACATATCTTTTTACGAAAACGCTAAAATATGCAAACCTACAAATCTTTAAAACTAAATTAATGTGTAAACTTTCTATGTATCAGTACATAAAGAATGGTTTAAAGATTCGAAAAAAAAATAAGGGTGTGAAAATGATGTATTGGTCTGCAAGTGGCGTTTTACGTAAGATACGGTAGCCCTTTACGGTCCATAAAATATGTCTTCCCTTTTTGAGAATTAACTATAACTATGAAGATATGGAATACCGTATATGATGGTTGTTCTATCCCAAGGAGTTGCATCCTTTCATATGGTTACAAAAACGGCCATTTTATGGGCGACCAAATTCCAATGAAAGTCTTTGTCAACCTGATTTATGCAACAAAGAATTAGGGAAAATACAGTATGATCTTTCTCATGAAAAAAAGTGTGGCTCATTTTTAATCATTAATTTGAAAATACAAAAGAAAAAGTATTTTAATAATGAAATTAAAAACTGACTAAAAGTGATAATAAAACTGAGAAATATAATGCCAACAATGTGTTTGATATAAGAATAGGAAAAAGTGTTTTTTTTATTTTTAACAAGTATTAAGAAAATAGTAAAGCTTGATTGATCAATTAGTATGAAGGAAATAATTATAAATAGCTAAATATAACATATTTTAAAATAAATGGTGTATGTAATTATAATTAAATTCAATTATTTAAAAAAAATGGTTGCCTGTCTGACATTAAAAGTCATAAAAATGGTTAAATAAATATTTAGACGGGACTGGTTTTCTATACTTCAAATCAAAGATGGTGGTGGTGGATAAAATGTACGAGTTATGATAAAAAATGGAATTATTTTAATTTATTAAAAAATAAGTTAATTATATTATAATATTTTTGCATATTCTCATAGCAAATCATAGTAAATTTTATTTAGACATAAAAATGTTAGTTGAATTGCTTCGAAAACCTTTAAAAATATTTGTTTTATTTACATTCTGCTAAGAGTGGATTAAACGCGTTTTTTTTAAACACTTAAAACTTAAAATTCTATTAAAAATTCTATAAAAGTATTATATTATTCTGTTTTAACATAGTAAACTTCAGGGGTTTATCTTTTTTGAAAAAATCAAACATCGTTTAGAAATACCAGATTCTGATAGATTTTAATAATTTAAAAACAGTTTTCGATCGATTGCCGGTCTGTACATATATATTCAGAGTAATCGAGACTTTTAAAACACTGTTACATATATTTTTTTATAAAATAGTTTAGAGTCTTATAACATCGACGGAGGTGCAGTTATATTGTGCAATGTTAATATATAAACTAGAATTTACGGCATGCATAGTGAGGTGGCGGGATAGGATGGTTGTGGTGTAACAGACATAACTAGCTGTTTTAATATTATTATCGAATTGTCATTTTTATAAAAGGAATTTAAAATTATGGATAATATTGGCGCTTTCTAAATTGTGCCTGGTAATAGATAACTTATATTCACGTTCAATATGTGTTATGTTTTTTTAAGATAAAAGTATAATATATTTAAATCGGATATTATGTTGCAAAGGAATAACGGAATGATAACTTTCAGAGTAATGAGAAACAAGATGGAAACGAAAAGAATAAGGCGACAATATAATTACAAAGTTTATCATCTTTATACGTTCTGAAATTAATGCTATTTTCTATTACTATTGTGTATGAGGTGAACACTTAGAATCATTTGCTAATGGAAAACTCCGCAGTTGAAGAACTTCATCCAATATTAACACGTAAAAGGGCAAACGAAATAAGAAACCTGAAATTGACAAAAGCCTAGAGATTCCGAACATTTAACAATGAGATGGGAGTCTCTTATCAAGACAAATACACCGTCTTTTAAAAACTGATTGGCTTTCTCATATGAATAAAAGACAGTGCACGTTATTTTGAACACAGTATTTTAAAGGTACACGTAACTATGAGGTGTGCTGAAATGAGAAAGGAAAAATAATAAGAGATAAACCAAGTGCTTAATTATTGTACAATGTGATTACATTTTTTTCAACGAGTACAAATGCGATAATGCAAGAGATCTGAGAGACTTGTTTTGACATATATTCACACTGATATCTATCTATCTATCTATCTATCTATCTATTATTATTATTATTATTATTATTATTATTATTATTATTATTATTATTATTAGTGAGAACTCACTGACAATAAGTCGTACATAAAATCCTAGTTGGTAAAAATAATAATATAGTCTAAATGGTAATGAGAACAATTCATTAATTTAGACATGAAAGTACTCTGATAAACCAAGTAGGTGTTATAATATTTATTGTTATAAAAATAATACAACTGCTGCCAAAACTTTACCTAGTAATAGCAATAATATGTATATATGTGCGTATCTCTTACTGTCATATTAAACCTCTACAATATCCACTAATATACCTATTGCTAAACGTCGCATGACGATCTTGTTACGTAATAGCCCTATTCCTCTTCTAACGAAAAGCATGATACTAGGAATTGCATAACATGAAAGTCACTGACAACACTGACACACTGCATTCTGTTCTCTTGTTTCAAATTGATCAATACATCTATCTACTTAAGTGTAAAATCCATATACTAAACTAGTATATATATGTATATATATATATATATATATCTATATCTATCTATCTATCTATATATATATATATATATATATATATATATATACTTTGTTATTTTATTTAGTGATAATCTGTAATGTACAGAATCCGAGCATTTAGACAATTACACTATTAATGACAGGACGCTTAAGAGAGAAAAAAAACTCCAATGCCGCTTTCTCAAGCATCATATAGAGCATGAGTTTCACAAAGGAGGTACGGTCTAATACGTTCAGTGTATCTCAAATGTTCGGATATTAGGCTACTCAAACTTCATGATGACAAATTTTACTATAAATCGTATTCTTTGTATTGCAAGCATGAATAAGGCAAATCCTTAGCTCAAATCCTAACTTGTTGTAGAAGTATAATCTTGGTTCTGTATGTTTTACTCGTTGTGATTTGCAGAATCGATTCCTGAAGTTCGGTGTTTTTTATTTCGAACATTAAGTAGTATGTTCCTGACATGATATTATTACGATTAGAGCCAATCATATATGCCGTAGTTCCTTATATTCTGAGCACATATTTCTGGAGATCATCGGCTCATATACAAAATATGTTTTATTCAGTTTTGACGAAAACACAAATCGCCAAATTGATGGGGTAGTAATTGGAAGATGTGGGGTCAGGATATGCCAATATTTTTGCTTGGTTTCAAGATCATTAGTTGTATGATCCGGAGTTGAAACATTTGTTTCTTTTCCAAAATTTTAATTTACTCCATTTCCTGATGATGTTTTCTATTAAGGATAGGTGAATGGTCGATTAATGCTTATAGATGTACGTGCGCAAAGATAAGATGTGAGGTTTTTTTTTTACCAATGTATACAGAAAACCTACTTATACAGGTTACTGCATGAGCTGACATTCATGTCACATTAAAATCAAAAAGAAAAATTTGAACAAAATGTACTACACAGAGCTTTTTTTTCTTAATACAAACAAGATGCTTAACATGTGCCTATCTTTTACACACGATTATAAAGGTCTAATAGATAAAATCATTTTTAAGGGAAATATGTAGAGCACTCAAAATATCCCTTTTGCGCGAAGTTATGAGTTTCTGTTAATATTTAACAGTTTGCAGACAAACGTCTTTCAATCGTTTATTTTTTATTTATTTTTTTTATTTTTTTATTTTTTTTATTTTTCCCAAGGACACTAAACATCGGGGAAGAAAATTACGTAGAAATAGCGGAAAATATTAAAATTATGGAAGACAAAATTTCCCTGCTTATTCTTTTTCTCCCCCGCCATATTCATGATTATTTTTTATCGAATTTTCCTCGATTTAGTTCTGTTGAGGGATGAGCGAAACCTGGTTAGCTAACCTTTATTTTCAATATTTTAATTTTTTTAATCATCATGTTTATTGGTCTGTATTTAGCCATTACTAAATTTTGTAACCCCGAGAATGTTATCTAATATATATATATATATATATATATATATATATATATATATATATATATATATATATATATATATATATATATATATATATATATATATATGAAAAGACTCGAGAATTAAACTCGAGAATTGGACTTTTGTTTAGTTGATTGCCGTGGCTCTTATGAGCTACGACGTTGTTTGACTATGAAAATATGTGTCTTATATAAAGCATATATATATATTTATACATACATACAGAGAGAGAGAGGGGGGGACAGGGAGAGAGAGGGAAAGAAAGAGAGAGGAGGAAAATATAGAAGTGGGAGAGAAAACAGGTAACCGTGTAACATTATTTATGTCTGTTACAAACATTCAAGTTCAACCAAGTTTTAGCGTACAATCGATTTTATGACGGAATATTAATGTTTACTTCTGGTTTCTTGGTTGTCGTGGTTCTTGTGTGCTCCGACGTTGTTTGACTGTGAAAATTATATCGCTCACATACTGAATATATATATATATAGAGAGAGAGAGGGAATAGATGGGGGGAAGAGGGGAGGGAAGGCGAAATACGGAAGCGGGGGAAAACAGGGAACCTTGTAACATTATTTATATCTGTTACAGACATCCGAGTTCAACCAAGCTTTAGCGTACAATCATTTCCATAGGATTGTTTAGTTCAAATATTGCTATTTCTCAGGATCCTTTCACAAAGCCACATGTAGAAGTAAATTAAGAATATTAACATTGCAAGCATAAATTGTATTAAAATATCATTTCAGTTTTAATTGTCTTGCGTCCAGAGATCCTTTGTGTTGATCCGTTCGTACTCATATGGTTAACTCGTTGATATTTTTTATAGTTTTTACATCAATTTGTATTGAAAAAGGTGTTATATCTTTTAAAAGAGAAAGTCTTCAAACGAAAGTGTCTACTTAAACTATGGATGAAGGCAGGGCAGATACTATCACTTTGTCTCACATAGGCGTATTATAAAGTAAAGAGTGACTCCAATCTCTCTAGAGATTCCAAATAGGGCTTTAACACTGGAGTGACTTTAAAAAAATGATCAGGATCTCGAATATATTTCTTCTCAACTGGATCTAGCTTTTGAACTTGAAGTGGGAACCATTATCAGCTCTTAAAATAATTGATAAAAGCTTGGTTAAATTGAATTAAGATTAAGTTGTCGTCAATTCTGGATTAAAACTAACTCGAACTTTAGGTATCTTTCTCTCGTACGCAGACACACGCGCGTGCACACACACACACACACACACACACACATATATATATATATATATATATATATATATATATATATATATATATATATATATGGACATTTTGAGTTAAATTATGTATAATTACAAAATACCATTTTACATAAATGGCTCATCTAATTAGAGGAAATGTTGTTAGCAAAATATATGTGAGTAATTATGAATTTTGCTTACCAGCACATAGATTGAACATTAAAAATTGAGGTTATAGTGTAAATTGGAGGTTCAAACTTGAAATAATAAATATAAAGGAACCGTAATAATACCCAATGCATACTAGTATATTCCAGAAAAAATTGCGGATTTTTAATAGCATATCCCAGGCTGGGAGGTAAGATCCAAGTCATTATTCATACTAATATTTATTTGGATTTCATGTTTTACAGTGTTATACAACCTGTTTTCTTACACCACTTCAGTATTTAATTTAATATATAAATTCTGTTTTTTTATGCTTACTAAATCTGAAGCCATAACAATTTCGGATTTTCTTCTGATTAGGAATAACATATTCTTACTTATTATTTACTAGTCTACGTAAATATAATATAATAGACCCTCTCTCATCATATGTAATGTTAACATATTTTTGCGGGGGTGGGGCTATTTATTTCCACAATATATCCCTCCAACCCTATTATTATTGTTTTCTTTTTTAAAATAAAAACGAATTTGAAGCGAACAAGCTTAACGAAAATGAGAATATGTGTAATTAAGATTCACAAAATATCGATATTCCGTACCAAAATGAAACAAAAGACGCTAAATAAATATTTTAAGTGTTAAATTGACTTGTAGCAAAAGCATTTCATTTTCTTATATAATTCAACGTGGGCTTAAATGACCCAAGAAGTGGTGATATATTGTAGAAAAGAAACCATTTTTCAAGTTCGAGTTATTTACAGAAGTAGAAATTAAATCATTATAAAT
>NC_136506.1:40127001-40172001 GCF_053919585.1 Euprymna scolopes | reverse complement strand
AAGCAATATATATATATATTAAGGATTAAACAGTACCCAACTATATATATATATATATATATATATATATATATATAGAGAGAGAGAGAGAGAGAGAAAGACAGACAGACAGACAGACAGACAGAGCCAGAGACAGAGATAGATACAGAGAGAGCGAGAGACACGGAGAGAAAGAGAGAGAAGAAGATAGAGATTTATTATAGAAGCTTATATTTTGAAAAGCGTCGGCAAACCACTGGGCATAGGTCTGACTACGACACGGAGATATGTCAGTCAAACACAATCTTCTTGGTACAACATCTCACTTAGGAAATCCGCTCAAATTATTCATGTTCTTTATATAATATAAAATACCCTCAACTAAAATGTTGCCCAATTTCAGCAGAACCAGTCTTATTTTACAAATTGTCGTCATGTAAGTGTAAGTCCTTGCGTTAGTCTTCATTCAATAGAAAGATATGAATTACAATTGTTATTAAAATATTGAATTTTTTTATAAATGAAACAATGTCTAGGCATGGAAATTGCTTGATATATATTATTTTGACTTCTTTCATAGGGATCAAATAAGGGATATTTACTCACGTTTTACGCGGTTTTCGCGATATAAAATTTGCTTAATTCTCATTCAAATTCAACTATAGTTCCAACAAAACATGAAATGCCCATATATATTACAAATAATAGTATATCTTGATTAGTTCAGTCCATTGCATCATAATTAATAGAAGATGCAGCGTGAACAACTAGGTTATATGCTTTAATAAAATACGTTAATATGAATAGTTTAATCGTCTGTTTAATGAAAATAATTATTTATGTGCATATGAATATTAAAATAAAACAACATTCCCACTGATAACCTCGAAAGATTATTGGATTTCAGTATGATATACGTGATTTCTTAGAATGTTAACCGATATTAACAGATTTTACTTCATGTATATACACCTTGCAGTTGAGTATTTTTTTCTCTCAGGATGATATTGATATTAAATTTCTATTTAAAATAATTACAACGAACAATTTAATATATTCTGTCATGGATAAGCGAGCAGCTTAATGGAGGTTAACTAATTTGCATATCTATTTGAAACGAGTCTTAATTATTTGCTTATTTTTTTTTATCTTATCTCATTCAAACTTTGATTATATTTCTACTAACATGCTGGGTTCTATTTATTCATAATTTCTACATTCTGCATCATTACGTAAGCATTTTACAGGAAAATGCACTAATATATATATATATATATATATATATATATATACACGCAGAGGAAACGTATTAATATATATATAAATATATGTGTGTATGTGCGCGCGTGTGTGTGTGCGCGCGTGTGTGTGCGCACGCGCGTGTGTGTGTGTGTTGTTTTTATTCATTTAGCGATATGTTTTTGAATGGATTCAATTATTTACGAAAGTGAATTTTTATCTTAATGTGAGTTGGGAATAATTTTCTCTTTTACCAATCTGGTACCCGCACATCGGGAGCGGTATATATATATATATTATTTTAAAAATATAATTATCCACTGACACGTGTTTCGTCGTCTTCGACTCATCAGAGTGACTGTTATCTATATATATACATAATTATTCCCACAACCCAAGGAAAGCCAAAGCCGATAAGAGCCACGCCAGCCAACGAATTAAGACTCGAGTTTGGCCCTCATTTGGGTTCATTAGTCAGACATATCCGTACTCGAGATTTTAAACCCTAGCATCCGGCATCTCTCACATTCTGAAAATTCTATAACAAAAATGGCTCGTTAGGTTAGCTCTACTGGATGGCGTCGTTCTTTCGAATTAAATATCCCTACTTGTGAGACATTGGCTTGGGGGTCAGCTGGTTGGATGACCTCGCCCCTTGTCGAGATGAAGTAGGTCTATTTCACAGTTTGATGTCGTCGCATTAATAGAATTTCTTGTGTGCAGGGCGTTTTCTCAGTTGGTAGAGTGCTTGCCTCGCATGCAGGATGTTCGGGTTTCACATCTCGGGTGTGGGTATGTCTTACTGATGAGCCCAAATTAGGGCAAACCCTGAGTCTTAGCCTTCCGGTTCGTTGGCTGGCTTGGCTCTTGTGGGCATTCTTTGGGTTGTGGAAATAATTTTATATAATCTCTGACATTCTGAATATATATATATATATATATATATATATATATATATATATATATATGTAATAAATTCCACAGCCAAACAACGTCGCAGCCCACAAGAGCAATGACAGTCACGAAGTGGAAATCCAAGACTAGAATTTCGCCCTCATATGGGCTTATAAGTTAGACACTTCTGAACACAGGATTTCAAACCCGGACATCTTGCATGCGGGGCAAGCACTCTGCCAACTGATCACACCTTCCGCACACAAGTAATTCCATTAACTAACACAGATCAAGCTCACCGCGCGAAAATCCGACCGTGAAATGGACTTACTTCTGCTTGACAAGGGATGCGGTGATCTAACCAGCTAATAACAAATGTCTCACAAGTAGGAGTTTCAACTCGAAAGGACGATGCCATCCAGCAATGCTAACCTATCGAGCAATTAATGATAGGATTTTCAGAACATGAGAGATTATATATAATAAATTCCACCGCCAAACAACGTCGCAGTCCACAAGAGCTATGACAGTCAACGAAGCGTAAGTCCAAGTTTTACCCTCATTTGGGCTCATCAGTTAGAAACATCCGAACTCAGGATTCGAAATAAGCACTCTGCCAACTAGGCAAACGCCCAGCACACGAGAAAGTGCATTAACTAATACAGATCAAGCACATTGCGCCGAAATCTAATTGTGAAATGGACATACTTGGACTTCTGGTTCATTGACTGTCATGACTCTTTTGGGTTGCGACGTTGTTTAGCTGTGGAATGTATTATATATAATCTCTCACATTCTGAAAATAATGTGTGTGTATATATAGATCTTGTCGGTGTGTGTAGGAAAAGTCTTTACCAAACTATTCTCTGAATATTTGGTCTAAGTAGTAAAAATTTGACATATAAAGTGTACATAGACCTGTCGCAACCCTTCGATTTGGTGTTTAGCTGGTAAGGATTGCTACTACGTGGTCAAAATATGAAAGTAAACAGTTGATTTTTGCAAGCTAAAGCGTATAACAAATTAGCTCTGTTGTTACGTTTGTGCGTGCTTAAAAATTCCATGGTTCAAAGTTGCCAAATTTATAACCTTTACTATCGACTTGTCACTAACTCAGACACTAATGACGATGCAGAAACAAATAACAGTAAAGCGTTAAGGGCTATACGTTCTGGTTTCGATTGTAGCATTTAGTACGAAAGCCATACTTTTTTTTAACTTTGGAGATAATAACTATATATTGGATAATTACAAATGGGAAATTGGCTCTACCAAAAGAAATATAAAATTTTAATCTATTAAAACATAATATTTACGAGTTTTTGGCAACTGAGCAAGGCCGACGTCCTCTTTAATAATTAATATTATTACACAATAATTATTTATTCTTATTAGTACATTATTAATTATTAATCTTTTCCATTATTAATTATTAATTTTTATTATTATTTTTACACATTTTATTATTAATTCTTATTTTTACACTATTAATTATTAATTATATTATAATTTTAATTATTAATTCTTATTATTACACTATTAATTATTAATTATTATTATTACACTATTAATTATTACATATTATTATTACACTATTAATTATTAATTCTAATTGTTACACTATAAATTATTAATTATTATTACACTTTTAATGGTTAATTATTATTATTACAATTTTGATTAATAATTATTATTATTACACTATTAATTATTAATTATTACTTATTAGTATACTATTACTTATTAATTCTTATTATTACACTATTAATCATTGATTAGTATTACACTTTAAATTGTGTATTATTATTACCTTATTAATTATTAATTCTTATTATTACACTATTTATTATTAATTCTTATTATTACACTATTAATTGTATACTATTATTACACTTTTAGTTGTTCATTACTATTGTTACACTATTAATTATTAGTTATGATTAATAAACTATTTATTATAAATCATAATTCTTATCATTACACTATAAATTATTATTTTTTATTATTACACTATTAATTATCAATTATTAATTAATTTTCTACTAGTATATTAATGCTTACAATTTCACTATTGATTATTAATTCTCATTATTACACTATTCATTTTAATTGTTATTACATTATTAATTATTAATTAATCTTAATATGCTATTGATTATTAATTATTATTACACTTTTAATAATTAATTAATATTATTTCACTATAAAGTATAAATTCTTATATTACACTATTTATTTTAATTATTGTTTAACTTTTAATTATTAATTATTATGATTACACTATTACTTATTAATTTTTTAGTAATACACTATTAATTAATTATCATTAATACAGTATTTATTATTAATTATTATTATTACACTATTAATTATTAATTAGTATTACACTATTAATTATTAATTAGTAGCACTACACTATCATTATTACTCAGTATTATTACAGTATTAATTATTATGACACTATTAATTATTGATTATAATATAACTATTAAATATTATTATGACACAATAAAGTATAATCTATTACTATTACACTTTTATTTGTTAATTATTATACGATGTATTATTAATAACTAGACTTAAATTAATTACTAATTATACATTATTTATTAATTATTACTATTAATTATGAATTATTATTATTATTACACTATTAATTATTAATTAAAATTAGAATATTAATTATTGATTATATATCACTATTAAATATTACACTATTAAGTATATATAATCTTTACACTTGTAATTATTAATTCTTATTATGGCACTTTAATTATATAATTATTATACAATTAATTATTAATTCATCTTATTACGCTATGAATAATAATTATTATTACACTATTAATTCTTAATTCTTATAATTACACTAGTAATTATTAATTATTATTACACTTTCAACTTGTAAATTATTATTTTACTATTACTATATTAATCATTATTATTACCCTATTAATAATTAATTATCATCCTTACACTATTAATTATTAATTATTATTGCAGTATTAATAATTAATTATAATCTCATTATAAAATATTAATATTACACTGTTAATTATTAATTAATATTATTACACTTTTATTAGTAATCCTGACTATTTAACAATTAATTATTAATTATTCTTATTGCACTGTTAATTATTAATTATTATTACACGATTAATTATTAAGTCTTGTTATAAAACTATTAATTATTATTTATTACTATTAGACGTTTAATTATTAATTATTATTATTACTCTATTGATTATCTATAATTACATTTTAATTGTTAATTATTATGATAACACTATTTATTAGTTTTTATTATTATTACGTTATTAAATATTGATTATTACTACAATATTAATTATATGTTATAATTTCACTATTGCATATTATCATTACACTATTAATTATGTATTTATATTATTACGTTTTATTATTAATTTTTATTATTACACTATTAATTATTAATTCTTATTATTGGACTATTAAGTATTTATTATTATTACATTATTAATTATTATTATTACAGTATCCATTATTAATTATTAATTTTATTATTACACTATTTATTATAAATTCTTACTATTACACTATTTATTATTAATTATTATTACACTTTTAATTATTAATTATTATTGAAAACAATTAATTATTAATTATTGTTACACTATTAATTATTAATTATTATTATGACAGTATTAATTATTATTACACTTTATTTGTAAATCATTATTAATACACTATTAATTATTAATTCTTATTACACTTTTAATTGTTAAGTGTTATTATTACACTATTAATTATTAATTGTTATTAATACACTATTATTATTAATAATTATTGCACTATTAATTATTAATTAGTAGTATTACCCTATCAATTAATGATCATTATAATTATTACACTATTAATTATTAATCATTATTACACATAATCGTTAATCATTATTTTACACTTTTAATTGTTAATTACTAATATTACACTATTATTTTTATTATTATTGCACCATTAATTATTAATTATCATTTTACACTATGAATTATTAATTATTATTACACATTTAATTGTTAATTATTAATACACTTTTAATTGTTAATTATTATTACATTTTTTTAATTGTTCATTATTATTACACTATTACTATTAATTATTATTTTTATTATTTTTATTATTATTATTATTAATTATTATTACTAGTTCATTATTATAACACTATTACTAATTATTCTTATTATTACATTATTGATTATTGATTATCATTATTACACATTTAATTATTAATTATTATTATTACACTAAAACTGAAGTAAATCTAATTCAGTGTAAGCATTACAGTGACACAAACACTTGTGGCAAAAGACTTTATATGTAACATACTAGAATAATCTTCCTTTTTAGCTGTGGAAATGTTTAACTTAAACAATTTAACATACATTTTCTTTCATTTATTTTCTTTTGAATCTTTTATTTTTTAATTAAATAGACCAACAAAGGCTTAAAATATTTCACTTTACAAGAAACCAAAAAAAATATCCTTTTAAAAGAAACAAAACATTATCGTATTTCTCCATTGAATTTTTTTTGTTTGTTTGTTTTATCTGAATCCGATTTCGGAAACAGATCGACGCCTCTACAGCGGATTAAGATTTAAATCGACTGAAAAGTTGCAGATATATTTTTTTACATAGGAATAATAACTTATCAAGGCCCAAACACCACTCGAGGATAAGGGTTAAGAGTGTAAAGTAGTCAATTGGACAATATAGTAATCGTTAGTAATGGAAATTCGGTAGATTTGTTAACAAGTGGAACGGATCATCAAGAAATTGTTTACGCTGCTCTTGAAGACAACCATATTGTAGTCAGCTAGAAAGCAGGAAAACGGAAAACAATTCCACTGGCTTGCAGTTTTAATAAAAAAGCTTTGTTCATGGAATCTTCGTTTAGGTGTAGGCACAGATAAAAAGTGGGGGGGATTAGATATTATCGAAGATCAAAACAGAAATCCGACGAATACAAATGGGACAAGATTTCAATCCTCTTCTGTAAAATTCCGGAACAAAGTGTGTTTTTGTCTGAAATACATTGCCCATTTACTATTACTTCAGCAACAATTTCCAAAGTTTTCAATCTCATTTAACTGCATTCTAATAGCATCTCCTAACTTTGCGTTATCAATTTATTCTCGTCTCAAAATTGGAATCGTTTCTCAATTTATTTTCTATCCGCGGAATCAGTTGCATTTCCATTAAGGCTGATCGTTGACGAACACTACCGATGCGCTGATTTTTCACCCGGAGACACTGATGTTGAAAAATGGCCCTACTTAGAAATTCTTTTCGGATTAAAGATGGTTTTTATGGCCAGATTGGTTTTTGAAACCACTCTTCCAAGATTGCTACTAAAAGCATCAGCCACAAAAAAAAGAAAAAAAATTAAACGATTTATGATTGTAAAATGTTATGAAAAAAGCTTTTATCCCCCGGTCTCTCAAAAATTCGTATCCCTAATTTATTACTTCTATGGCCACATTATTATGATGCATTATGAATACAGTGTAACCCGGATACAAGAGAATTTTTCTTCAGTCCTTGCACCTCTCTTATAACGCGTTTCACTTTTATCCGAGGTTCTTATATCCGGATTATACTGTACATTGACACAGGATCTAATTTGAGACCAAAGACACTCTCTCTTATATCCGTTTGTCTTATATACGGGTTTCTTGTATCCGAGTTACTCTGTATCTGACAAAGGAAAGATATATATATATATATATATATATATATATATATAAATTATAATAGAAAAATCCGAGCATGAAACGTAATATTGTCAAGCTTAAACATGGAAAAGTACAGAACTAGTCGTTAAAACTGGAAAAGAAAATAACAATATATTCTAATAAAAATTAAAATAAATTCATAACTTAAAATATTTCAGCATTAAGAATTTATTATATAATGTTATTAATTCAATTCTTAAAAAATCTGAATGCTGCAATTATTTAAGTTATAAATGTATTATATTTTTACTAAAATATATTTCTTTTTCTTTTCCAGATTTAACAACTAGTCCTCTACTTTTCTATGTTTTAAGCTAAACCATATTACTTTTCATGCTCGCATTTTTATATTATAATCCATGATTTTTTCAGATTTCCAATAAATTCACTTCTTCTTAGTTTAATTTCAGTCTTATATTTTGCCCCCATAAACACATACATAATAACAATGCACAACACTTGTCTGCTTTCACTAAAATCCCCTCAATCATACCCCTTTCATGCGTTCATTATCTCTATTTCACTTGTTCCTTCTCTTTTCGAATTAGTAGCAACAATAGTAGCTGAAGTGACGTGGTGGAAACCAGTCATAAAAGGCGTCGCTCACCTCCTTACATATTTTGACGATTTCGAACACAAAAAAACGTCATAACTTTTGTTTTACTGAACGAAAATTGAAAAGTTATTTTTCACAATATAGCTTAGAAGGTGATGTATAAACTGTAATAATTGTTTGAGAAATAGTCGAAAAATGAGTGAGCGGTGAAGCTTTAAAGCAATTCTTAAGAATTAAAACTGCCATTTAATCATATATGCAAACACTCCCGTGTTTGAATGATAAATCAAATAATTGCAGTATACCAGATATGCTAAAAAATTGTTTCATAACCAAACGTTCTAAAGCAATGCCAAGATTATTTTTTCAGAGCATTTCTATTAATTATTGAATCTGTAATTACGTTGACAAATCAATGCGGGATATTCATAAAAACGAGATTATAGTACTTCAATATCAGTTAAAAAAGAGTATATTACTTCAGCACAATTTGGGCTTGCCTTAACTAAAACATTATAAAAGCCTAAAATGTTTATAAGTCGTTCGGCAGTAATTGATTTGCTTCTGTTCTAACGTTTTCAATTATACATGCCTCAATTAAAACAATAACTCATCCTTCTCCGTATTAAATTAGTAATCTTATAATACTAGCATTTCAGCCCGGCGTTTCCCGAGTTTTTGGAGGTGTATGTTGAGAAAAAAAAAAAACAGTGTAGTAGGAAGTCAGGCTCGAACCCGTACCATGAAGAAGGAAAAGAACGGGAAAAATGTGACGTCTTTGCTGTTACGACCAATGTCAAAACGGAAGAGACGTAGGTTTTAATTAAGGCTTGACAATAGAAAAGAAAGGATAACTTTCGGAAATATCGGCGAAAAAGCGACCCCTCCCTGTAGAAAAGTGCGCAGTTGAGGGTGAAGAAGTTAATGCTTTCAGCCAATTTTTCGGTATGTTTCGTCTGAAGGGTCGCGCTTCAAAACGATGCTAATCTTGTGAAAATCCGTCGCACTGTTCGAATGTTTTAGGTAGCCATGCAAACATACATACATACATGTATATATTGATAGCGCAAATTTTCGACCCAAACGGATTAAAAGGATTGCTCTATCTCTGAATAAATGTAAATTTTCAAGTGTGTAGACCAGAAATTGTCTGAGTATTGTGTTAGAGGCCGCAGAGATCAAATAGTTTTTAAATTTGACCCCTATTATGATCCCTTAACATTTATTCTTTTGGGTTCATATGAAGGTATTAAGTTAGATCAATGTCCAAGGAATCTATCTAAAAAATTCTAAGTGTTTAGGCCCAAAATTCTCGGATTAATTTGGTAGAGATCTGAAAGGTTAAATCGTAGAACTTTGACCCCTGAATAGCCAATTCTCTGGCCGAAAACCGATCATATAGATTTTCCCAAATCTCAGTACATTGTATATAAAATTTCGAATTTGTAGACTTTAAATAGAGAGTTATTGCGTACGGAAATGCACACACACACACACACACACAGACACACACAAAGACACGTTTATTTTTATAGATATACTAGCATGTGTGCCAGGCGTTCCCCGGGATTTTAGCAATTTTTTTTAACATCGACCCTGATTATGACCCCTTAACATTTATTGTTTTGGGCTCATATGAAGTTATTAAGTTAGGCCCAAAATTCTCGGAGGATTTTGGTGAAATTCTCAGAAGTCAACTCGTTGAACTTTGACCCCTTAATAGCAAAATTTCTGGCCGAAAACCGAGCACAAAGATTTTCGCACATCTCAGTACATTGTATATCAAATTTTGTAGTCATTTTGTAGACATTAAATTGGCAGAGTTATTGCGTAGGGAAATGTACGCACATAGACAGACACACAGACACACGGATACACAGACACGTTATCTTTTATAGATATACAAGCATGGGGGCCTGGCGTTGCCAGGGTATTTGGAGGTGTATGTTGGGCAAAGAAAAAGGTCAATTTTTTTAAAAATTTAACCCGTATTATGCCCCTCTAAAATTTACTGTTTAGGGCTCTAATCAAATTATTAAGTTAGATCCATATCTAAGGAATATTTCTCTTAAATTTCAAGTCTTTAGACCCAAAATTGTCGGGGGAGTTTTGTAGAGTTCTCAAAGGTCAAGTCGTTTAACTTCGACCTCTTAATCGTAAAATTTTTGGCCGAAAACCAATCACATCGATTTTTCCAAATCTCAGTACCCTGTATATAAATGTTCCAGTATGTAGACTTAAAATTGACAGAGTTATTGCGTAAGGAAATGTACACACACATACACACAGACAGATATACAGACAGACAGATACACAGACACGTTCACTTTTATAGATATGCTAGCATGGGTACCTGATGTTGCCCGGGTGTTTGGATTATACTGAGCCAAAAAAAAACGGTAATTTTTTTTTTACTTTGACCCCTTCTATGACCCCTTAACATTGATTGTTTTGTGCTCAAATGTAGTTATTAAGTTAGATCCATGTGCAAAGAACCTTTATTTAAAACTTTATGTGGTTAGACCCAAAATTGTCGGAGAAATTTCGTAGAGTTCTCAAAGGTCAAATCATTGAACTTTGACCCCTTAACTGACAAATTTATGGCCGAAAAGGTATCACATAGATTTTCCCAAATCTCAGTGCCCTGTATATCAAATCTCGAGTCTGTAGACTAAAAATTTGCAGAGTTATTGCGTAGGGAAATGTACACACACAAGCACACACACAGACACGTTCACTTTTATAGATATACTAGCATTTCAGCCCGGCGTTGCCCGGGTGTTTGGAGGTGTATGCTGAGCAAAAAAAAAAAAAAGAGTAATTTTTTTTTAATTTGACCCCTATTATGACCCCTTAAAATTTATAGTTTCGGGCTCAAATTACTTTATTAAGTTAGATCCAGGTTCAAGGAACCTATATCTAAAATTTCAAGTGTCTAGACCCAAAATTGTCGAAGGAGTTTGGTAGAGTTCTTAAAGGTCAACTCGTTGAAATTTGACCCCTTAACAGCCAAATTTCTGGCTGACACCCGTCACATCGATTTTCCCAAATCTCAGTACGCGGTATTTCAAATTTCGAGTCTATAGACTAAAAATTGACAGAGTTATTGCGTAGGGAAATGTACACAGACAGACAGACACGTTCACTTTTATAGATATATAGATAGATTGATATAGATGCATAGATAGATAGATAGATAGATATAGATAGATATACATAAATTGAACGCAATACGTAGTAATGCTTGAAAAAGTTTTAAAAAAAAAAAGACCCGTGCGCCGTCACCGAGAAACGAAACCAAAACGTTCAGCTCACGATTTAGTTTTGCCTCTGTCGTCAACACCTGGGCTATGAATACATTTATTATGCGAGGCTTAAAATTAACACATGAACCAATAGCTACTACATTATGCATTCCTAATGCCGGCGTTCGGATTTTTCCCCGGGTAAACCCCAAATATAGTTTCGCATGGATTAAAATGCCTTATACATGAAGGTTTCTGTCTGTAGACAAAAGGCTCTAGGGGGAGTTTGGTAGGCAAAATTTGTTAAACAAAAATACATGCGTATACATAAATATATATGCAAACAGTTTTGTGTGTCTCATAAACTTTTTACGCAAATATTATGCAAGTATAAATTATGTAGACTATCTGCATGAATATGATTACACGTAATAGTTAATCATCCCGTAAGGAAACCGAATAAACTTATAGGGAATTAATTAAAATTAATGTTTATAAGAATATGCAAATATGTTAGATCTTTTGCTAGTGAATCCAATTCCACAACCCACATATAAGAATGTTGTATCGTCTTTTTAAATAAACAGAAAAGATGGTAGCTTTTTCTGCTGTTCTTGGCCTTTGAATCAAGATCAAAGTGCAGTGTAGTATCTGTTCTTAGTATAATGGCCTTCTCATTTCAAATGACTACCCACTTGACACTCGTTGGACAAGTTCCAGGACCTTTTATTGTTTCGCTATGGGGAACGACCCCTTCTTTGGGTGAGTGGTCCCTTAAGCATTGTTTTTTTATTGTTGTTTTTTAACTGACTGTTTTTTTTTCGATCTCTTCCCGGTTGTCAAGTTTCGGGACTTGATTTCAGCAGCCGACAGGTCTAGGGGAAACTGACGTGCCTTTTTGGACTGAGGTCCCCTTAGTTTCGAATCGACGGGTCAAGGGAAGGCACTGGGCCAGCACCTAGAGGGAGAAGGCCTCTGCTCCTGGCGGCATGGGGGACGCGTCTGGTGTAGAGATTGGATCGCAGGTTATCACATCCGGTGGTGCTCCAGTGCTCGAGGTGGAGGGGGTACCACACCCAGTAGTGCCCCAGAGATCGGTTCGTGGGGCACCGCAACCGGTGGTGCTCCTATGTTCGTGGCGGGGGGTACCACACCCGGTGGTACCCCAGTGTCTGTAGACATTTGCGGAGCATCACACCCGGTGGTTCCCCAGTGTCCGTGTCGGGGGGGGGGGTATCACACCCGGTGATACCGCAATGTCAAGCTCAGCTCCAGGGTCCGACTCCGGAGATATCGAGGGGGATGTTTTCCAGTTCGCATCTTCAAGCGACATTCCGTTGTCGGGTTAAGTGTCAGCAACGCCGGAAAGCTGGCTCTAGGAATCCACTGGAGGGATATAGCAGTTACCAAGAAGCTTATAGAGAGTGGCCTACATCCATCGGCTGAAAGAGAGGCGTTGAGGATGGTGAGGTCATCAGGATGCAGGCCGAAGATCTAAAGAGGTAGCAGCCCCTAAATCTGTATACGTCGACAATAAAAGCGGAGGCAGGTTCACCAGCGTCAGAGAGGGATGCAAGTAAAAGTGAGGCAAAAAAGGCCCCGGATGAGGAGAAGCGGACTAGCCTGGTGCAGGAAAGCAGCCCTGGCAAAACTCCATGGGTCAGAAAGGCACAGAGGACCCCAGAGATATATAATGAATTATTCCGCACCAAGTACCAAGCCCTAATAGAGGGAAATGTGATGACCAGAGCCAGTCCCATTAGAAACCTTACGCGGCAGGATTGTATAATTTGTAACATGGGGCATCAAGAAGAAAGGGCTGGTAAGAGTACCAAAGGACATTTTCATCAAGATGATGGTAGACCAAAACGTCCCGGCCTTATACTTCGCCAGGCGCAGTTATGCAATATGGGAAGAAGAAGCGGAGAGGCTCGCGAAAGGGGACCTCATCTGGAAAGGGATTAAATTCAAACCATAATATTTGGAGAAAAAGGACACTGGTATTGGTGCTAGTGGTCGCATGCTCCATAAGTGCGGAATTTCACGGTGCTATATTTTCACAATGTGGAGACGTTGAGGCGGCTACCCCGGTCCGTTGCCCGAAGAATATCCCCCCGTGACTTCCACATAATGATGAAAGTTGACAGAAAGGATTTTAACTCCATCCCCGCGCAGCTGAAGTGCAAAAGTTGGACGATGTCTTTAATAGTGGAAGGAAGACAACCACATTGCTGGCACTGCCAAAAGCCGGGACACATGGCAAAGGTATGCCCTCTAAAAGCACCAGCAGAGTCCAGCCAGACGAACTCCCAGGATGCTGTTCCTACAACAACAACGGCGCCAAAGGTGGCTCAAGTGGCAGATAAGGTGGAGAAACCCCAGTCCGATTGGAAAACGGTGGAGAAGAAAAAAAGGCCTCCCTAAGCAGAAAAGAGGAGGAAAAGGGCGTATAAAAAGGAGATTGGTGGCGCATTCCTCAGATTCGGAGGAAGAGACAGAGAAGAAGGACCAGAAGAGAATGCAGAAAAAAGAGAAAGAAGACAACAACCCTGCTCATGAGAACACTCCCCAACCTCACACTCCGATGGAGCAGAATGCCATTCATCTCTTTAACACCCCTGTAGTAGTAGAGGTGCAGAACCCAAAGGAGGTGGAAGCTGAGGAGGCGGTAGAATCCCAGAGGGCAAAGTTGTTCAAGAAGAGAAGGCAGTAGCCTCTCCGGAGCTCATAAGATCTGAGAAGACAAGAAAGCTGCCCTTTCCGCCTGGGGTGAGGATTTGCGAGGCGGACGAGGTGAACGCACAGGCAGAGTTAAACGGGAGGCAGAAGAAGGAACTAAAGAAGTTGGTAGATGGAAAAAGAATCCAAGACTCGAGAAACTT
Source organism: Euprymna scolopes (assembly GCF_053919585.1). NCBI lineage: Eukaryota > Metazoa > Mollusca > Cephalopoda > Sepiida > Sepiolidae > Euprymna > Euprymna scolopes. The sequence continues at coordinate 40,157,433 of NC_136506.1, read as the reverse complement.
CCCTGCGGCGCCACTGTATGTCACCTTTGTCAAGAAAAGACAAGGGCGCACGGGTCAAAGCTTTATGGAAAATGTTGGGGGGGGGCCAAAAAAGCGATTTCGGGAGTCAAGATAGTCGAAGAAGAGCATCCTTTGATTATGGCAAAATGCGAAGGGAGGGTCCCAATATATGTTCACCCATCCCTGTATTAAGCGTTGAAATTAAACTTCCCGCTGGACGTAGGAGGCCTGGCTTCTGATTGTCAGCCTGCAGCGTAGCTGTTGACTTTCAGTCTCGGCCAGACCTTCGAGGTCCTTACCCCCGAGGATTTAAGACCCGTGATAGACGAATATTACTAGTGAGGGATACTGTTGTGGAGAAGCCCACTAATTAGCATACGTAGGTGAAAAGATATAGATAAAGGTATCAAGTCAGCAAAACCGGGGAGCTGTGTTCGAACGACGGATAGGCAAGACGCATGTGCCGGTTGCTCCATGAAAGAATTTAGCACGCCCTCTGCCGGACACTCTTCCAACTGCAGTACAACTGCACCTTTGTAAATATGTATTATCTTTTCGTCTTAATATTTCGTCTTAATATATTTGTTTTTCCTTTACTTTCTGCGTTCGTGTTGTTATTGATACAGACACAACAGTGGCGACGGGATTTCGAAAAAAGATTTACGCGTGAGAAAATACACTATCAAACTCAACAGTGGTATTCGGGAAATGCTTACTCGTCAAAGATTGGAAAAAATTCACTCGGAAATTCAATGTTTAAAACGCAGCAACTACGAAATTGTCGAACGCGATATTCAAAGCGTTGGATACTTGTAAAGCACCAACATTTTTTTGTGACTACTTGAAAAGGAAATTCAAAACCCGGGACACTTGAAAAAATATAAAACAGCAAGCACTTTATTTCAAAGTGTCTACCCGAGAAAAAAATCTTGAAAATTACAGTAACCCTTTCTGCACAGTGCACAAAAAAAGTGTTTTGCAAGGATAGCGTGAACTTATTAGGTAGACTGTTTGGAAAGAAAAAGTAATTTTTTTTTCTCAGTGTACTAAAAAAGGAGTTGGTTCTTTCTTGTACGTAATTAATAACGTAAAAAAAGGAATCGGTTGTTCGTAGTTATTAAAGAAAGGAAATTGTAAACGTGACTGATTTACTAATTTGACGAAAGACAACAAGAGACGAATTACAGAAAAAAGAACTACAAGAAAGAGACGAATTACAGAGAAAAGAACTACAAGAAAGGGACCAAAGACAACAAGAAAGAGAGGAAAGACAGAATGAACGGCTTCTTAAATGTATAGAGCAAATGTAACTTGGTCAAAAAGATTTGTTGGAAAGATTAACGACTAATTCTGAACAGGAAACCAATACGACTTTTTCCAACGCAACAATTGTGAATAGCATAGATGTGTTCACGTACCTACCAGAAGAGGATAAGACTTTTGAGGCATACTTTAAGAGGTATGAAGATATTTTCGAAACATATTTCGAAAGTTGGTCAAACGCAAAGAAAGTAAGTTTATTACTTCGAAAGCTTGGTACTAGTGAACATTGCACATTTGCTGATTTCATATTGCCAAGGAGCACGAATCAGTTAGACTTCGCAGAGACCGTAAAACTTCTTAAGGAGTTATTCGGACCGAACATGTGTATTTTTCACAAGAGATGGTCGTGTATGAACCTTAAGAAAAGGGAGGAGCAGGATAATCTGACATATGCATCAGTAGTAAATAAACACTGCGACAATTTTAAATTATCTGAACTTACGGTGGACGACTTCAAATGTTTAATTTTTGCACAGGAGCTAGTTTCTACAAAAAATTCAGAGATCCGAAGACGCGTTCTCTTAAACTTAGAGACAGAACAAGGTCTGACACTGCAAAAGTTAGCAGAAGATTGTCAAAGGGCAGTATCACTAAAAAAAGACTCCAGAGCTATAGAAGAAGCAGGAGTGCTGTGCATAAGGAAGATTAAAAAATCTGGCAGAAACGCAGGGCAAAGAAAGTGTGAGACTCGTCAAAATCCAAAAGATTACACAAGTTATAAATACTCAAACTCTTATTACAGAAACCGAAATTACGATTCAAGTCAAAGGAACTATAGAAAATCGGGACCAAATAATAATTGCGGAAGATGTGATGAAAAACATTGGGGAAAGGATTGTCCTTACAAAAATATCAGATGCTTCAATTGCGATAAAGTCGGGCATAAGAGTATTTGTTGCAGAACAAAATATAGAGTACACCTAATGAGAACAAACGACAAAGAGAAAGACAATTTACGAAAATATGTGTTGGTTAATATTTTCGGCAAACAAATAAAATTTCAACTTGATATTGGAGCGGATTTGTCGGTAATAAACGTTAGCACTTGGAAAAAACTGGATAAGCCGACTCTGAAAAAGGTAAGTAAGGGTGCTAGAACGGTGACAGGAGACGAAATCAAATTCGAAGGAGAAGTCGGCCTGGCCATTAATTTAAATGGCACGACGAAGAAATTGAAAATTATTGGAAACAGATTTTATTGAAAAATTCAACCTTTGGGATAAACCGATGAACGATTTTTGTAAAAAAATAACCAGCTGCACCACAACTTCAGAAAATATAAAAATGAACTAAAGAACGAATTTCCATAATATTTACTATGGGATTTGGAAGATGTAATAAATTTAAAGCTTCATTCGAGCTAAAAAAGGATGCAACACCAGTATTTAAGAAAAAAACGGAACGTGCCGTTCGCCGGATTAGACAAAATAGATAGCGAATTAGACACACTTGAAAGAACGGGCATTTTATCGAAAATCGAAACTAGTGTTTGGGCAGTGCCTACGGTGTACGTAAAGAAGAAATCGGAACAAATTCGAGAGTGCGGAGATTTTTCAACCGGGTTAAATAATATGCTAATAGATCACCATTACTCTTTACGAAGCCCGGAAGAGATTTTCGCCAAACTAAATGGTGGGAAATGTTTTTCAAAACTAGATTTGTCCGACGCCTATTTGCACATTCCGATAGAAGAAAAATGCTCAAAGATTTTATGCATTAACACACACAAAGGGTTATTTAAGTATAACCGATTACCGTTCGGGAAAACGGCGCGCCAGCGATATTCCAGCAAGCGATGGACATAATGTTGAACGGTTTAGATTGTGTTTGTGCATACCTGGATGACATAATCATAAGGAGCGCGTCCATAAGTGAACATATAGAGCATTTAAAACAACTGTTCACAAGAATAAACGAGTACGGATTCAAGGTGAAAGAAAACTAATGTGAGTTTTGTCTAGACGAAATCAAATATTTAGGAAAAATATTAAGTAAAGATGGTCGACGCCCTGATCCAGAAAGAGCGATAGTAATTAGGAACATGCAAGCACAACATAACGTGACGACTTTACAGAGCTTCTTAGGCATCGCGAACTACTACCAAGTATTTATCAAAGGCATGCACGGCCTAAGAGCTCCGCTGAACGAATTATTAAAGAAAGAAACACCATGGATATGGACAAAAGAATGCCAAGACTCATTTGAGGAAATTAAAAAGACTTTGACGTCAGATTAATCCTTAACTTATTACGACCCAAAATTACAAATAATTGTTGCGAGTGACGCGAGCTCGTATGGTATAGGAGCATGTATACAGCATATCATGCCAGATGCAACGAAGAAACCTAGAGCGCACGCTTCAAGATCCTTAATTCCGTCAGAGAAGGCTTACTCCCAAATAGAAAAGGAAGCATTAAGCATTATTTTCGTGGTGACGAAATTCCACCGTTATCTGTATAGAAGACCTTTTATACTGGAAACAGACCACAAGCATCTAGTGACTATTTTCGGCTCAAAAAATGGCTTACCATATATACGGCAAATAGGTTACTTCGCAACCACCGTGAATCGAAACCAAAACGTTCAGCTCACGATTTATTTTGCCTCTGCTAGGGTATGAAAGCACGTTTACGGCAAGGCTTAAAATTAAAACATGAACCAATACTAAGTTATGCATTCGTAATGCCGGCGTTCACCTTTCACCTGGTAAATTTATTTTTTTTTAATTTTCACTAAAAACTCTATTAGTAGTTTGATAGGCAAAATTTGGTAAACAAAAATGTATACGTATACATAAATACATATGGAAAAAAATGTTGTATTTACTATAATTTTTTACGCAAATATTATGCAATTTTAAATCATGTAGAATATCTGCATGAATATAATTACAAGTAATAGTACACTAAAGATTATTATCCCATCAGAAAACCGAAGCAACTAAAAGGGGATTAATTAAACTGAATATTAACAAGACTATGCAAATTAGCTAGATCTTTTGCTAGTGAAGGCAATTCCACAACCCATATATAATTGTCTTATATATGGGTTGTGGAATTGAATTCACTAGCAAAAGATCTAGCTAATTTGCATAGTCTTGTTAACATTCAGTTTAATTAATTCCCTTTTAGTTGCTTCGGTTTTCCGATGGGATAATCATCTTTAGTGTACTTTAGTGAAAATTGTATTTACTTTTTAAATAAGCAGAAAAAAGCTTGTTTTTTTCTGTTGTTCTTGGCCTTATGGCCGGGATCAAAGTGTAGTATCTGTTCCGGCAGATGCTGCACTTAAGATAATTTGTACCAGTCAATGGAGGGGAAACCCTCTATACTGGGACAATTATTATTTTTGGTAACCAGAGTGCCCCCTTTTTGCCTACTTTTAGGGGAGCTGGTTTTTACCTCACATTAAAAACGGCCTTGTGCCTAATTTGCTCAGTGGGGGAGCAAATAAACACCATCTGTTCCGGTAGATACTGCAAGCAAAGACCATATTTGGGGGCGACCCCACATATAAGACTTTGGTCAATGTAGGGGCAACCCTTCATACCAATTGTCACTATCCAGCTCCCCTACTCCCCGGGGAGTTGGTCCCCATTTCCCCTTCATTTCTCACTTTAAAAATCGGCCTTGTGCTTAATTTGCTCGGTGGGGGAGCAAATAAATACCATCTGTTCCGGTAGATACTGCAAGCAAAGACCATATGTGGGGGTAACTCCACATATCAAACCTTGGTCAATGTAGGGGCAACCCTTCATATTCATTGTCACTATCCAGCTCCCATTTCCCACCCATCGGGAGCTTGTCCCCTTTTCCCTTCCCTTCCACCTCTCTCCACATTAAAAAACGGCATTGTGCCTAATTTGATCGGTGAGGAAGCAAAAAAATACATACTGCATGCAAAGACCATATGTAGAGGAAACTCCACATATAAGAGCTTGGTCAATGTAGGGGCAACCCTTCATACCAATTGTCATTCCCAGCACCCCTAGTCCCCAGTGAGTTGGTCCCCATTTCCCCTTCACTTCTCACATTAAAAATCGGCCTTGTGCCTAATTTGCTCAACGGGGGAGCAAATAAATACTCTGTTGTGCTTGGCCTTCGAACCAGGATCAAAGTGTAGTATCTGTTCCGGCAGAAACTGAAAGCAAAAAACATATGTGGGGGCAACCCACATATAAGACCTTGGTCAATCTCGGGGAAACCCTTCATACCAATTGTCACTATCCAGCTCAGCTGGTTCCTATTTCCCCTTCACACTCCACATTAAAAAACGGCCTTTTGCCTAATTTGCTCTTTGGGAAGCAAATAAATACCCTGTTGTTCTTGGCCTTTTGGCAGAGATCAAAATGTAGTATCTGTTATGCAGATGCTGCAACATATGTCAATTGGTCCTTGGCCAATGTAGGGGCAACCCTTCATACTGAGACAATTGCTTTTTTTCTGGGATACTGCCATAGTTCTCCCTTTTTACCCTTGTTTTAGGTTTTACTCTACATTAAAAACGACCTTGTGTCTAATTTGCTTTCATGGGGAAGCAAATAAATACATAAATAAATAGAAAAGAGGGATTTTAATATGGATATCAATACACACAAAAGAAAAACACTAATTTAAAGGAGTATAGATATATGTCGAATATTTTATATTTTTTGTAAAAGAGGTGAATAAATGTTTTGTTCATTCCGCACGACGTTTCTTTATTCAATTATATTATATTATAGCCGTAGTGAAGGGACTGTGTCTATTAATAATTGGTCATTAATAAAACTGATTTTACCAAGGTTTCCAATGTTCTAATCTATCTATCAAATATGTATAAATTCTATCGCAATATTCGAGGATAACCCAACCTATTTAGGCTGAACACGTTCATCAAACAGACACATTTTAGTGCAACATAAGAGCGCCGAAACTACGTTGCTCATATAAAACCTTAAGAATCATTTTAGAAGTTCATGAAACCATGATAAAGAGTGAACGCAGAAATGTGATATCACAAAGAAACGCTGTTACTAAATGATTCAACTAGCGTTGAGACAATTAATTGGAATCGAAAACAAAATCGGGTGTTGTAGCGGTATCGGAATCGGTATAGAAATCGTATAAATTTGTGCCTATTTTCCGAATCGAAAAACGGTTATTTTTATTATATTTTTCCATTGATTTTGTTGAAAACGAAATTTTGCGCTACTACTGATTATAATGTAATGATATATATTTATTTTAAACTACAAGTAAAGCTAAAAGCTATATATTACCACTAACAGGTTTGTTTCTATGTTTGAACAAATATGTGGACATTTACCATTTTTTACGGTAATCTATATCAATTACAGTTTTAGAGTTATTATTTAGAATTTACACAGAATCGGAATCAGTAATTTTATCGGAATTGGGAATTTAGTGCGGAATCAACAATTGTATCGAAATCGGGGAAAATATTGGAAACGTCCCATCACTAGTATAAACACATGTCAAAGCCAAACCCCGCTAAATTATAAGGAAATGACTTTCAGTTAAGTGATATAGAATCTAAGTATCGATAAGGATCGATGGACGCGGTCAGGTTAGAATACATATGGGCACATGTTATGATATGATTTTTTTTGTAAATGTGTTATAATCTGCAAGAAATTAATTGACGTAAGTCAAGATTGTTTGCCCTTTTTGACTTCCCGCTGAAACTATATTTTACTGAATAATTAGACATAGCTCAGTCGACAAGACTGCCTGTGTTTTTTTTTTTTTTTTTTTTTTTTCTGTTTTGTGAAAAGGAAGATGTCTACGTTATAAGAGATGAAGGTTATGATTTATATGTGCTATATCTTTTTTGTTATTCAATTTTCACCCCAAACAAGGCAAAGTTCCACTTTGAAGTAGGAGGCTACTATCAGGAACATAAGTTTCAGGGGTATATGAAGGGAGATGTGTGACAAGATGTTTGTTCACATTACACTTGAACTTCTGCATGTCAGTACTGTTGGAAAAACAGAATCCCGGAAGCGAGTTCCAAAGTTTAGCAGTTCTGGAGAAGAAACTATTGTAGAAGATGTCTTTCTTACACATAGGTATCTCTGCTGTGAATGTATGAGATTTAGTCGCTTGTTGTCCCGGATGTTTACGTCTAGGTGGTACAAATGCTTGTAGTTCGTCAGAGCATTCCTCATTAAATTACTTGTAGAAAAGGCAGAGGGATGCAACATGTCATCGATGGGACAGAGGCTGAAGCCTATATCAGAGTTCAAGACCTATCAGGTTGGCGACTCTCGTTTGAACGCTGTCAAGTAGCAGATGCACCAGCCCAAATGTAACAACAGTATTCCATACATAGACGAATGGTGGCCTTTTAGAGGTTTAGGATACTTTAAAGCGGAAGTAGCTTTCTAGCACGGTAAAGAGAGCCCATCTTCTTCGCAGCAGCCTTTGCAATGCTCCCATTGTTTCTATTTAAGTTCATGTCCCCTGTAAACGTTAGGCCGGGGAGTTTTAGAGGAAGTACTTTCGGGTAACTGTCGTCTTCTCAGCCGATTAAAAACTGTAAGAGAAAGAGAACTCGCACTCTTATCTATCGAAAGCAACATGACACACTACGACACAGACAGGATGCAGCTTTGTAAAGTGGAATGCAGTCTAGCGCTAAGAACTCTTGGGAAGGAAATATTGTTTTCTCGTTGTTATTGAAAACTGAGATTTTTCTCCGAAGGTTTTAGAAGAATAAACCTAAAATAGGAACTCAGTCGACGTTTTATATGAATACCAATAGGGTAGAAAAAATCTATAAAACTATATTCTGTGAAAAAAAAAGATTTTCTTCTTCTTTGCGTGTATTTAAACGCGTGATTGGACAAGAGTTCACAACCTTTACGTACTCCTTCGCATTATATTTGTATTCTGCATTGAATTCTACAAGATCTTTCAGGTCTCACCTGTTTAACAGAGGAGAGCAAACTAAGTGATCTACAAACGGAAAAATATCCCATACTGGATTTCAACGTAAATTTTGAACCATATCATATGTAACGAAGAGTGCTTTGAGCGACGTCTTATCAGATGTGTCAATTTAGTTAACCAGAATTTATTAATGATACAAATCATCATACCTTTCATACACGCTTCGCATTTTATAAGCATATGAGGCCTCATATACAACAGTGCACGCAATCCTGGACACGAACACATTAGCATATAAATTAGAGTATAATATTAATGTTAGTAGCTCTAAAAATTAAAATGTGCCCATTAATAATTACACGAAAAGGTTACAAACCTTCGACTTAATTACTTCACCAGGGAGATTTTCCATGGAGAATTAATTAAGACATTCAAAATAATTAATACTATTTCTAACTTGAGAACAGGCTTTATTGTAATATCTCACCTCGAACTTCAGAAAACTTAAAACCATGGTTACATTTACTTCCCCCCCGCGAGGATTCTACTCTCTCATACACATTAATATATTGTATGCGAGTTCATACAAATACATATTTATCAATGCAAATTACAAATCATCTATATATTAATACGATAGTGTGTGTTTTATTTTCTGTGTAAGGCTTATATCCGGGTCGTTAATTGTCATGTACTTCTATTTCTTCTAATAAATAATTTTACCAAGAATTCTTCTTAAGTTATGGTTTCGGTATCGATTATAGCTGATGGAACTCAAGTCATAATATATTTTAATGAATAATTTTACTAAGAATTCTCCGTAATTTCGAGTTCGCTTTCGATTATAACTGATAGCAATTAAGTCATATATGTTTTTTTTATAAATATGTATGCCAGGAATTCCTCATAACTTTTGGTTTCAGTTTCGATTACAGCTTATAGCACTCCAATCATATATATTTTTAAATCATTTGGTTTCGGTTTCGATTTTAGCTGATGACACCTTAGTAATCTATGTTTTTTATAAATAATTTCATCAATGATTCTTCAAAGGTTTTAGTTTCGGTTTCGATTGTAGCTGAAGGAACTAAAGTTATATATATATATATATATATATATATATATATATATATATATATATATATGGATGTCTTTATTTGTTTTTGTTAGCGATACTCTTTGAACGAATTCAATTATTTATACGAAAGTGCATTTTTACCTAAATGCGAGTTGGGAATAATTTGCCTTTGACCAATGTGGTACCCCCTAGACGGGGAGCGGCATATATATAAATATTATTTTTTAAAATATAATTATCCACTGACACGTGTTTCGTCGTCAACAATTCATCAGAGTGGTTGAATTATATTTTTAAAATAATATATATATATATATATATATATATATATATATATATATATATATATATATATATACGTAAGTTTTGTATTCGGTTTCGATTGAAGCTGATGAACCCAACTCATATAGATAATTTTTTTTTTGAAATCGCAACTTTATAATATATAAACATCGATAGAACATTAACTCTATTATAATATATACGAAATCAGCAAGTATTAAAATATATTTAAGCGCATTTTACGACCTGACTATGCCAGGCGTCCCTGCTAGCTTGGATAAATACTTTTGCAGTTTTCACAACATAGCTAGAAAAATATCAGAGCGTGCCCATTTACGCGGAATATCTACAGAATTGCAACATTAATAAATTACATATAAATGTGTCCCCCATGTAATTTCTACAGGTCGCGCTTGTAACAGACTATTAAGAAAACGTGTTAACATTGCTTCCTCTGTGACTGATACACTCCTTCAGCTACTATCACCATGGAATTACGGTCTCGTGATCTATTAAAATATCACAGCGAAGAAGATTAAAAGAATATTCTCGTATAATTTATTTTCATTTTGATGTTGCATTCTCTTCTGTTAGGTACAAAGCACATTCTGGGTTACTGACACTTGGAAGACTTAATTCCCTAATTTATAATTTATCTTATTAATTCTTTACACGCCAGTCTCGAACGCATCTCATCTTCGCACTCATCCTCTTATGGAGCAATATGACACCACCCCTTTTTTTCTAGTTGTGAATGTAAAAATAGCATTTGAGTATATACTGACTTGATAATATTGATTTCTTGCGTATGTTTCAAATGCTAGGTTTGGTTTGGTTTCATTGTTTTGTTTTACGGCATATCAATCCTTTACGTGTTATTTAATGCCGAATCCATTATTTTGGAAAAAAAAAAAGTTTTAATGCTCCAAGTTCTTTATATCTGCAAATATTTATTTGTAGAGTTTCGTTTGGTTGATTTGTTTTACGGCATATCAATCCTTTTCGGGTTATTTATTGCCGAAACCAGTAATTTGGTGAAAAAAGTGTTTCTGCTATATGACCGGACAAACACTACGCAGTCGTGTGCCATACGGCAGAGTGTTTTTACGCACATTGGAGGACGAGAAGACTCCTGTAATAAAAAGGAAAGGTGGTATTCTGGAAATGACTGTAAATAAATATCCGTTATTTCAAGTGAAAAAAGGGGCCGAATTCCTTCCTTGTCTTTATTCACTTGCGAGTGTTTGCATACAAAGTGTGGACTCCTAGTGTAAACAAGTAAAACAGCGTTACTAAAGAAGAGAAGTCCTTTTTTGTGAATATTAATGCGAACACTGTCTAAGCATGTTTTTTTTTTATTTCCCCATTAATTTGGATAAAAACGCATACACTAGTGTGAAATTCTTCTTCTTCTTCTTCTCCTCCTCCTCCTCCTCCTTCTTCTTCTTCTTCTTCTTCTTATTGTTGTTGTTGTTGTTGTTGTTGTTGTTGTTTACTCCCATGGAGCAGTCACACATGCCATCATTAAAGATTGCTCTTTGAGAACAACTTGCCGTGTTCTCTGGAGTCGGAGGGAAAAGTCTCCTCAGATTTCCAGAAATCTCCATCTCTTTCTATAACCTTTTCGAAAAAAATTGCGTTATCGAAACAGCCGCTTACTATTGATTTTTCGTGGGTAGCGACCATTGGTCTTCACTAGAATATGGGTGGCAATACGACTCCCCAAGGTCCCAGTCCTCAAATAGCGGAGGTCTGGTTAATGTTTTTTTTTCTCAGGCTTTCAACCCCCCTTGACTCTCATTTATTTGATGTGGTGCTAGTTTATGGTGATGGGAGGCAGTATCGTACATTGACTTCATGTGATGTTTCTTTGCCTTTTACATTTGTATTCGATTCTGTACGTTCCATTTGTGTAAGTAATTCGTGTGCGTTAGTTTCAATATTCAAGTGTTTCCGGAATATTTCTGCAGTTTTCATTATTGTTATCTGTTGTATATTCTCAGCCATACCCCTGATTCTAATCTCTCCCGTTCTTTTTTCAAAGTTTTTAGGGATAGTTTCTAGGCTTCCTACTATGAATGGTGTTATCTTAACGTTCTTTATTTTCTAGATCTCTCTCTCTTGTCATGCCCGTGTACTTTCCCTGTGTCTGCCTGTCGCTCATCTTCAGTTTGTAGTATGCTGGAACGGAAAACCTATTATACGTTTGTATATTTATGTCCCATAGGATCTGTGCTAATCAGTTTCCAGTACTGCTGCCGGTCTGTGTTTGTACCATTTGTCCGGGTGTTCAAAATGCAATCGTTTGAATAATTGTCAGTGTACTGCTTTCTCTACTTGGTTGTGTCTATTTTAATATTCTTTTTGGACTAGTTTGCTGCATTCACTTGTGTTTTATTGTTTTGTCTCTTTGTCCGCAGATTCTGCATGCGCGGTGTTCTTATGTCTTGTTAATCCTTGCGTTGATGCGGTTGATTCTAATCGCGTTAGCTCGTGCGGCTCTTATTAGATCAGTTTTCCTGTTTAGGTCTTCTTTTTATACATATTTCCAAGTGTGTTCGTAGTGCCATCTTTTGTCATCCTTATGAATCGTCCGTGTAGCTGTTTTTCTTGCTTTTTTTTCTTTTCTTGTCTTATTCTTCGTCTTTTTTCTCGTGTTTCCTGCTGCAATAATTGTTCTTTCAGTGTCTGCATTATGTATTTTCTAATTCTTTTAGTGCTATTTAGACAGTCTTCTATACGAACCAGCATCCTTCCTCGGTGTTTCATTTTACATAGAGTCGATTAGTATCATATTTTGATTATTGTGTATTCTGCATCGTCATGAGTTTCCTGGTCTTCTGGTCGCGATGTCTTGGTTCTTCTTTAGTCCAGCTTATAAATGGTCCAGTATATCTTATAAGTGGCGCTGCCTACGTTTATTTTTTAGATGAGGTTTCTACAAAATAGTTACGTTTTGAAGAGTTATCTTGTTCTTCTGCGGTATTCTTTTCCAATTTTCTCTTTCATTTCTGTTGCTTTGATGTTGTCTGCTTCCAGCACTCTCAAGCATTTGTAGCTATCGTGTTCACATAATGCCCTAATCTCTGTTTTATTGGGTAGTACATCTTCAATTTTACCCTCCTCATGACCAGCAGTGTGTACTTTTCCATACCGAATTTCATTCGGATATCCTGGCTAACGATTGTGGTCGTATTTATTAGCGCCTCTAGTTCTGTGTTTGCAAACAGTTTCATATAATTCATGTAAATTACGTGGTTCATACGTTCTCTGTGTTAGTGAATTGTATCATGCTTGGCATTTTCTTAATATATGATTCATGGTCATCATGGTTATAATGAAAAATAATGGTTATAGGAGATCACCTTCATATATTTATTTCAGCTATGTATTGTACATCAACTGTCACATAAAGTCTGAATGTTTTCATTGCATTTTCTATCAACTTAATTATTTTACCTGGTATTTTGAACAATCTCAGGCATTCATGCTTGATGCATCGTATCATATGCTTTTATATAGTCTATGCATGTCATGGCTAAGTACTTTTTTTTCTACTTTTATCCTTCGGAACATTTTGGTTGATGTATAATAGGTATGTCCTCTTCTTTCCTTTCCGACATCCTTTCTGTTCCTTTTGCTATTATTATTTACTCACTAAGAGTTGTCACAGCAAAGATTTCCCTTGTGGGACAACCGGTGGTATTCTCTGGAGTAAGACTGACAACAACCGCGATATTATCCCATTGATTACTGTACACGCAATAACCCCTATCTCCGAGTGGCTTCCGGGTCCTGATAAGTGGTGACTGCCACGTAAAAAAAAAACAATTTTCTCTTGATTTCCAGTCATTTCCACCTATTTCTATAAACTTTGCAAATGAATTTCCGTTATCAAAATGCCGCTTACTATTGATTTCTCGTTGGCAGCAACCATTAGCCTTCATTGGAATTTGGGTAGCAATAAGGCTCTCATAAGTTCTAGTCCTCTTTGCACTCATCCAGCGACGCCTGGCTATTGCTTTCACTCCCCGGTCTTTCCACTCTCTTTGACGATTACTTATTTGGTGTGATTCCACTGCATGGTGGCAAACACATAGAAAAAGAAAGTAGACGGAAGGCAGCGTCCCAAGTTTCAGTTTTCTTGATTCCATATGATATTTCATTGTGTATTTTATACGTAGTAGTTTATATATTTCCGGGTTTTACATATAGCCCATGCGTGTAAGTCTCCGGACGTTTTTATTATTGTTATTCGTTTTTACAGACAAACAGACAGACACACAGACAGACACGCAGGCACTTTCAGTTATATATATATATATATATATATATATATATATATATATATATATATATATATATATATATATACTAGCATTTAAGCCCGGCGTTGTCCGGCTGTTTGGAGGTGTATGTTGTGCAAAAAAGCAGTATTTTATTTTTAAATTCGACCCCTTGTATGACCCCTAAACATTTATCGTTTTGCTTCCAATCAAGTTATTAAGTAAGATCCATGTGCAAGGAACGTATATCTAAAATTTCAAATGTTTAGACCTAAAATTTTCAAAGGAGTTTTGTACAGTTCCCACCGGTCAGTCGTTTAACTTTGACCCCTTAACAGTCAAATCTCTGGCCGAAAACCGATCACACAGAATTTCTCAAATCTAACTACCCTGTATATAAAATTTCGAGTCTGTAGACAAAAAAATGACAAGCTTATTGCATGAGAAAATTTACACAGACACGTTCACTAGATTGGATGCAATATATAGTAATTATTTTAAAAAAGTATTTAATAAAAGACGCATGCGCCACCACCGAGAATCGAAACCAAAACGTTCAGCTCACCATTTATTTTGCCTCTGCCGTCAATGACTGGACTATGAAAAAATGTTTACTACAAGGCTAAAAATTCAAACATGAACCAATAACTACTACGTTATGCGATTGTAATGCCGGCGTTGGACCTTCACCTGGCAATTTTCATTTCCTTTTTCATTTTCACACTTTTGCACCGATTTCTTAGGGCTAAAACCCAAATATAAAGTTTTGCATGGATTCCAATACCTTACATATGAAGTTTCATGTCTGTAGACTAAAAACTCTAGGAGGAGTTGTGTGGGCAAATATTGTTAAACAAAAATATATACGTATACATAAATATATATGGAAACAATTTTGTGTTTACTATAAACTTTTTACGCAAATATTATGCAAGTATTACTCATTTAGAATATGTGTATGAATATAATTACACTTAATAGTTAACTAAAGATGGTTATCCCATTAGAAAACCGAAGCAACTAATAGGGAATCAATTAAAATGAATGTTTAAAAGAATATGCAAATAAGCAATATCTGTTGCTAGTGAATGCAATTCCACAATCCATATAGGAGAAAATTGTATTTTCTTTTTAAGTAAACAGAAAAGAGGCTTGCCTTTTTTTCTGTTGTTCTTGGCCTTCGGGCTGGGATCAAAGTGTAGTATATTTTTGTCAGATACTACACTTTGCAGTTAATGGAGGGGAAACCCTCTTTACTGGGATAATTACTATTTTTAGTCCAAACCAAAGTGCCCCTTTGCCTTTTTTTCTGGGAGTTGGTTTAGCCCCACATAAAAACGACCTCGTGTCACATTTGTCTGTGATAGGAAAGCAAATAAATACTAATAGAAAAGAGTTTGCTTTTTTCTGTTCTTCTCTATTGGGGGGGATATGTTCTTTTTTTTGTTCTCGGCCTTCGGGCCAGGATCAAAGTGTAGTATCTGTTCTGCAGATGCTGCAGTTAAGGTAATGTGTCCCAGTCAATGGAGGGGAACCCATCTATACTGGGACAATTATTATTTTTTAATCCAAGCAGAGTGCCCCTTTTCCCTTTTTTTTTCGGGGAGCTGGTTTAGCCCCACATAAAAACGAACTCGTGTCACATTTTGCTTTGGTGGGAAAGCAAATAAATACAAATGGAAAAGAGCGTTTTTAATATGAATATCAATACACACTAAAGAAAAACGAGTTTATAGGAGTATAGACTATTATTATTATCATTATTATTAACAGTTTTCCTTCAGGTTTTGCTGTTGGTCGAGAACAACGACTGGGAGAAAAACAACCTTCATTTAATCGGTTTCGTGCAGTTATGATTTGCTAATCATAGTTATAGCATTGATATTGATTTTTTAAAGGCAACAAGAGTGAAATTTAATTAATATCTTCCAAGTCGTAGTATTAATTACAAGTGTTGCGAAATTGATGCTCTTAATCTCCCATAACACCTATTCTCCCTCTCCTCCTCAAATTACTAGCTTCTGATATTTCTTTTTAGTGAGCGAAAATACAGGACGTAATTATAAGTTTCCAACTTGCTCATTTCTTTTTTTTCTTTTTCTTTTTTTTTTTTTGTAATTTGAGGCTTGCATTTACAATTTTGCAGAGTGAATATAATAGTGCATTGTTCTCAATTTCTTAAATCAATGAAACAGAAATCCGACTTAAAACTTACGTCCGCTTATAAACATGGACACATATTTAAAGATTAGCAGAATCGATCCGAATTCTTGGAAGAAAATATTCTTTTTCATTCAAGCAATAGAAACAATCAAAAATTATTTTGTGTTAAACGACACAATGAGTTACGCTTTTCGTAGCCATGTCCAACACACACACACACACACACACACACACACACATATATATATATATATATATACATAAATATGTGTGTGTTTGTATGTGTACAAGAGGAAAATGATGCGTTTTTAATATTTCGATAGGTCTCTATTTAAAGATGTTTCAATTCTTTAATTCCGTCACACTGTCAGCATCAGATTGAAGCTTAAGCTTAAGTAGGGCGCTAGATATATTTCAGTCTAGCAACCTGCACAAGCAAGGGATCGAATTATAAATAATCTAGTCGGCAGCTTTACACCCTACATAATAGACACTGTTGATAAATAATATCTAAACTGAGTTCATACAAACCTTGGCATTGCTTCTTTTGTTAACGTTCCAAAGATCTTTTCATTAGTCTTAAATCTATATTACGATATTATCAAATACAGTTTTTATATAATCATCCACGGCCAGATTACATTGCTATGTTACAGACCTTCATAGCAACAAGACTAATGCCCACAGCATATCAGCAACCGAACCTCAAATATCTACTTGATTACTTGCATCTCTTACCAATAGATTAGTTAGATAATTGTGTGAGTCAATGTATATGTATAACGACGTCTTCTTCATATTTTTTCTTTTCTTTTTTTCTTTTTGTTTAATTGATTCTGTGACTCCGATGATAACTTTGAAGCTCTATGCGTAATCTACACTGCTTTGCACATATAGAGCACATGAAGACAGGATTTGATTTTTGATGGTGAGTGGCCGTCGATCGTCAGTGTCGCAGTGTGCGATGCTCCATAGTTGCTCGCTCATGCTCGTTGTTGAAGAAGGGTATCATGGTATCACATAAGGCGCCAAACGTATCTGTCCGCTTCCAAATCTCCAAAGATTGAAACAGCTATTTCAGTGCTTAAGGGTGATCTTGCTGTATTCTATGTAGCGTTTCGTCGGGCAGTCGATGTTTCGTCGGGCAGTCGACGTTTCGTCGGGCGTGAATGAGCTAACCGAAGTAGTCTGTTTGACGGCATTCTGATGACGTGGCCCAACCATCGGATAAAGGGTAACTCTAGAGGGGCAAATCCAGATTCTTCGAATCTCTGAATGGGAAACCGCGTGTCACCAATGGAGGCAGGGGATCTTCTGTAGTTGTCTTATGTGAAATGACTCCAGCTGTATGATGTGATCGCGATACAGACCCGTGTAGGAGAGTGGGTATGACGACTGCCTTGTACACAACGACCCTTGTGTGGGACCTCTGATTGCGGTTGGCGAACATTTGATCATTCAGGCGATCAAAAGGAGAAAAGGCGAGATAAAAGCGGCGCTGAACTTTATTGCTAACGTCGCAGCAGAATGAGGGATTTAATCCACGGTATGTGTAACTGTAATATTATGTAAGTCGAATATGAGCTCTTCAGAGATATTAGTCTTGGCCTGAAGACGTTTCAGGTTTAAGAAGCTGCCATCAAGACGGTATGGGACAGTAGCGGCATCAGAAGATGGAAGGTCCCGACGCGAAATTAAAGTGACGGCGACCAGAATTAGGTTGAAAATTACCGAAGTAAATCCATGCACGGCGAATGTATCCGATTCTGCACCTGACATGGTAACACGAGCACGTATGTCAGTTTAAAACTGATGGAGGCCCGACAAAAAAGTAGGCGGGCAACGAAACTTTCGGAGAATGTTCAATAACAGCTAACGGTTATCGGTGTCGAAGGTCTTGATTAGATCTACGACGGCCAAATAAAGCTCACGCTGCTGTTCACAACATTTTTCCTGTAGGAGCCGATCAACGAAAATCATATCAGTTGTACTACTCTCTGTGGAATCCTCATTGTGTTTCTGGGACGACAAGACTGATAACAGTCTCCAGTCTCGCAGAAGAGCATGATCTTATCAGTATTCTGCCGGCCACAGAGAGGATGGAGATGCCTCGAGTGTTGCTACAGTCAGTGCGTTCAACCTTACGTTTGAAGACGACCATCTTTCCACTGCTGTTTAAAATACTTTGCTGGATGAACCGGTGAAGAGACAGGAAGTCTGTGTCGCCAGATTTTAGGATTTCAGCTGGTACGCTCTCGGGGCAGCTGCATAGTATAGTCTAGGCTGTCAATAGCCTCATTTACTTCGCTGAGGGATTGTGGGTTGTCCGGCACAGGCATGGATGGCAAAATGTGGAGGGAGGAGAAGCTCTCGCAGAGTGTGAAAAATGCTGGATTTCTCAGAAGAATATAATGAGTGGCATTTTTCTCACGTATGAGGTATCTGATGTTCCCTGTACTATCGTTGAACCAGTGTTTGCGTTGCCTCTCAGAGTAGCCAAGAATGGATTCTGAGGCGCCATGAAGAGCAATTCAGATTTCTTGCAATTCTGCAATGAGATTAGTAGTGGGCACTGCTGAGACAGCAGCGTGGGCAGCTTGGGACTCGGCGATGGCATCACAAAATTTGGCTGAAATTGCCAGATCCCGTACAGAAGAGAGATTTAGTCACCGCAGGTGGACGTACGTTTAGCCGGAGAGTTGAGCTAACCAGGCAGTGATCAGTGGAGCATTCAGCACCATCCATGACATGGGCCATGAGCACGTCATGCAGATTAGAATCTCTGACGATGACGAAACCGATAAGATGCCAGTGTTTAACCCTTGGGTTCATTTAGGACGTCTTATAGAAACCACACAGCTGAGAGATAGTTGGTAATGATAATTCACAGCTCCACACAGAAGACGGAGACTATTTCTGTTTATGTTTCCGATTTCATGTTCTCCAATGATTCCTTGCCATATCACATGGTTTTTGACAATTATGGCGTTAAACTCGTTCAATAGAATACTCTTATCGCTGCCAGGGTTGTTCCTTATGGTAGCCTAAAGGTTGTCATAGAAACGATCCTTCACCATCTATTCCGTGTCAAGGCAGCCAACATGCATGGCACAATATAGTGTCCTCCATCTCTATCAGGAGCCTGCCCCCATCCCCCGTTATCCCATCGCAGCAGGTTTTAGATGTGAGTGATGAAGAAGTTATCTGTTAAAAAAATTGTAAGTGTAAAGGGCGTTCACAAGCACCAGCATCTTGAATGCTCACAGAGGGTTCCAGTGGCACAGATTAAAGCTGCAACAACTAGCACCTGTTACTGACCTTATACTTAACCTTTGGCTCAAGAACAAGAACCTAGACCGCAAGGCAGTGGGGTGTCAGTTACTTTCTAGAGCGCTGATCGCTTGCTCATGACCAGAAGCCTGATTAGCGATAGAGTTTTTACAACGGACAAGTGGGGATTGACAACACATAACCCTGGACGGGGGGGGCTAATGTGGGTACTGGATCTTTATCAAGGTACTCCTACATACGAGCCGAGGGAATGAGGCACCTTACTTCTTTTGCGGATGAAATAATTTTTACCCCGCTATAAATAAATTAATACCTAAATAATAACAAAACATATCCAGAACAGAAACGATCGGTGTAATGGGCAGACCTCGGTTGCAATCTACTGTTACAAAGGTCATATAGGAAAACTGCTTTAAGGAGGCCACGTCTCTTTGATAACACTGGTGATAATGGGCACATAAGTAAATTAAAACACACATATAAACAATACATGTAAAACAGAAAGAATAGCTGTAATAAGCCAACCACAGTTGTGATTTTCTATTAGCTACTTCATATAAGAAAACCGTTTTTTGGAAGCTAGGTCTCTTTAATGTTTATGACGATGGTGACGATGAACAAAAATAAATGAAAATATAAATAAATATATTTGTTTAACAGAATCGATATCTGTAATATGTCGACCTTAGTTATTATTATCTGTTAAACAGTCCATATACGAAAACCGTTTACAAGACGCCAGGTCTTTTTGATGTTTATGACAATAGTGATGATGAACACATTAATAAATTAATACATAAATAAAAACAATACATGTCTGATCGAAACGATACGTGTCATGAGAAACCTCCGGCGTGAGCTTCTGTTAAAAAAGTTTCTATAGGAACACCGTTTTAAGATCTGACCATTGCACTATCGTGTCTGTCTGCCATGTATTTTGTAACTGGATGTGCTGAAGTGTGTGTGCTTATTCCCCGTTGCAATCAGGTGACTGCTGTATCGAAGTGGCGATTGAGGCCTCCTGCGGCTACATTAAATAGATGTCAGATCTTGTACATTATCAAGTTAGCTGAATTATTTTTTTAATACACGTTTTTAAATAAAGCTGTAGTAATATGGGGGTGGGAAGACAAATCTATCGTTCCACCCTGTATAAGCTATGAACAACTCGTGAATATCCTCCATCAACGTATAATCTAAAGTTATCTAATCGCCTCATACAGAGGAAAATTTAATTGTAACAATGGATATTAATGGAAATATTTAACACTCAGAAAAATCATAATTTACTCCTTAACTCTAATATAAATCTAACACGCCTATCATATAAAAAATGAAAAACGTTTCCCCCTATGCAGAAACAATCTAATCGATCTACATAAGTGTTATCGCTAAAATATAGTAATACATTTACCTAACAGTTAAATTACATTTGTATCATTACATTAAATATTAAATTTCATCATTATTTTATATTGTGTACCCCCCACACACCTTACTTTCCCGAAGATATATTTTATATATTTTATATATACTTACATCACATCGTTGAACTAACAAATTCAGACTTCCAATCCATTTTACCATAAACTCTAATAAACATAGGTATCAAAAATTAATGTATAGCTAAAAAATATACGTCTTTAAATATTATAAAATATCCCATATTTATATACATTATAATTGTAAAATATAGCAAAAGAATAGTATATTTTATGACAAATTTATCTATGTAATATAATAATAATAATAATAATAATAATAAAAATAATAATAATAAAATAAAAATAATACTTCTAATAATAATAATAATAATAATAATAATAATAATAATAATGCACTTCAAACGTAATCAGAACGGATAAACAAGATAAACAAAACAAAATAATTTCATGTGACAAGATAAAGTATTACATAAATATTAGAAGGATTATATCCCATATATAAAATTCACAAAGTCTCATGCATCATTATTCAAAATAATTTAGACTGCCTATTTATGCTGAAGGGAAACATATGTTTATTCCACAGCCATATATTTACATTCACAATTACGCCCTATAAACCCCTATAAAAATCCTAAAAAAATCCTAAAAACATAAAAATCTGCAGATTACATAAGTGATTAATTTTTACAACCCGCATTTTGCCCAATCATAAACAACGTTAAAAACATCAAATGAATCCCTTAATAAGTTAATGCTCTATATGCAATGAATAACAGACGATCACAATAAGACAGAAGACGACTCCATGAAATTGTAAAAATGGAGGCCAGTCAATCTTATACGAAATTATTTTTTTTCCATAATTCAAAACGTACCACACAAATTTATTCACAAAATCATCCGTAGTAACTATTTTAAATTGTAACTGAAACCATTAGGTTCTAAGTAAATAATATAACCCCAAATAATCATACTGGTAAACACAATAAACACGAGTAATCTCCGATAAAAGGTTATGTAAAAATAAAGCACAACCATCTAAAAACGATAATTGTTCGTCTTAAAATTAAGATTGACTTTGTTTCTCAGGATGAAATTCTTTTAACATTTAATGGCTTTTCAGAAATGCTGAGATGAGGATTATATCTTTATATTATTTTGATTCTCCAAACTACTGTTCCTATCGTGAGAGTAATTTTATCAAAAGGTTTAGTCCGATGTTCCGTCCGATCGTCTTCAAGTGTATCTTGTTTCTGCCGAAATCGAAGATTTGAACGTAATTTCGACCAAACTCTTAATTTACTTAACGAAAGTAACATGCTCTCTTTTCATCAACTAGGAATGGATCGAGATCCTATTTAATTCGCAATTGTATTTTTCAGTAGCTCGCACTGAGAACTGAACCTTCAACATTAACCACTGTACTCTAATAATTGCGCCATGGGTCGTTGCTGATCGGTGTGTCTGTGGTTAGAGTGCTTTGAAAAAGATCAAGATTTGTGAAAGTTTAATCCATTTGTCCAAATTCCCGAGTTCGACAAGATACACCAGGAAAATGTCGGAAATTATATCCACATGCATATAATCATATAGAAAATTAAATTCTAGAATTTTTTAAATACATTTGCTAGCAAATTGCAAAGAACGAGCTAAATTTGATACGTGTAATAGCGCATAATAGAGCTTACATTTTTTACTAAAAATGAGTGCTTAATGTCAAATTGATAGATGAATACGCTTATATCACAGACCATTTTTCATTAAATACACATCCATGTTACTTTTTATTAACCCCCAACTGTACATCGAACGGATACCGTAACATTTAGTTAGATGCAACTAACAACATCATCGTTCTATACAAAATTCAAGCTAGATTTGTTAATTAGTTTCCTAGAAACATGGAATAAACAAATAGACAGGCAAGTAAAATATATTTTAATTATCTTTGAGTCATATTTCAATATCGTTGATTAAAGTGTTTATGTAATATTAGTCGGGAAAGCCAGACGTAACCCGGGCGTAAAATACGATTAAATATAATATTTTAATTTGTCCAGATTTCGTATATATATATTATAGAGTCGTGATTTTAAAAATTGAAAAAAAATCTGTATTTGGGCGCCATCCGCTTGAATCGAACCCTGAATAAAAAACTATATCTTTTAAAGCTGGCGACGTTACCACCATACGAACGTGACGCGCATATGAATTGATTAAAAATTATGAATTTAAAATAAACTTAATGTACAAAATGTATGACGATCTCTTCAAGTATGACACATTATTGACCCCTTAAATACCATTTTAACTCGCTAAAAATCAGGAAAAGTACGACCCGTTAAAAATTCTATCATTTGTGGCCCTAACATCGCCTTGCGACTTTCAGTTTAAGTGGAAATAGAGTTTGAAAATATGGAGACAGACAGACATAAATCCATTTATGTATTAGATTTGATCAATATCGTCCGTAATTTTTCATTTAATAAAACTAATTAGAATTAGCGAAAATAATAGTATATTGACTTTTTTCTTAGAATTTTATTTAAACATAATTCAAGTATTTTTTTACATGGAGGTCACCACTTATCAAGGCCCGAAGTCCACTCAGGGATAAGGGTTATTGCGTGTTCAATAATCAATGAGATAGTATTGTAGTAATCATTAGTATTGGGTGTTTTGATAGAGTGTCTTACTTAAGGGGGCGGTTTGTCAGGAGTTTGTTCATGTTGGACTTGAAGACGTCCAAGTTGTAGTCAGGTGGCAAACAGGCAAGCCGCAGAGAGTTCCACTGCAGTGCAGTTCTAAGAAAAAAGCTTTGCTCATGGAATCTATGTTTGGATTTAGGCACAGATAAAGAGTGGGGAAAATTATTGACAGTTTCTCGTGAAAGATTGGCGAGGGAGGGGGACGAGGGATTGGAGCTCAGACGAGCACCTGCCATAGAAATAACGACAAAACAAAGACAGGTTCGCAATGTCTCTTCTCTGGGAGAGAGGTTGCAGGGAAGAGAAAATGGCATTCCCCACTAAACCACGAAGTCTATTTTGTACTCTGTCAAGGCAGGATAGGCTGATTTTAGCAGCTCCTGCCAAGATGTAGCAGTAGTACTCCATCCTTGGACGTACTTGGCTTTTATACAGATAGAGAATTGCCTCAGTAATGAGATATCTTCTGGAGCGATAGAAGTATCTCACCATTTTCCCAGCGTCCCTGGCAACAGATTTGATATACTTGTTCCATTTCAGATCAGGAGTAAAGGTCAAACCCAGAAGCTTGTCAAAACATGGAGCCTCCCCAAGACAAGATCCATCCATTTCAATTGATGCCAGATGGGGATCAGAGAGTTGAAGATGTAAAGATAGTAGCTTGGTTTTGGATGCATTAAAAGTGACCAGCCAGATCTTCCTCCATTGTACCACGCGCTCAAGATCAGAGAAGAGAGAATTAGAGAGAACTTTGTCATTTACGGCCTTTGATGTGTTGCCATAGATGGCCGTGTTATCAGCATAGATTTCAACGAATGATTTAAGTATGTGTCTTGGGAGATCATTGATGTAGATCAGGAAGAGAGTTGGGCCCAGGATGGACCCTTGGGGGACTCCAACATTAATACTGGGGGCCGCTGATTTCTGCCCATCAACCACTACTCTTATGGATCTATCAGAGAGAAATGATTTAATGATTGAGAAAACATTTCCAGTAATACCTTAGCTGAAAATCTTGAGAAGTAGGCCTTTATGCCATACCTTATCGAAAGCCTTCGATATGTCAAGAGCGATTACCCTGGAAAGAAAACCTTTGTCAAGAGATTGACTAATCCTATGTGATATAAACGTTAGCACATCTGCTGTAGATCTTGCAGAAGGGAAACCATATTGCATGTCACTAAGAAGGTTGTTTCTGTTGAGGTGGTTTACTACTTCTTTTTTTAATATGGATTCCAATAACTTGCTCATGACACACAAAAAGAGTAGTTTCCTTAGTTTTATTTTCATCTCTACTTTTCTCAGTCATTGCGGGTGTTTTTAGTGATAATTAATTTTCATTCAGCTCAGAAATATTTATTATCCATTCAAACACTATTTATATTTTCCATATGACTAGATAAAGTAAGAAAATAGTCTTTCCCATTAGAAGGTGGACTAGAGTATTACCTTATAGACAGTAAATTGCTATTGATACGTGGCAAATATACTGATCAGATCTTCCTGCCTTTTATGCAGAATCCCATAAGAAAGCGATAGGTTTATTGAGCAGATGTTGCGTATCATCATGGAAGATACGTAGAAGTATTATTTATGCATAATATAAAGAAAGTGTTCAATATTGTTCAAATCTAGATGGGTTTCTGCTGGTATTATTTACAACCTCTGCTATTAAAAGAACGCGCCTAACGAGAGGGAAGAATGGAAGGAGAATTAGAGAGCAGTTATTACTGCTAAATTATAAACTACACAATAAGATCTCGTCTGCATAGGTAAGTGACACCCCTATAATCTTCTGTGGCTCAAAGAATCGGATCCCGAATTTCTATACTTGGTGGTTTTTAAATGGGTACATATAATCTGCATGATTTACGAGTGAATTTCTCGGAGAAAGTGAAATATTATATCAGATGATTTAAAGTAAAGTTTGCAGTTTTCTAGATTCTCGGTGCTATTAGCTAGTCTATAGGATTTAGCAATAATTTGTATGTTGCTGCAGTGGTTGAGTGCCCTATTTATTGCATTATCCCCCTAACTATTAGAGATTGGATAATAGTTTTGTTCGTTATAGAAAACTAAGCAATGGAATCAAGCCTCATGTCTTGAACACTCAAGCATAGCAATCTTCTGATCGTCTCTGGTTTGTCACTCCCTCCCTGTGTGTATCTCTATTCGCGGAAGGTGCATTCTCACTCTGGAATAAAAGTTGCTAAAGCAAACAAAGAATTGTATCAAATCCTTAATTCAAACAGCAATAACTTTAACAGACGACTAACGCTACCTCCATGTTTACTAACGATCGACAGATTTACAATGAGGGCTGCCAGTTTTTGGAGTTTGGTCTTTACGTAATTTCCATCGATTCTTAAGTTATTTTAAATAGCGCGTGATCGCGTTTATTTTCTACATGAAAATGCTGGTATTTCACACATATCCAGTATTTGTGACGTCATTTACTCCGGCTAGTATTCCAACGCAAGGCAGTAGACACAACAGGTTTGTTACCTGACAACCGCGCGATGTTTATACACTGGCAATTATGGCAATTTATAAGATAAAATATGAACTAGCAGACATACCTCGTAATTGAACAATAGGGTAACAGAATGTAATCCATGATTCTCATTTTTTCTTACAAGCAGATGAGGTGAGAGCAACAAATCATAATGTACATATGCCAGAGATTACCATTGTGTTCTTGGCAAGAGAATAGACTCTTTGTCACGTTCGAAAATTTTAATGAAATTATCAGTCAGTGCTTACACAACAGTAGAAGCAGTAGCAGCCATTTTTTCCAACAAAAGCGGAGTTGTTCGCTTCCTTCAATAGCGGTGATAATTGCGACTTCCTTTCTCTATTACCTAGTTATATGGATGCATTATAAATAGAAATGCACAAATAATATCCTTGCTCATTGTTTTTTTTTAACTATGTGTCAGGTAGATGTACTGACAATTAGAACACTTTTTGAAGGGGCTTGGTTAAGGCGAGGTTATCCAAGAGGGTGACTCAACGGGAACGCATTCACATTTGAATTGAAAGCCTGCAATGTTATAGTTAACGGGAAGCAAATATACGGTATTGCTTTCCTCAGACAGACAGTAATGGGAAAGGAACTCCGTTCATAGAATGAAGTGTCGATACGCTTTTTGATCTGATATTCTTTTCCAGCACTGTAAACTTACATACTCATATCGCCCATTCGGGAACATGGGAATACGAACATAATTCTCCGTACTAGTCACCGATTCCTGTCAGTCAAGGACATAAAGTGAAATCTGCCTATCCTCCCTGCCACACCCTGTTGCAGATTAGATTTGTGTGACGTCATATCCCAGTGCGCTGTTCGAACAGAAACACTTAACTTAGATTACCGTTTCAATGTGAGTTTTATAACCTCGTCCGATATGGCCGCATTTCGTCAGTAGTTATGTTTTCTCCGAAGGTTACTTGCTTCGAAATCGATTCCGGATGTTATTAGGCTTATTCAAAACTAGTTGACATATTTGCCTTAAAAGGAAGCTACATACATCCCACTTTCCTAAATATTCCTCAATTTAAGTTTGGAAGTGGTCTTTTATGCACTGGCAGCTATTATTTTGTAATACATAATAACTAAAAGCAATACATCCGTTTCGGAACATATTCTCGAATATCTTAAACAACAATCAGCCTTTACATGGAGCTTTTATGAGCTATATTCCACAATCGGAATACTTTGTTTTATTAACTATATTACACAATAGGAATAATGTTTATTAACTATATTACACAAACGGAATAATATTTATTAACACAATCGGAATAGTTTTTATTAACTATATTACACAATCGAAATAATTTTTATTAACACAATCGGAATAGTTTTTAATTACTATATTACACAATCGGAATCATTGTTTAGATGGATGGATGGAACCGTCATTTAAAGTACAATTTAAAAAAAAAGCTATCTTGCACTTGGCTCAACGGGTATATTTTTCCAGGTATGATTTTTAAATTATTTTCATGTATCAAATATGTTAGTTTATTTTCATGTCGTTCATCAAATCTTGGTATTTCGTTATAGTCTCTCTCCAAGCTTTGGGAAACCCGGCCTAACGGGAGACACTTATTTCTGCGAAGGTTATTTCCTTCTCCATATTGTCCCATATAACTGTGTCAGGTTAGATAACTCCGTTTTCTCTGTAATAAGCTTAGGAGTTGCATAGTCATAGCTGGTCGTGAATTTTTTTATTTCGAACTGTTATTTACACTATATGTTATCAGAACTGGCTGCCGCATTCGATATCTAACTAATTACAGACTGTCGAGTGAAGATATTTAAACACTACATTGGTTACTCAAAAATCTTACAGCTGGATATCAGATAGCTCACACACTCTACTTTTGTGGTTCACAATCTTCCCTTGTCATTGCAGAAATACCACTCACTTTAAAAGCATTAGTCAACAAACCTTGCGTTTGGGTAGCCGTTATAACCCTCTCTTGATAACATTGAAGAGATACTATTTTCAGCCAGTCTATAAATCCTTCTTATTCATAGAGGCCTGGGTAAATTCACTCAGAAAGTACTTGACTCGCTATTGGTTTGTCAATTCTTCAATTTAAAAAAAAACGTTTGCAATGGAAGTTTTTGATCTATTTTTGGCAATTCTTTTGAGCTATTTCTGTAGCACGCTTGTTTTCTGATTGTGTTTAATTTGTAAGACGGTATTGCGTAAAATATTGGTCAATTTCCTGGTAGAGCTTGTGCCTTTTGACTTTTGTTTCGCTATGTTCATGTACAATTTTTAAGTTTTGATTTTGTGAGCTTATCAAGTGTTGTCTTATGCTCACAATGAGTGCACTGTGATGACAGTCATAATTATATGTGCGTGTGTGTAACGGAAAGTGAAATATTTTACTAAAAGGAATATTTGCCAGGAAATTAAATATAAAGATTTGAAAACCCAAATGTTATAACCATCCACAAAAAAATGTCTGAAATAAAACATAAGTCCATAAGGATGTTGATGGGAATGTTGTGTAATATGCTTGTAATTTATATACAGGTTGGATTTTGACTGCGACGATTGAGCGTTTCTTTTGTTCTGAACAACAGATTATTGTTAACATTTTTAAACATATGCACGGATATATATATATATATATGTATATATATATATATATATATATATATTAAGATACTGAGCAAGATAACATAACAGTCTTTATATCATCTTATATATATATGTATATATAAAGATATTGAGCAAGATAACGTAATAGTATATATATATATATGTATGTATGTATGTGTGTATGTATGTATATTATACATTAAGAGGAGATTATAGGTAGATATATAAATACCCGTTCAGATACACCTTTCACGATAAAACTAGAACACAAGATTGGATAGAATCGTCAACGGACAACACCAGACCCAAAGTGGGTTTCGATGTACTGCATCTCACCAGTGACGTGCTCCGACATATGCTCAACAAATAGGTTGTTCCGAAATTGTGTCTGAGGAATCGGCTAATTTCAGTAAATGTTTGTAGATGTGATATCTACCGCCTGCATACCAGTAGTAACTATCTTAGTTGTATAGGACACGTTGCTTATTACATCGTAGAATGTAGAACTGGATAAAAATATAAGAATTTTAAAAGCCAATAAATTACGCCGTGGTCATATGGTTAGGTCGTCAGTATTGCACACTTGATGCGTGCGACGACCTGGGTTCGACCCTATGTCGGAGCACGTCACTGATGAGATGCAGTACATCGAAACCCATTTTGGGTCTGGCGTTGTCCGTTGTCGATGCAATTGCTCGATTCTATCTAAGTCGGTGTTTTAGCTTTATCGTGAAAAATGTATGTGAACGGGTATTTATATATATATATATATATATATATATATATATATATATATATATAATTTGGTGGCACTACACTTATGAAACAAGAATAGTTTCACGCTTTTATTGTGCATATTTTTCCTTAACGTAGCGGATAATGTGTGAACTTTAAAAGATAGATTATATTCAACTCACGGATTTAGCTAAAAATATATTACCTCTCTAGTGTCAGAGTTGGCGCAGAAGAGATAGCAATAAGGCGTTTATCTACACAACAATCAGAAGCCCCAAAACATAAATGGCTTAAAGTAATATCTAGAAAAGGATTCACGGATTATCCAATTGAGAAGTTGCAAAACATTAAAAAAATATTTTAAAAAAATTTAAACAAAAATTACAATGCTTAATCGATTCTGGGGTTGCTGCGTTCTGTAAGTTAAAGAGGGAATTCAAAACAAAGTCTTTGCCAAAAAAGTTTGCAGCCGTTTATTACAATATTCGGGATCATTATAAAAATGAGACATCATTTAAATAACAGTTTATGAGGTGAATCTATTTCTGTGTAAAGAAACGGTCAATTCAAAACTTCTCTCTTACTTTATGTCTAAAGACTTGAAACTTGCTATAAAAGAGATTAACATTGTGAAACAAATTCTATTTAGTCTTTAACCGGTAAAAAAAATTCCAAATACGTCGACATTGAACAAAAAACCTAGTAGGGGAAGGTCGACTCGAAGTGCATTTCAAATTCAATGTAAATATATATTTATACGTAAAATAACATTATTTTCAAACTGTTAATACGCTCGCAGGGTAACAAATACAGATGGAAAGCTATATGTTTTGGTTTCGATTCTAACTGATGCAACCAAAGACATGCAAAAATAAATCATTACTATATCTTCGGTACAATATAATAATCAATAGAGTATTGCGTCTAGAATAAAACATACAGAATATACATAAATTAAAATATATAAATGCGTACTTTTAAACCGGACAACTCCGGGGTCACTACTATATATTGGCTACAATATAAAAATCAAAAATAAATTTGCTCTATAATAATAAATACGAAATCTGCGTAAAATAAAATATCGTATATAAACATTTTG
>NC_136506.1:40042001-40122001 GCF_053919585.1 Euprymna scolopes | reverse complement strand
CAGGAGAAAACATTAAATCGATACTTTCTCTCATGAATACACAATGAATGCGATTTTCGTTGGAGGTGTGAAATGTGCGTCGATTTATTTTCGGAATGTGCAACCAAAGGTGAATGCCAACGCGATAATTTATCTTTTTAATACATTTCCTTTTAAGGACAATCAGATTTATTTTCTATTTTGCGATATTTCAGCGCATTAGTATTTTTGATTTTAAACAATAAAATGTTTTAACAATTTGGTGCAACTCCAATCAATCTTTCCTCGCATAGTTTTTCATAACATAAACACACACCATATATATATACATATATATATATATATATATATATATATATATATATATATATATATATATAGGATGGAACACAAATTCCTTTAGGTATAAAAAATATTGTGATAATTATGTCAAACCTTTTAAGATACTCGGTTCTTATTGTTGAGCACTTTAAAGTTGAAATAGAAGGTCGGTCACCTAAGCTCGGATACATAGTTCATGATTACATAGTCATTAGATCACTATGGCCGGGTGTTCCATATAAAAAACAATAAATATTTAAATTTCAACGATATTTTGCCAGGTTGAGATCGGCCATGAGGTTTGTTCCTCGCTAATGGCGTTATAGATGGCTTCCTAGCACGGTGTGGATATCCCGACCGGGAGTAATCGTATCACCCTGCATTGATGATTCCCGAAAGGACAGAGCACTAGTGTGTCTAAGTATTACAACAAATATTATTGTAATAATTATATATATATATGTGTGTGTGTGTGTGTGAGTGTGTGTGTGTGTGTGTGTGTGTGTGTGTGTGGGTGTGTGTGTATTTTAGTAGTAGGTTACTATTCAGACATATTTGATTGAACACAACGGAGTTTTTTTTCCGATCTTAATGGATAATTATTCAATTTTCCGTGCGTATTTTTTTAAATTTCAGTAGCTAACTTATAAGAATGACTGCCAAAGGTTTTTTTTGGGGGCCATATTCTACTAGTGGGCTTTCCTTCGGTGCATCCGATTATGCACAGATAGAAACCGCCCGGGAAGAATATGGCCGTCATTTTGTATAAGTTACCTACTGAAATTAAAAAGACCGCCCGCCAAATTGAATAATTACCATTAGGATTGGAAAAAATAACTCCGTTGTGTTACATCAGATGTGTCTGAATATATCTAGGTGTCGGGGTGTATGTGTGTGTGTGTGTGTGTGTGTGTGTGTGTGTGTGTGTGTGTTTAGACACGGCTATATTTTAATTGATAAATCTATTTTCTTTAATTATGATCTGGCAATTATCGGTTATTCTCAGTCTAATTTTTTGGCAAATCATCATGTCGTTGCAGCAAGACGGGTCCACATGCCATACAGAGCGCAATGCGATGAATTTACATGAGAAAAAAATTGACAAACGAATAATTTAACGATACAGAACTGTTAACTGATCACCTAGCTCGTGCGATTAATCCCTTTACATTATTTTATTTGAGGATGAATTAAGTATTTATCTATGCTGATAAATCAACCATAATAGAACATTTGGAAGCCAACATTAGTTTAGTAAAAGAATTTAATACCCAATCAACAATATTTCGAAATATGCCATCTTTATTCTTAGTGGATTGCCACCGAAAGACTTTAAAACTGCCAAGCTTACGTCCCGACAGACTACCTGTAAATGAATTCTTACATCGCTAAGAAACAATGATAAACAAAAAGAAATAGCTTGAACCGTGCACGTGTGAGCAGAAAGTTGCTTAATATTCTTAAATATTTATACAAATAACACACACACACACACATACATATCGTTTGGTTTTCGATAAAAATAGAATAATTTTATGCATACATGCATATACAAATCAAGTCAAATATATACATTTGTGTCTATGTGTGTGTATGTGTGTGTGCATATACACACACATATATACAGAGGCTTGAGAAAATAATAAAAACCCTTGGATAGTTTTGCATCAATTAAAAGATGTATTAAACAAATAAAAATTGACAAATTACGAAAATTTTTATATTTGCAACTGGCCATATCCTGATAATTCAGTTGCACTATATTGTATGTTATAAGTTATAATGAATCAATTGCTTATTTAGAATAACACTTAATTTAATAAAAAAACAATGCGGAGAAATGTTTATGAATTACATGCTTATTACGAAACAAAGACGTCATAATTCAAAAGTCGCGTCATTTGATAAAATAATTATTTTATTAAACAAACTAAATTTTACGATTTTTAGCGGTTAAAAAGTTTTAATTATTTTGATTGCAAACAAAATCATAAAGAATATTCGCCATTGAATTTTAGCAAAATTTATAATAGTATGTCCATTGAAGACCTGCTCATGGCTTCTAAATATGATTTAATTTTTTTTATTTAAAGAACGCTGCTTGATCAATTTACGTGATTTATAAAATTTATGGTATTTGAATTATCAAGATTTGACTAGAGCTAGAAAGGAGATAAAGAAAACGACTTTAGCATATATTTCTACTCCAACGCTCTGTAGATGGTCATGTATCTATGCCATAACTTGTATCTTGCTGAAAAGATACAACTAACATGTTTGTAATTTTTCAATATATTTTCAACACGTATTAATTAATGTAAAACTAAGGTGTGTAGATGATTTCGTTTGTTAAACTCCTGTATATATATATATATATATATATATATATATATATATAGACATATATAAATATATATACATATATATAAATATATATATATATATAGATAGATAGATAGATAAGAAGCGAGATAAGAAACAGATTAAAGATCAGGTGAAATAGCCTGATATTACTTTGAGGTAATACTTTCAGGTTGATCCTAGCCAAAAAGGTAAAGCACACTATTTACAAATAGTGCAGTATATAAGTTTAGTGGTTAAAGTTAAATTCTGAAAATCAAAATATAATCACATATATTTGAATTAAGAATTTATTGTTTAACACAATATCTTCCACATGTGTTTTTATGTGTGTGTGTATTTTTGTGTGTATGTGTTTTATTCACTTATCACAAACATCTCCCTAATAATTTTATTAATTTATTATTTGATAAACTTACTGATATTCTTACCTATCTCTATATTATGAAATAAACCTGTGACTTATAATTCATTAATTTATCCTCCTATTTTCGTTCTCTCTTTCTTTCTACTACAACGCCCGAAAATTAAAAAAATTTATAAATAATAAATAATTTATAAAATATTTTTCGATCCTCCCTCCCAGCTAATTTATATATATATATATATATATATATATATATATATATATATATATATATATATATATATATATATATTATATATATATTATATATATATGTATATGTATATATGTATATATATGCATATATATGTATATGTATGTGTATGTGTGTGTATTTGTGTGTATGTGTATTTGTATGTATATATATGTTTATATATGTATATATGTGTGTATATTTACGTATTTGTGTATATATATTTATATATACTCAGGCATGTGCTCTTCCCCCATTGACGTATGTGCATATGTTGTAGATATGTATGCGTGTGTTTGTATCTGTGTATGTGTGTTATTTATTATCATCATTTTTCCTTAATTTTATTAATCTATTATTTAAGTTACTTACTGAAATTTTCACCTATTTTATTTTATTAAAATAAACCTGTACCGTATAATTTCTACGTGCCCAGCTAATTTATATATATATATATATATATATATATATATATGTGTGTGTGTGTGTGTGTGTGTGTGCGTGTATGTATATGTATTATATATATATATATATATATATATATATATATATATATATATATGTATGTATACATGTATATGTATTTATATATGTATATTTATATTTTTATGTTTACGTATCTGTGTTTTTTTATATATACTTAGGCATGTGGTCTCCCCGCCCATCGATGTGTCTCCCTACGTGGTACAGCTGTACGCGTGTATGTGTATTTATGTGTGTGTGTTTTGTTTACTTATCATAAACAATTATTTATTAATATTTTAATTTTTAATTTATTTTATTTACTTACTGATATTCTTACCTATCATTATACTATCAAAATAAACCTGTAACGTATAATTCATTAACTTATCCCTCTATTATCCTTTTCTTTTTCTTTCCTTTTTTATAAAAAATAAATATCTTTCAATCTCTCCCCACCCGACTAAATCACTTTAAACCCCATTTTCAACCCGTCCCTTCCTCCTCCCACCACACCATGCCCACTAACATTAACTCTCCAACCTGTTTCCAGGGTGATCCTTTAAATTAACTGTTACTTATGCCGTTATAAATATGAATAGCGTCTTTTAATTTTAAACCGTTATAAACTAAAAACAACGTTTATAAAATTAACACATAATTAATATTTAATTATAAACCCCTCTCTTGTCGTATGGACTCCTACTACTTTAAATTCCAACATCCTCTCCCCTCCACTCCCCCTTCTTTTCTAACTCCCCTTCATCTACGATTTTTCCATTCTTATTTGATTTTATAACTTAGTCCATCTATGAATTCTGACGATGCTAGTTGGATATTTCCTCTCTTTGAGGATCTTCCTCTAGTTGAAACAATATGTAAACTCATTCTGGACTCACAGTAATAAATTTCCTATATACTGCTCTGGCTACATATTGAGCACTCTACTCCGGTTGTTTCACCACTGGTGAATATATATATATATATATATGTATATATATATATATATATCATAATGTTGTTAGGGATACAAAATTTTAATATTGCAATTAGGAAGGGAAGACTTTTATGATTAATGATTAAAAGTAAATTTGTATATATATAAATATATATATATATTCCTTTAATCTTCTCTGCAAAAAGGGGGAAGGGGATCAGGAGGGGAAAGAAAGAGAAATGGGACCGTCGCTTATCAAAGCTGTATCGAGGGAATTTTTAAAACAAAGAATGAAAAAGCGATTACAATTGTGTTTTATTCAATTTACGAGGAGAAAAAAATACATTCGACCAGAACGCTGTTTTATTTTAATCGTTTTCCCACTTTTTGTTTCTCCCCGTAAATTGAATAAAACGCAATTTTAATCCCTTTTTCATTTTTGTTTTAAAAATTCCCTCGATACAGCTTTGTAGAAGAGAGTGACTACAACCAGGTCAGCGGCCTGGACAAGCCCAATAAAAGAGTAATAAAAATTGAGCATGCCAATGAATAATAAACACTTACAAGCCTCCACCCCTTGGAAACACTTCAAATGAACTACGAAAATTGCCATTTTTACATCTCCATCACATTTGAAAATAATTTCTGACGAGGACGCTTCACCGAGCGTCTGAAACGCGCGTAAAAACGATTTCAATGACTTAAAAACATTATTACAATGATCCAAACATAATTCTCAATGAAAAACCAAGACACGGAATAATAAAATAATGTTAATAAATACACATTGTTTGCGACTACTCCCTTATTTAAATATACATATTTCTTTCGTTGGAATTTCTTAACACGTTTTATTTAATTAATTAAATATATATATATATATATATATATATATATATATATATATATTATTGCAATCATGACAGGAAGAACTGTTTGGATGTTCATGATAAAACTTTAGAAATGAAGATATAAAAGGATTAATGGGATAGGCTACCTGACCGGTGTTGCCCTCATTTTTCGAACGATTGATCGAAGTATTTCCTTTTCTTTTTATATAATCGAGTAAAATGGGAGACAACACGTTTAAATAAAATAGGATCTGATACGTTTAAAAATAGCAATGTAGTGTATTAGGGGAAAAGGGATTCCCAATAGGTCTAAAATACCGATGCGTATGATATCACCTAGAGACTGAACATGTTCAAACTTAAACAAAAACATTCAATCTCTTTACAGAGAGCAGGCATCTTCAAGCGAACATGAATAGTTTCCAAGATCTTCAGGTGATAGGTCGAATGGGAATGACGCAGAATAGCGAATGAGTCAGTGCAAAATGTAGATGCACATTTCGGGGTTTTAAGCAAATGTTCAGCTAATGAAGACCCAGATGTGTTAACAAGAACGTCTGTTGCTAGCGAGGCCGCATTCCTGATTTTGCAAGGTACTTGCTGTTGGACTCGACTATCAAGTCTCAACGGTGTCGGACCCACGTAGTCGGCACTACCCACGGAAAACGATTATAAATCGGAGATTTATTCACCGTACAGGTTTTTTTTTAGGAAAAATCAGTTTGTTTGTTTTGTTTTTTTTTATTTTTGATGGCATACCTAATCACACCGAGTGGGTACCCATTATTGGATAAAGTGTCAGTAATACTTTACAGCTCTTAGTCCAGATTTGTTTTAGAAGAAATCATGTGGGCTCGATTCGTTAGGGTCCAAATTAATCTAATCTTTATTTTCATAGAGCAAAACGAACTCTAGCATGTATATAATGTTGTAAACGTGGGTTAACGATATATTGATGTAAGGTAATTTAAGGGAGTGTTGTTATTAATACATCAAGAAAAAAAGACGAATTACACTTTCCTTCATACGTATACTTTAACGTGGGATGTATGCTAATTAATAAGGAGAAAAATGATTAGTCTCCATTTCATTATTAAACAGGCAAAATATGTTGTCTACATATCTAAGGTAGATTAATTACGTGCTTATTACGAAATCAGGCGTCATATTTCCAAATTTTCGTAATTTGATCAAGTAATTATTTATTTAAAAAAACTAGATTTTACGATTTATAGCGATTAAAAGGGTTAAATTATTTTTAATTCAAACAAAAATAAAAAGAATATTCGCCATTGAATTTTGGCAAAATATGTAATAGTATGTCCGTTGACGACAACCTCATGGCTTCTTAATGCCTTGCATTAGAATATGTGTCCTCTCAAAGGCTCTGTAGATCCAGAAATTTATTATTTCTGATGGGACCCCAGAAAAATGTTCACAATTGTTGGACGCAGGTCTTCCCCATTGCTATCCAAACTATTTGCCTATAAACAACATCGTTAAAGCTAAATTCAACAGATGTAGTTGTAAATTCCATCAACCCTTTAAATATGGCTTCAGGAACGGGAGGAGGTCAGTACTGATATCACGAGTTTCCAAAATAGGGACGCAAGCAAATAGGTCAATAATATCATACGATTACACAAATGTATTGCCCCCTTGAAAGGTTGCATAAAATTCATCAAATAAAATTAACATATGAACAGTAGTTACTAAGACTTGATATTAGAGGCAATTACACGTACCTAAGAAATATCAGGGATGGAACTTACCTACAAACAGACGTTCTGGTCGTCTGTAGCTGAACATTCGTTAAAACCCCAGATTCTGCCACGACCATTTGCACTGATATCCACTATTCTGAGTCAAGCGCATTAAACCTATCACCTGAAGATCTTTGACACTATTCATGTTCGTTTGAAGAAGATACTCTCTACAAGCAAAGTGAATGTCTCTGTGGTCTGAACGTGACCAGTCTCTGTGATATCATACGTATCGGTATTTTAGACAAATAGAGTATTCCGATATTTTCCTAATACACTTCATCGCTATTTTTGAAACGTATCGTCTCCTATTTTATTTTTAACGTATCGCCTCCCATTACACTCGATGTTATTAATTAAAAAAGAATCCCTCGAGCCAGCTTGTGAAAAGTGAGGATTAAACCTGTCGGCTGATCTCCCTCATATTTTTTTAATTTTTATTTCCTACTTTTAATCATGAACGTCAAAATTGCCCTATTTTTCGTCATGATTGCAATAAGTAATTCGTGTACTCCGCAAAAAATTAGGATATATATATATATATATATATATATATATATATATATATATATATATATATATATATATATATATAGTTATCCACATACAGTAATTTTCCC
Organism: Euprymna scolopes; assembly: GCF_053919585.1. Classification (NCBI taxonomy): domain Eukaryota; kingdom Metazoa; phylum Mollusca; class Cephalopoda; order Sepiida; family Sepiolidae; genus Euprymna; species Euprymna scolopes. The sequence continues at coordinate 40,114,108 of NC_136506.1, read as the reverse complement.
TGTGTCACAGCTAATAAGTGCGGCTACACAAGCAATTACCCAGGACTGAAATATATGTATACATCGTAATTTATACATATACATACATACATATATATATATATATATATATATATATATTAATTTATAAAATATTGATGGCGATTAAGCTACACTGAATATTCCGCGTTCCATCCAGTCTAGGACTCTTCAGGTAAGCCTGAAGAGTCCTCGATTCATCCAGTCTAGGACTCTTCAGGTAAGCCTGAAGAGTCCTAGAGTGGATGAAACTCGGAATATTCAGTGTAGCTTAATCGCCATACATATTTATTTTAAATTACTAACTAGCTCTACCTACGTATTGAGCACTTTTGAAGTAAATACTTAAAGTTTACGCATAAATCTATACTTTCGTATATTAATTTTATGTGAATGAATTAAGTATATATATATATATATATATATATATATATATATATATATATATATAATTAGAAATCAGCCATGTTGATGATCCGTCTAGTTGACGAAATGTGTGCCCCTAGATAATTAAATTTTAATAATGAATAAGTGTGCATCAGGTGAATCTTCCTTGCATTTTCGAATATGCTTCACCATAACTATCGTTATCCGTCTGGTTCTCTTTATCTAAAAATCCAAGTTTATTGTCATTAAAACTCAACGAAATATAAATGATTATTTCCACGGTGAAATTAATTGCTGTTTCAACAACGTAAAATGGTTTGTGATATTTACAAAAAGTTACAAAATCATTTAATTGAGAAGGAAACATTCAGCAAATAATTGAGCTTTTAATATATATATATATATATATATATATATATATATATATATATATATATATGCATGCGTATATATACATGCACATATATATATATATATATGTAGAGCTTAATGTAAAAGGAAAAGAGAGAGATCAATTCCACAAAAGGAGGCTTACCCGGATAATGCCAAGCTCAACAGTAATTACTGGATCTTATACAATAGGACAACAAGAGTATGAAGAGAAGACACTAAACTATGCATAGGTAGATATAGAATGGATCATTTATTGAATAATGAAATACAGGCAAAATTAAGGGGGTAGAAGGGACTCTTTATGCGAGGGCATTTCGAAGCCTACTGCTTTTCATCAGAAGTATAGAGAAGGTGCTAGGTAGCATGGGGGAGATGCGGCGTCTGGCGTAAGGTTCATTAGGGATGAAAAGAATTAGGAGGAATTATAGAATGTTAGGGGAAGCATTATTGAATTCTAAATAAATAAGGAGAAGCTTATTATATATAGTATGATATATAAGAATATATATGGTCTTTAACATAGTATTGAGATTTAGGGCTATATGTATTATGGTTAAGTATGGGGGTGTATTGTTGCTGTGCTGTTTGTGGGGTGTCTATTTTCTATGGAGTGGGTAATTTTAATTAATTTGGGGTGGAAGGTTATGCAAGGTTGTAAAACTGAAAGGTAATATGCGGCAATATATTTATAAGTTTCTACTGTTATGATATAGAGAATATGATCATAAGGGGGCGGTCGAAGATTAGGGTGACAATGACTATGAGCGCGTATAACTTGATGTAAAAGGTTAAATATACATATTGATGCTTAAATGGGGGAGTAAGGAAACCATAGCTACTTATGAGAGTGGTAAAAATATACCAAATAATAGTAGAGTGATTATAATAATACGGAAAATAATAGTAAACTTGTAATGACAATTAAAATAATAGTAGTAATAATAACGTTGAAAATAAATTAGACTTAAAATTGAATATAAAAAAATTAATATTAAGAAAAATAAAATAAAATAAATAAAATAAAAATAAAGGCAAAATTAAAAGTAAGCATTAAAATTAAACCATTAATATAATGTTACCAATAGTTGTGATAAAATTAAGTTCAAAATGACTGTTAATAACAGTGAAGATGGAAATAATGGTTGCAATTATGGTAGACTTGACGGGAGTGATAATAATGATATCAATTATAGTGATGAGTATAATGATAATAATGATGATAAAAACAATAATAATAATCAAAATAGAAATAGCGTTAAAAACAGCGCAGTAATAATAATGATAATAATAAAAGTAGTAGTAACAATACTCCTACCACTACCTCCAACATCACCACCACTATTACCAATAATAATAATGTAAATACTGTTAATAGTAAATTATTAGGGGTGCGTAAAAGAAAGGGATACAGACAAGTGGGGGGTAGAATAGCGGGAAGTGGGGTTGGGGAATGAGGGGTGAGTGGATTCGTATAAAATAAAGCAAAATAGAGAATATATATATATATATATATATATATATATATATGTACATATATACGCATACACATACATATATTCGTATTTAAAAGAAAGAAAAAAGATGTATAATAAGTCGGGAAAGCGTAAAAGTTCGGTGAACAAAAGGCCCTTGCGTTTAAATTAAAGGATTACTTCACTAGGAACGGTAGTTGCAAGCGTTCACCTTAAAACTTTAAATTTCTTTAAGTTCGATTATAAAGGCCATCAAATTTATGTTTATATAGACAGACCAGGCCTACACAGTTAAATACATACTTTCTCGTTTATGAAAACGAGGTACAGGTTCATCGAATCGCCATAACTACTTTATATACGTAATATAAACACAGTTATAAAACACTTTTTTTTTGTGCACAAAATGATTCCGAAGAGTCGAATGTCATATGTATTGAATATTCTTTGACTTTTTTCGATAATCCATTCATACATTGAATACAACATTTAGTATGTTTTCAGATGATGTCCTTTAGTTCCTAGTCAAAAATTCTTAGGGATGATATCATGCTCTTTGGATAGTTATATACTATGTATAGACAGTAGACATATATATATATATATGTATATATATATTATATATATTATATATATATATATATATATATATATATATATATATATATATATATATATATATATACAGGCCCTTTCTATACGTTTTAGGTCCCCAAGTGGTGAAATTTCAAGGATATTTCTCTTGGTTTGTTTCTTACAAATGGGAGGAGAGCTGGCTCCGTTGCCGGGTTCGAATCTCTCGACTGCCAGTAATAGTGACACCTTGCAACGATGATTCTAGAAAGCATAGAACACAAGCGTGTCGGTATTTACTAATTATTATAGTAAATATATATATATATATATATATATATATATATATATATATATATATATTGTAAGACAAAACAGTTAACCGTGCCTTATGCATATATAATTAACTCAACCAATCTATAAACTATTTACTTGTAATAGAGAGAGGCGTGGAAGAAGCAGTGGGAGAGTGAAAGATTATAAGAAGTTCCAGGGTTATTTATCTTATGCATAAAACCAGATTCTGTTCTCTATCTTATACAATTCTTTATATATGGAAGCACGTTTCTTTAACGCACGCCTATATAATTTCTTCTAACATATATAATATCTTTCTTCCAATTTGGCTTAGCAATAAGTTTGCATCTTCTATAAAATGACTACAAAGTGAGATTTAGCACGGAAATGATAGATTAAAATAGGAAAATGTTCTGAAAATTGCTTTTCCCCCGTCTCGTCTGACATTTCTCAGGCAAAGTTGATGAATGAGAGATTATTGAACCCTGACATGCGATCGACCAGCTTCGTCGTGCATTCCTAATTATCCACCAGATTTTGGACTTTGTAATAACCGATAGAAATCGTGCGATTGCAATAAAAGTTTTGTCGACTATAAACGTCTGACGGACAAGAAGATATAGAATCGAAATCTTCTGCGATTTTATTAAGAATCCTGCCTTGCTTTTTATATTTATTTGTAAATAAAAATTACCATTCTCCAGCAATTGTAGCGTGTTTCATGTACTATTTTCAGTACGTAAAATATTTTTCGGGATTTTGTTTCTAATTCCCAAGTGGAACGGATATCAAAAATATTTAACATGCTATCTTATTAATGTAAATCATTTAATATAAATCATTTAATATAAATCATTTAATGTAACAGAATTGTGAGAAATGTAAGTGAAAAGAGGGTGAACAAGCAACAAGCATAGATTATTATTAAATTTAAATATTTTATACAATTATGTATATACACGCACAAACACACGCACAAACACAAACACAAACGCACACGCACACACACACACACACACATATCTATACACATAAATTCAGCAATGCAGATCATGTTTCTATAATGTACAATAAGAAAATCTTGATTGAAAATAACACTAAGACCTATAATTAACATGTTGTTATGTATTTCCTTCAATAACATTTTACATAAAAATAAACGTTTAATTTTTTATAATAGGATGCAACACTAGTGTCTGTAGGTATTGAACTATTATAGTAAATAAGTATGCCATCCCCTTTAGGAAACTCGTTTCTCATCTTTGAGCCCGTTCAGTTGATTTAATCGGTCAATTTAGTTCTTATGCACAGATCATCATATAATGATTAGATCACACTGACTGATGTAAAAAAAAAATACATTTAAAAATAAAAATGTTTAATTACAACGTCATTTCACGCGGTTAACGGTAGCGGAATGAATATGGCCCTTGCTAATCAAGCCAGAGATGACTTGTCTCGCAGGATTCAAATCTATGGACGGGTATTTATCGTTACACCTTGCACTTGAGATTCCCGAAAGGATGAAACACTAGTGTGTGTACGTATTTAATTATTATAGTAAATAATATATCTATAATATAAAGCTAAATGTGTGTGTGTGTCGTCACAAATAGGCTCCTATATGGTTGACTATTTAAAAAAAAAAACTGATTACGTATAATGATACAAGATGTATCGAGATACAGGAATGGGTATGTTTGATCTGGCAGAAGGGGTTCATTAAAATGTGGGGTCTGCGTTCGCGCCTGTTGTACAAAGTATGGAAATAAAAAATTTAAAAATTAAAAAAAAACGTTAACAAGTGTATTTGATATAGATGTACATAATAATTCTTTGATAAGTATGTTTTAACTTAAATAGGGATGGTATAATAAAATTGTGGGGTCTGAGTTCGCGCCTGGCCTTCATAGAATGGAAATAGGCACACCCTTTTATACAGACTTTTCATATCTATCTGCATAAGTATACTTTGATAATAATGTTTCAGTTTAAAGAAATATGGTATAATAAATTATGGGGTGTTCGTTCGCGCCTGACCCCCATAGAATGTAAATATGTCACACAGTTTAACAAGGTTTTTTTTTAATATAGATCCACAGAATATTGTGATAAGTGTTTCAGTGTGAACAGGTGTGGTATAATAAATTATAGGGTTTATCTATTTTATTTTTACTTTCATCATATTTTGCTTTGGTTTTGATACCCCCAAATTGGAAGCTATCTCTTTACAACCCTTCCTTTTCATAACCTATCATACTTTCATAAATCAAAGTCCATTTTCTGTAGGCAATTTTTGAACCCAGTCATCGACGGGTACTTTTGCTAGTATATATATATATATATATATACACACATATATATACATATATATATACATATATATGTGTGTGTGTGTGTGTGTGTGTGTGTGTGTGTGTGTGTGTGTTCGTGTAGGATTCGAGCTAAATGTTCAGCAATCCTCATGGTTCTCCATTAGGCAGTTACAAAGAAGAACCGCAACAAAGATGTCCCGGATGCCTCAATTTATCTACCTTTCCAAAGCGTTTGATTTGGTCAGTAAGGTTGTACCATTCATCTTCCCGCTCAGTATTTAATGTCACACAAGCTTATTTAGATGATCAGGTCATGTCGCAAAGGCATGGGAATCGTTTATTACGATGAATTATCCTCCATCCTAATTTCCCAAACAATTGCGACGTAACGCAATGATTTAAGGTGCCTACTTTCTTTCTTGGTCCTGAGCTAAGCCTTTCACGAGTCAGACGACGTCATACTAGGAGCTACAACAACCTATTCTACTAGACCGCCTCTAAGTGTTTATTATAGTAATACTCTTCACAGATTATACGGCTTTCGCTTCTGACTCTAAGGTAAGTCTTCAGCGGCTCATCTTCAACTTTGCGAACACTTGCATCCTGAGGAAAATAAACATCATGGTCCTAGATATCAACATTATACCTACAATCACTATTCGCGAAAATACGTTGGAAATTCTAAACCAATTCCTATACTTCGGCTCCACTAACGTTTCCTCAGACATGGCGTTCAACATGAGGATATGCAAAGTAGTCACTGCTGAAGTTCGCCTAGCACAGCTGGAATTTAACACTAAGAAGAGAGTGTACTACGCCTGTGTGCTGAGCACTCTACAAAAAGCGACAGATGAATACGTTTCCCATGCGCAACATTAGACGTGTAAAATGGTAGGATCAGTTATAAACGCAAGTAACTTGTTTCAGGCTGATATCCCTAATATGTTCGTTTTTTTCACTCAGAGATGCTTTAGAAATGGAAAAGTGTTGCATCTTAAAGACATAATATTCAGCAAAGTCTCTTCAAAAACATAGCCAAGAGAAGGACCAACCGAAGTCTAAATGTATACTTGCGAGAGAGAGAGAGAGAGAGAGGGCTGAAGATTTCATTCATTCAACCAACAGATATCGGGCCAGATACCCGCTTGCACCAACTGGCGATCAAAGATCGCGTACGGCGTCAACTCAACAGAATATAAAACATAAGAATGGTAGAAAACGAATAGAGAACCCGAAGGCGACAAATGATAAAGTTGGCAATTACTTGCCCTACAATCCATAACACTGATTATAACTGCATAATGAATTGGACTGTATATTCGCCGCAGACGTTGCCATAAGAGAAAGAAAGTTGGGTGCATGTGTACGTGTGTGTGATATATTCAATCTATGATACAACGTATATATAAATATATATGTGTTCGTGTGTGCGCGTGTGTGTGTGCGTGTGTATCGTTATTTGAGACTGTGTGCGGACTGCGATTCTCTATAAGCTTCCACTTTCACTGGAAGGCGAAATGCCTTACACTGGGCTACTACCACAAAAATCAATTATCAATCTACCCCATATATATATATATATATATATATATATATATATATATATATATATATATATATATATATATGGTGCGTATCAAAAGTATTTGATACATTGGTTTTTGCCGTATTTCGTAATTTGAATGAAATTTGGCACTCAATCTTTGAACAGATATTATCTATTTAGAAATAAAACCGAAATTAGGATATACTAATTTGACAAATATGAATTAACAAAAATCAAATTACTCATATGCAAAAGTATAAAGCGCACTGTCAGATTTCATGCTTAAGCAGTCATTTAATCTTGCTACAATATTTCAATCAATCAAAAGGTACCACAGTGTTCCGGCTCCTTACAGGTGAGTTGATAACAGTTCTCGGACACTGCAAAGGTTGCCTCTTTCATTACTGCTTTAAAATAGTTTAAACAAAGGAATTGACTAATGATATGCGCCAGAAAATCATAGCAAGGCATAAAGATGGAAAACTGGTATAGAAAAATACCTTTAGAACTACATTTGGCGGTGAGTACATTTTGGTATGTCGTGAAAAATTGGAAAACAACGGCTGGTAATACTAAAAATCTTCTAAGAAGTGGTCGGCCACGTAAATCAAAAGATGTTACCGCTCGGTACATTGCTCGTAACGTCAAGAAAGAACATTTCTTAATCGTTCAGAAATTCGGAAGGATTTTCAGGAAGTAGGTATAGAAGGAAGCAATGACACAATCATGAGGTCATTGTATTGAACAGGTCTGTATTTTAGATCCCCGAGAAACGCCATTGCTGAGTCCTAGGCATGTGAAAGATCGTTTGAAATTTGTTTGTAAATATCAATGTGGATGACTTCTGTAACAAAGTTATTTGGTCAGATGAAATGAAAAGCGATTTTTTTCGGAAAAAAAGATGCGCAACAGTGTATGGGGGCAAAAGAACACAGGATTAAACCCATCTAATACTATTCCCACTGTAAAATCTGGAGGTTGAAGTGTGATGATTTAAGCTTACTTTTCTGCATATAGAATTAGGAGAATGGAAATCGTAGAAAAAAATTAATGCATCAAAATATACGAAAATTTTGTCAACGCATCTGTGGAAGAGTGCTTAAGATTAAGGTTGGTTGGTTGGTTGTTTTTGTTTTACGGCATATCAACCCTTTTCAAATTATTTAATGCCGACTCCAAAGATTTTGAAGAATTTTTTAAATAGAATATATCTGTTTTCAAGTCGGTTTCTATTTAACTCATAGTTGGGACCCTAACAGCTACTACCATTTCGGGTCGGAGTGGACCTGGGAGCAATGCCAATTAAAGCATGGCTCCACACTCCCAAAACCTGCAAGCTGGGGCCTCACCACTGGATATAGTTTAAGGTAATATCCAGGACCGAAGATTTAGGATTGGACGGTGATTTTATCTTTCAGTAAAACAAAGAACCCAAACACAATGCTAAAATAACTAGAAATTCTTTAAGGATAATGAGATTAGTGTTCTACCCGACCTAAATCTTATTGAAAATATGTGGAAAATTTGGTAATTAAGAGTGTATGCAAAAGATCCCACGACTATCAAGGAACTGAATGAAATGCGAAGAAGAATGGCTGAAACTACCAGAAAGTATTTGAAAGAAACTGGTAGGCGCTTATGGAAAGTGTTTGGGGGCTTAAAGGCAGAATAAAAGATACACAATTAAATATTAAATAATGTGTTAAATACATTTGCATATGAGTAATTTGATTTTTCGTTACTACATATTTGTACACCTAAGTATATTTTCATTTCCCTCGAAATTTAGATAGATAACATCTCTTCAAAGATCGAGTGTAAATGTAATTCAAACTAACCTGATATTTTTTTTAGAAATACGAAAAAAAAAAAGAATGTACCAAATACTTTTGACACTTACTGTATATACATACAAACCTGTTTCCTAACGGTTATTTTTTTCGTCCGGAAAAGCATTAAAAACATAACATATATTTTCAAATTTTGTGCTGGTATTTTATGTCTTCCAATCAATCAACCAGAGGAAATCTTGAAATAAAGAAGAGACATTGACGTAAATGAAATTTTAGCCTGCTCCTTTTTATCTCTCAATTACGTTGTAATATTATTTCAAAAATTGTCATCGCTTATATATATATATATATATATATGTATATATATATATATATATATATATATATATATATATATATATATATATATATATATAGCCAGTAGAGTTTAGTATCCTAGAAGTAGTGTCCAATGAAACAACATGTGTCTACCAAAGAGTGCTCAATGAGTGAACAGAGCAGGTATATTAAATGTATTTATACAAACATTAATGGCTACATATGTGCATACATGTTTCTGTAATCACCCGCGTTGGGGGACTACGTCTTCAGGCAAAGAGTTTTCGACGGTAATTCTTGGCCTGAAGACGTAGTCCCCCAACGCGGGTGATTACAGAAACATGTATGCACATATGTAGCCATTAATGTCTGTATAAATATATTATATATATATATATATATATATATATATATATATATATACAGAGAGAGAAGGGGAAAACAAGAAGAACAACAACAACAAGAACATGAGCGAGAGTAAGAACGCGATCATAGTCTCCTACTTTTGAGAATTGAAGACGCACGTAAACACCGAAACGAAGAACTGCCAAATCAGGTTGTAAGTACTTACGGGAAAACGCGACAAATTAATCCGGTTTGCATTGCCAACTCAAGACTGGCCGCTATTCATTTCGAAAATCGTCTCCGGACAGCCGAGTCCCAGTCGTGCCCACGCAATACTTTAGCCGTTGGCCGTGCAAACAAGTGCCTATTTTCCCGTCAGAGACAACCAAAGGTTATTTGTCTAAGTGTTTTTAATCCGCGAAGTTTTTGCAGACACTGGCTTCGATTTAAGCTTCCACTATCTTGGACAGAATCAGAAGCAATTACAGCATTCATTTTTCTCTTTTCCTTACTTTTAATTCTCTCTTTTCTCGAATGACATTATATCTAATCTTTTTTCCATTATATATGTGTGTGTTTTCTGTTATATGAGTGTGTGCATGTGTTGCGCTTAGGAATAATAATATAAATACATATTTTGGAAAAGCGAATAAAACCGAATAAAAACAACTTTCAGAGACATTGACTCAGTATCACTATATGCAAAGGTATATAACAATATAGCAATAGTAAACGATGCATATGATATATATATATATATATATATATATATATATATATATATATATATATATATATATATATATATATATACTAGCATGGGTACCCGGTGTTCCCAGGATTGACATGCACTTCCGTTTGGAACACAGCTGCTGTACTAATAATTTTCATCGTGGGCAACGTGGATGCACCCACAACATTTCCAAAAATAAAATAACGGATGAAAACATGAACATGTAATCGCTCCCAAAACAGAAGTATGTGATACCCTCTCCACCAGATATTTCGGCAGAAGAGATACAAAGAGAAGAAACTATTCTCCGGATATTGAGCACTGAGAAGAATCCCTCCCTCAAATAATTTATTATAAATAAATCATTACAACTTTTGCTTCAATAAAAATAGCAGCGATCGCAAAAAAAAAGCCAAGTAGGCAGAAACTCTACAAAAAATTAAGATCTACCAAAAATTAATTCCCAAGCGAATTAAATGAAATTTTTCGTCATTGTAATGCTCCCCTCCTTGTAATTTATCATATTTTGGGGTTGTTTTGTTTATGAAATTTTTAAGTGAAATTAGAGAGTGGTCTCATAAAAATTAATTAAATTTATCGTTATATTGTTTTAAATGTAATTCATGCCCACCCTTTAAATTGTATTTGTCATGTTTCCCCCCCCCCATATCGATCTCAAAACTTTAAAACATGCTAGAGGTGACATGTCTCGCTGAACGCTGGGTGGTCAAAATGTGGGTGCTCATTTTACGTCAAATTTATATGGAAAAGTGATCTGCCACTAAAATGATAATTTTCTTTCTTTTCAAAATTTCCTTCATATTATATTTAAAGGCAATTCAAATATGTTAGGGCAAAAAAGTATATCTTTATTTTTAAGGTGGGTCACATTTTAAAAATAATTACCGATTTCTATATAGCCATTTATAGAATAATAAAACAAACAAATAATATATTTTCTTCGGCTGTTCGTGTTTTTATTTTACTATAAAAAGAACAACGAAAGCCAAAAATGTGTCGATCTACACGGAATTAATTTTTTAAAGCTAGAAATTTATTGCGATTTTGGTGATAGATTTCTTTTTGTTTATGTTCCGAAGAGGCAAATAACTCTAAAAAAAGATGTTTTTTTTTTTTAAATCGATGTTGGAATAATAGTTCAAATAAATTTGATTTAAGATGTTATTAATATAAATATTATCTCAAATTTATTAAATGATGACTTTAATAGAACACTTATAACAATTCTCTCGCTAGAAACATTAAATAAGATAGAGCTATTTAATAAAATCGATTTTCTTTATGTAATATGCAAATGAGATGTTCTATTTATTGTATTTATATTATTTGCAAGAATCATACGCTATATAGAAATAAATGAGAGCGTAAAGTAAGGAAGCTTTTGTATATATATTGTGAACAAACAAACAAATAAACAAATAGACAGGTATACGAATTTATATATATATATATATATATATATATATATATATATATATATATCTATTAGAAGAGATTATTCAAGGGGTGTAATATAGTTAAAATCAATTAACCAATGGTAATGTACATATATCCATAAGAATTCAAGCCATGTGAATTGACTTCAATATAAAGCAGCATGATTAACATTTCTGTAATCGAGCATATATATATATATATATATATATATATATATATATAAATACTGGCAAAAAAATAAAAACAACAAAGAAGAACAACAGAATGGAAATGTGTGAAGATGCATACAAACTTTATATTTTTTCCAAAGATGAGATGAAACATTAGATGGAAATAAGGAAATTTTAAAATAATATAAAATTTTTAAAATTGTCTGATTTATGTCCAAACAATTGTAATATCTGAAACAATACAAATATGAAGTTATTCTTTCGTGTTGTTTTTGATTTTTTGCTAGTGTATATATATATATATATGTGTGTGTGTGTGTGTGTGTGTGTGTGTGTGTATAGATATATATATATATAAGTGTATATATAGATATACATATATATATACATATATGTATATCTATATATATACACCTATATATATGTATATCGATATATATACATATATATAGGTGTATATATAGATATACATATATATATATACATATATGTATATCTATATATATACATATATATATATATGTATATCTATATATGTATACATATATATATATATGTATATATATATATATATATATATATATATATATTTCAGACTGTTTTCTTAATTGCTTTATTTCTCTTCTTTTTATTTTCTCTATTTTTTCACTCCTTCCCCATATTTTATTTGGCTTCCGTTTTCATTAAATGTCTAGCCTCGAATAAGACAGTCGCCAGACGATGTCTTTTATTTAACGTATTTTTGTTTACATAAATTGAATAAAATAACATATATGTAAGTAGACAGATAAACATACACATATATCGTATAATGTTATCTATTTGTAGAAGTATTAATAGATATACATGCAAGTTTCAGCTGTGTCTTTTTCGAAATAAATTGCACTCGAACATCTTATTATATTTGATACAGCTCTATCCCTTATTGAACATATTGTTTTAAACATGAGACTTTAGACTTTAATTAAATTAATATCCATTGAAACTACAGTCCCAGAATTATTTTGCATACAGTGATATATATATATATATATATATATATATATATATATATATATATATATATATATATATATATATATATATATATATATATATATATATATATGGAAACGTGTGAAGATACATACAAACTTTATATTTTTTCCAAATATATATATTGTGGTCACTACGTCTATGAACTTATCATCATGTGATTTTTGCCTTTCGGGGGCATTAAAAATTAAGTTTATGCAAATAATCCTCACAATATCGTCCATCTAAAGGAGAACATTACCACCGCTATCAGGTGAATCACCAGAGAAGATCTACAGGAAGTGTCGGCTAACGGAACTAATATATATATATATATATATATATTATATATATATATATATATATATTTATATATATATATATACACATATATATATATATATATAGATATGTATATATATATAGATATACATATATATAGGTGTATATATATAGATATACATATACATATATATATATATATATATATATATATATATCACTGTATGGAAAATAATTCTGGGACTGTAGTTTATATATATATATATATATATATATATATATATATATATATATATAAACGTTTTGGTTTCGATTCCAGGTGGTGGCGCATGTTTTTTTTTAATACTTTTTAAATCATTACTATATATTGCATCCAGTCTATCTATCTACCAATCTCTCTGTATATCTCTAAAAGTGAAAATTTCTGTCTATCTTTTCTCTATCGTTGCTAAGGAAGACTATTATACAGAGAGGCATTACTTTAAATATTCACACTTTTTAATATATACTTATGCACATAACATTATGAACAGTACATAGGGCCCGAGGAAAACCGGGCGGAACTTCTAGTATATATATATATATATATATATATATATATATATATATATATGTATGTATATATACATATGTACATACATATATATCAATATATATATATACATACATACATATATACATACATACACACACACATATATATATATATAATTTTTTTTTAGAATAATATTTCTGTTTCGGCGGCACACGTGCTCTTTTCTAAAGTTTACAAAGGAATGATAGTTATGTGTTCTCATAAAATTTATAAAGTTTATAACGAAAATTGCATCTATTTTGCAGTGCATTTGATATTGACTGCCTATATCTAGCAAATCTTAATATAACTAACCATGTCCAGAGTAAATTTTTTAGAAAATTATAATTTTATTCACAATGTGTTCGAATACTTTATATATCTTATATTATCATATTATCTGTAGTCTTTCTCATTTTAAGTTCAGTCATAAAAACAACCCTCACTTACCGTCATTGATATGTTATCCATCTATCTCACATGCCGTGTAAGTTTCTTTGCCTATATACCTACCGCCGGCGTTCACATGCTCACTGTCGTTCTGTGAATATTGTGCCGCAGCCTGCCTTATTAATGCTAAATTTCCTGTTACAATCCAACGCTTTCATCACATTTGGAAACTGGTCTAATCAGCCTCTCCGAAGTTTCAAGCAAGGATGTGTATATAAATAACCTACTCCGTATATCTATTATCTGGAAAAATATTTTTTAACTGTTTCTCTATCTCTATTTATGACATTGAACTATGTCGCGTTGACTCGAATGCTTATTACAACAAGAACAGTGTAGCTGATTCTGATCGTAAAACACAATATTTGATACCATATCTCCTAGAAATAACATGGCCATCAAGCTTGCTTATGCCCCACTTATCCTTACGGTGCATTACTCAGTGTTTATCATGTTAAATGACAAACCACCATGCAAACTCATCGACGTTAGGCATGATTTTATGCTTATTATATAAACGTACGTATAGACATGCCCACTGAAAAGTAGCTAAGAAAATATTGTAGAGGGGATGAACATTCTTTTATTGTTAAAATTACTCGTAATGTTATAAAAGATGCTGGAAGTGCTCCCCCCGTTGACATCTATGTATTTCCGGGGGTGTTTAACCCCGTTAGCCGACACTGCCTGTAGATCTTCTCTGGTGATTCACCTGATAGCGGTGGTAATGTTCTCCTTTAGATCGACTTGATTGTGAGGATTATTTGCATAAACTTAATTTTTAATGTCCCCGAAAGACAAAAATCACATGATGACAAGTCCAAAGAACGTAGTAACCACAACCATTTACTTATTATAGCGATAGGCTTCCACAGAACTACTCTCTGCTGCAGCAAAAACACGGCAATTAAAAAATTTGAAAGTTTTGATTTCAAGACATTAGGAAGCTTACAGAAAGATTTGAATTATCTAGCAACTTTGAAGTGGACCACTCAGTATAATTATCTATTTGTGGGTGGTTGGGCATATATATATATATATATATATATATATATATATATATGTATATATATATATATAGTTATATATATATATATATATATATATGTATATATAGTTATAAAATATACATGGCGATTAAGCTACACTGAATATTCCGCGTTTCATCCACTCTAGGACTCTTCAGACTCATGCGCATAAGCCTGAAGAGCCTTAGAGTGGATGAAACGCGGAATATTCAGTGTAGCTTAATTGCCATATATATTTTATGACTTACTACCTAGCTCTACCTCCGTATTGAGCACTTTTGAAGTAAATACTTAAAGTTTACGCATAAATTTATACTTTCGTATATTAATTTTATGTGAGTAAATTAAGTAGTTATATATATATATATATATATATATATATTTATATATATATACATATATATATAGTAAGTATTCATGTTCATGTTTTATAACTTACTACCTAGCTCTACCTACGTATTGAGCACTGCTGAAGTAAATACTTAAAGTTTACGAATAAATTTATACTTTCGTATATTAATTTATATGATTAAATGAACTAGTTATATTTATACATATATATATATATATTTGTGTATACACGTATATATATGTGTGTGTTTGTGTAGATTATATTTGTATAAACGAATATATATATAAATGTATATATATGTGTATATCTATACATATATATATATATATATATATATATATATATATATATATATATATATAGGGAGAGAGAGAGAGAGAGAGAGAGAGAGAGAGAGAGGTCCCAAATTAAGCTGACGGTTTTAAAAATAATAACTTTCTTTATTTAATATTTTTCTTTTACTTTTTCAGATCATCCGAAGTAAACCTTCCAAGGTCATCATGGGTCGTTACACTACCGAGGACCGGATATTTATCGTAAAGTAATATTTTCGGTTTAATGAGCCGAGTCAATATCAGAAACTGAAAGAGAATTTCAACAAAATGACAACACAAGAAATTCCCCTACTCCCAATGCAATATAAGCTATGGTGGCTCGTTTTCATGAGCTGTATGTGACCTTCCTAAATTTGGTAGACACCGTACGATAAGTAGTGATTAGAATCCTCAGAGATTAGCAGAGTGTGTGATCGATGATCCATCTACATCAGTAAGAAGGAGATCAAATCAAATTGGAGTCTCTCGATCAATGTGGTTCAGGCAGGACGGTGCAACCGCGCATACGGCACGAAGAACATTAAATCTGCTCCACAGAGCATAACCGGCAACTAAATAATTTCTCGTGGCTGTGAGATAAATTGGCCACCCCACTCGCCAGATCTTACATGTGCATATTTATTCCTTTGATGTTACCTCAAAGAGCGGGTATACGCAAAAAAAAAAACAACGCCAAAATAAATGCCCTTGAAAAGAGTTTATAGGGGGAAATTAGGGCCATAAGCCCTGAAACATCAAGTCATGAGAGCACAAGAGTGTGAAAATGAAAATGCTGGATATTTGAGTAATATCATTTACCGTAACTAAAATTAGACCTTCTGAAAATCATACCCTAGATTAAGTTGTGGAAATAAATTAGAATAATAGATTCCTATAACTTAAAAAAACACGGAGAGGCTCATCTACCCATATATGAAAATTGGTAAGCATAATTATATATTGAGAAAGCTAATAAAATTTAAATTCCGCCAGCTTCTTTTGGGACTGCCTGTATTTATATATATATATATATATATATATATATATATATATATATATATATATATATATATATATGTATATATATATATATATGTATGTATATATATATATATCACTTCTGAAAGAAAGACAAGTTTTGATATCCATGATTAAAAAAATATGGTAGGCCAGATGACCTGCTTCTCCCTCACTCTTTAAGTTCCGGATCGATAGATTTATTTCATTTCAACGCGGGATATGCACAATAATGGAGATATAGGTTAAAATATATTTAAAATAAATTGTGCTAGCAAAGAGAAAAAATGGGGGAAACGCTATATATCTAAAATAAACGTACTATGCTAAATGAATAATAATAGAAACTCCTAGAGGCTAATTAGGTTCAAACATAAGAGGAATTCCTTCACTGTACATAAAGACGGCGTTTTCAAACGAAGTTGGGTGTACCGCAAGAACTTCCGGAGAAAATTAGAATGAGCACGACTAAACATGTTAAATGAATCAATGCTTATATTAGTAGCACAACACGAGTTTTTAAGTAAATTATCTGCTATTGAAGTCCCGTTCCTGATTTGCTAGGTCGCGTTTTTGGACTGTGTCCAATCTTAACGACCATTGCAATCTTCGCCCACCCTAGCCAGCACTTCAATTGCATTAAAATTGATAAATTACATTACTGTTATGGTGGAAGGGTAGAACATCTTTGGAGAGGATGCCATTAATGGTTCTCTACAAAACCGACATGGCATAATCTTGAAAAAACGTCCTACCGCCAACCATGAAGATAATTAAATTATCTATCTATATGTAGTTGCAGTGCTGACTACGTGGGTCGCACAAAATTATGATCAGATAGTAGAGCACATAATAACGGACGTTCTGAGTAATATATCCGGTTTTCAATAGCATATGATTTGCTTAAAATACTGTCTTGGCCTACGAAAGTTTCATTTTGTGTTGGATATGTTATTCCTGGGCTCATCTCGCTTTTAAAAATAATATCAATACCTCGATTAGAGTGACAGCGAAGCAATCCAGCTAACCCCTCTTTTTAATCATGAATACACGCCCTCCACTCATAATTTCAATATAAAAATTTCGTATCCCACAATAATGTTATATATATATATATGTATATATATATATATATATATATATATATATACTTCATTGAATTACATAAATTCATGGACGAAGATGTAATTTTATGAGTAAATTTCCAGTATCTACATGAACAGTGCTCAATACATAGGTAGAGCTACGTAAACAGTTACGCAAATATATATTGCGATTAAGCTACCCAGAATATTACGCGTTTCATTCCAATGAGAAACGCCGAATATTGTGTGTAACTTAATTGTCATATATAATATACAACTTAGTATATATATATATATATATATATATATATATATATATATATATATATATATATATATATATATATTGAGTTATGAAAATATACATGGCAATAAGCTACACAAAATATTCCGTGTTTCTTCTTTCTCGTGAGTATTCGTCAGGTTTGATATATATATATATATATATATATATATATATATATATATATATATATATATATATATATATATATATATACAGCGTGTCCCAAAAGAAGCTGACGGATTTTATATTACATTAACTTCCTCAATATTAAATTTGTGCTTACCCATTTTCATATGTAAGTAGATCAGACTCTCCATATTTTTCAGATATAGTAAGATATCAGAGTCTACTTATTCTAATTTTATTTACACAACTTAATCTAGGGTATGTTATTCACAAGGTCTAATTTTTGTTATAAAAAATGACGTTACTATAATGTCCCCCATTTTCATTTTCACACTCTTGTGCTCTCTGCAGTGCATTGTCAAGCACATCATTTTATGTTTCAGGGCTTATCGCCATAACTTCCTCCTCTATATTGTTTTTAAGGGCATTTATTGTAGTTGTTTCTTTTTTGCGTATACCCGCTCTTTGAGGTAACCTCAAAGGAAGAAATATGCACATGTGAGATCGGGATGGCCAACTTATCTCACAACCATGAGAAATTATTTAGTTGCCGAATATGTCCTGGAGCAGATTTAATGTTTCTCGTACCGTATTCGCCGTTGCACTGTTATGCTGAAACCACATTGATCGAGAAATCCCAATTTAATTTGATCTCCTTCTTACTGATGTGGATGGATCATCGACCACACCCTCTGCTAATCTCTGACGAGGCTTATCAGTTCTTGCCGTACGGAGTGTACCAGATTTAGGGAGGTCACATACAGACCCTTGCTCATGAAATCGAGCCACCAAAGCTTTTATTGCATTGGGAGTAGGGGAATTTATTGTGTTAAAGTTTTGTCGATATTCTATTTGAGTTTCTGATATTGACTCATTCAACCGAAAATACGCCTCTACGATAAATCTACACTGCTCGATAGTGACGTTGGAAGGGTAACTCTAAAAAATTAAAGAAAAATATAAAAAATAAAGAAAGTTATGAATTTTTTAAACCACTAGCTTAATTTGGGACATGCTCTCTATATATATAGTTTGTTTTTATCTTTTGAAGTTTGGAACATATGAAAAAACAAATCAGGGGAAATAACTCTACTCGTTTCATGAAAAAATCGACGTTGGAAATAATAATTCCAAATAAATTTAATTAAATATATTATCAATATAATTGTTATTTAGAGAAATAACAATCTTAAATAGAACAATTAAAACAACTCTTTCGCTAGAAACTTAAACTAACGTACACCTATTTAGTACAATTGAGTTTTCTTAATATAATAAACAAATGGGTAAACATCTTAATCGTATATTTTTCAAAGAATCATACTAATAATAGAAATAAATGAAATACTAAACTACCGGACCATTTGTATATATTAAATCCAACTGTGAACAAACAAACAGACAGGGATACGAATTCATATGTATATATATATATATATATATATATATATATATATGTGTGTATATATATACACATATATTTATACATACATTAATATATGTATATATTTATACATATATATATATATTTATACATATATATATTTATACACATATATTCATACATATATATATTTATGCAAAGATATATATATATATACATATATATATATATATATTTATGCATATATATATATTTATTTATACATGAATATATATATATATATATATATATACAATTTCTATATGAATATAATTTTGATATAAATTAAGGAATTTCTGTAACTTATCGATAGCAGTAAAATGAATTTGACAATCCTAGAAAACCAGCTGAAAGGAAAAGTTACATGCAAGGAAAATATGATATAAATCATTATTTAAAAAAAAGGAAAGAATTCCAGACTATAATAAATAACTTTAATAAAAGTTATTACACACTAGATTTCTTCTTTGTAATAATTTAACAAATTATTTCTTTCTTTTTGTCAATAAATTTATTATTTCTTCGGTTACTAAAGCGGGGTAATCGAAGAAAAAGTAAATTAATCGATGAAACGAAACAATTGGTATTATTTTACTTCAAGGCCCGTCTGGTGTTCGTTTATAACACATTTTTCTTTTAGATTACGGTGTGCTAAATATGAATTTTAAAATCGTTTCCGCGGCAAAAAAAAAAACAGTTTTCATGATATGAAGTAATTACTTTCTCGAAAGTGGGTGATCACATTTTTATTTACATTTAACTTAAAATGAGTACCTACTTCTGTCCTTTCTGGCCTTTTTAATTTTTCGCAAATTCTACACCGTGACAAGGCTGTTTAGTAAGCGAGTGCACATTTAACTGCCTTAGTTTATGCTCGCGCGTAGCATAAACGAAGGCTAGGCTATAAAATGGAAATAGTCCAAGAGTCTATGGGCTACTACCATTGCGCGTACAAAAATAGCCAGCCCTGATAACATAAATTACATGACTTCATATTTGGAAAACTTCTTGGTTTTCGTCTAATTTTAATTTTTTCGCCAATACTACACTGTAACAAGGCAGTTTAGTATGCGAGTGCACATTTAACAGCCTTTTTCTGTGCTCGCGCGTAGCGCAAACGAAGGTTGAGCTAATAAATGGAAAATAGTCCCAGAGTTAAGGGGTTAATACCCTACAAACGGTAAATTTGCGACGGAGACGGTTACCATATGGTTTTAAAGCACACAGAAAACCACAAAAAACTATTTTTCTATACGAGTGTGAGACGAGCCTTAAAGAAAAATATTACAGATTTTTCTTTTATTTTTATTTTTAATTTCCTCGTGTCTTTATTGAAAGAGAAAAACAGAAAAAGAAATCGAAAAAAAAATTTAGCCAATAAACACTAAAATGGCTCCTCCCTCAGGTGGCCAGAAAGTGGGTCCACATTTTAAATTAAATTTACATGGAAAAGTTATCACCAAGTTTTCAAAAAAGTAATTTCTTAATATCATGAAAACTATTTTTTGGCGAGGGAAACGGTTTTCAGATTCGGTTTTCAGATTCGTTTTTAGCACACCGAAATCTCCAAAAAGTATTTTGTCATATACGAACATGAGACGGGCTTTAATGTAAAATTTTTGTTTTTTCTTTTAAAAAGAAACAGATGTATGAAGATTCTTTTTAAAGAAATTGGTATTGCTTGAAATTTTAGGGTAATTTTTTTAATGAAAAAGCCAGGTTTTAACGAGTTTTTAAAGAATTCAAAAATGTAAAAAAAAAATTAAATACAAGAGAAGTTCATAATTAAAAAATAATATTTCTTGTGTGTGTTGCCATAGCAACATGGCGGTTTCATTCAGGCACGTATATGTGAGTGCGGGGGTGTTGCTATAGAAACCAGACGTAAGATTTGGATGTAAATGGCAATTTTCGTATATACAATGTCTTTTGGGGGTAGTTTCGTACAATTTTATTTTTGTAAATGTTCACTTAGAAAAAAATTAACACCCTCCATGATTAAAAATAAAGTATTGTCTTTCATTTGATGCTGAAATGAGAACGATAGGAATGATCATTTACGGGGGTTTGACTATTAGATTTTTTTTTACATAGGCACCACCACTTATCAAGGCCAAGAGGTCACTGGAGGATAAGGATTAAAGAGTGTCAGTAGAAATTTGACAATATAGTAATCGTTAGTAATGTAAATTCGGTAAATTTGTTAACTTATATGGAACGGCTCAACAAAAAAATGTTTACGTTAGACTTGAAGACAAGCATAGTGTAGTCAGCTGGACAGCAGGAAAACAAAAGACAATTCCATAGGCGTGCAGTTCTTAGAAAGAATCTTTGTTCATGGAATCTACGTTTACGTTTAGGCACAGATCAAGAGTGAGGGAATTATTGATAGTGTTTTCGGCTAGACGGGTGTTTCTTGTAAAAGTTTTCGAGGGGCCCATAGATAGGAGCTCAACCGATCACTTGCCATGAATATAACGATAAAACCACATCTCTTCTGTTAGAATGAGGTGGTAGGGAAGAAAAAAAGGACATCCCCTTCGAGGCTACGAGTCTATTTTGAAGTCTATCAAGGCAGGATTAGTCCTTTCAAGCAGCTTCTGCCCAAATATGGAAACAGTACTCAATCCTTGGACATACCTGGCTCTTATATAGATAGAGAATTGTATCAATAGTGAGATATCTACTGGATCGATATTTTTCCAGCTGCCTTGGCAATGGATTTTATGTATCTGTTCCATTTAAGATGAGGAGTAAAAGTAAAGTCCAGAAGCTGTAAAAACATGCGGCCTTCCCAAGACGAGAGCCATTCATTTCAATTGATGCAAGATGGGGATCAGAGCGTTGATGGTGTAAAGATAAAAGCTTGTTTTTAGATGCATTACCAAAGATAGTAGTGTCATCAGCATAAATGCCTACGGATGATGTAAGGATGTGATTTGGAAGATCAGGAAGAAAGTTGGTCCCAGGATTGAGTCCTGCGGGACTCCAGCATTAATAATGAGAGCTTCGGATTTTTGCCTATCAACCACTACTCTTGTGAACCTATCAATGAGAAATGATTTTATAATTTAGAAGTAATTTCCCGCTATACCGTAGCTGGAGATCTTGTGAAGTAAACATTTATGCCATACTCTATCAAAGGACTTGGATATGTCAAGGGCAATTTCCCTAGAATGGTAGCCTCCGTCGAGAGATTTGCTAATCCTATGGGATATAACTGTAAACACATCTTCTGTGGATCTAGCACAATGGAAACCATATTGTGTGTCGCTAAGAAGGTTATTTTTGCTGAGATGGTTGATTACTTCTGTATTTAACACAGATTCCAGCAATTTACTCAGGCCGCACAGGAGACTTATTGGCCTGTACTGAGATGGAGATGAGCGATCACCTGAATTCTTAAACATAGGGCATACCGATGCGATTTCCCAGGGTGATAAGAAACAATTCTCCTTAGGACAACGTTTAAACAGTTTTGTAAGTATGGGCGCTAGTTCTGGTTGAAGTCTTTTGAGTATTATAACTAGAATACCGTCAGAGCCTGTTGCTTTTCTAGAATCAAGGTGTTTGATTTGTTTGCCACATCACGTACATATATTTGTATATCACATAGCGTGTTTTCTGATACATGAGAAAATATTGGACGTTGGCGGCCTTGGTCGCAAAGGGTAGAGTTAGCTGCACAGTTCTTGGCAAAGCGTTTGTCTTTGTCTGATGCTGACGAGATTGCCTCAGGTCCATTGATGATAGTTGGGATACAGCAGACGCTTCTGTTCAGGATTCTGTTTGCTATTAATTAAAACTGATGAGAACCAAGCCGATGCTCAGCTACTTTGGACTTGACGAACTGAGCATAAAACTCTCTTGCATTATTTATTATTTTTTACAGTGGTTGCTGGCAGTCCTGAAGGCGGTTGTAGCCTCAGTACATCTATTACGTTGGAAGCGATGGAAAACTTGATTTCTGTGCGCAATGGCAACAACACATTCTGGAGAGAACCATGGAAGCTGTTATGTTTTTACTGGATTTTTTTCGAAGGTATAAAATGTTCTATACCTACAATTAACCATTGCGTCAGGTCTGATACTATAGAGGACACATACTTTTTAAACATGGAACGCAGAGGTAGATCTGATATACATGTACGGAAGCTATCTCACTCAGCCACAGAGTATCGATATATTGTACGATGGAGACGTACATCTGAGGACTAATTACATTTCATTTTTATCTTAACTGATACAAGAGAGTGGTCGGAGAATCCATCTGGTACAGGCCAATAAGTCTCCTGTGCGTCATGAGTAAGTTGCTAGAATCTGTGTTAAATACAGAAGTAATCAACCATATCAACAAAAATAACCTTCTTAGTGACACTCAATATGGTTTCCGTTCTGCTAGATCTACAGCAGATGTGCTTACAGTTATATCGCATAGGATTAGCAAATCTCTCGACGGTGGCAATCTTTCTAGGGCAATTGCTCTTGACATATCTGAAGCCTTTGATAGGGTATGGCATAAAGGTTTACTTCATAAGATCGCTAGTTATGGTATAGCTGGAAATGTCTTCTCAATTATTAAATCATTTCTTTCTGATAGGTTCATAAGAGTAGTAGTTTAGGGGCAAAACTCAGAAGCTCACAGTATTAATGCCGGTGTCCCTCAGGGGTCCATCCTGGGCCCAACTCTTTTCCTGATCTACATTAATGATCTTCCAAATCACATCCTTACATCATTTGTAGACATTTATGCTGACGACACTACCATTTATGGTTGCACATCTAAGACAGTAAACGACCAAGTTCTCTTCAATTCTCTCTCCTCTGATCTTGAGCACGTAGTACAATGGGGAAAGGAGTGGCTGGTTACTTTTAATGCATCTAAAACCAAGCTTCTCTCTTTACATCATCAACATTCTAATCCACATTTGGCATCAATTGAAATGAATGGCTCTCGTCTTCAGGAGGCCTCAAGTTTTGACAAGCTTCTGGGCTTGACCATTACTCCTGATCTTAAATGGAATACGTACATCAAATCTGTTGCCAAGGCCGCTGGAAAAATGGTGGGATCTTTCTATCGATCCGGTAAATATCTCACTGCTGATGCTATTCTCTATCTATATAAGAGCCAGGTACGTCCAAAGATGGAATACAGTTGCCACATCTGGGCAGGAGCTGCTAGAAAGGACTTGTCCTGCCTTGATAGAGTTCAAAATAGACTTCGTAGCCTCGTAGGAGATGTCCTTTTCTCTTCGCTGCAACCTCTATCTCACAGAAGAGATGTTGCGAGTTTGTCTCTGATGTATCGTTATTTTCATGGAAAGTGTTCGACTGAGCTTCAATCTATGGTCCCCCCTCGCCAAACTTTCACAAGAAACACGCGTCCAGCTGTAAACACTATCAATAATTCCCCCCACTCTTAAACTGTGCCTAAACCTAAACGTAGATTCCATGAACAAAGCTTCTTTCTTAGACCTGCACGCATGTGGAATTGTCTTCCGTTTTCCTGCTTTCCGGCTGACTACAATATGGTTGTGTTCAAGTCTAAAGTAAATAAGTTCTTGATGAGCCGTTCCATATAAGTTATCAAATTTACCAAATTTTTATTACTAATGATTACTATATTGTCCAATTTCTACTGTACACTCTTTAACCCTTATCCTTGAGTGGTCTCTGGGCCTTGATAATGTGGTGATGCCTATGTAAAAAAAAAAAAAAGAACGGAAGTTGAACACAGTTTGAGGCAGGTTGTGAGAAAAAGGTCTAGGAGACTTGCATACTGGCCGTCATTATCGGGCACACGAAGGGGGGGTTCGTGAACAATCTGAGTGAGGTCATAAACATTGAGAAATCATGGCAGAACCTCCCCTCATCATTGGTCTTGTGAGTTAACCATTCCACATTGTGAATATTAAATTCTCCACAGAGATGCATATTAGCTGAAGGATAAGCAGATAGGACATGGTCAATTTTCTCAAATATGCTTTTAAAGATAGTAACTCCGCTGTTGTGGGGACGATAGGGAGAAAATATATATGCAGTAGTTTGAGTAAGTGCAACCCGGAAGCACATATAGGGTAAGTTAGGATCTTCTCTGGAGATTCCCCTACCACATGGAAAGCACTCTTTTATATAGGCACATATTCCATGCCTATGGCGATCTTGGGGGTCATATTTGGAAGTTAAATTAGAGTATTATTTAATTACGAACTCATCTAGGGAAATAGTATGCTCAATGCCAGTTTCGCTTGGAAATAATATGTCTGCTTTAGTCTCCTGTAAAGTTGTGAAGTTGGAACGTAGAACCTGATGTTAGAGAAGAAGACATGGTAGTGAAGGTCTACATTAGAAGTTGGAGATCCGGGTTTTATCCTGTATTTTTTTTATTGAAACTTTTCATGATAGAGTTTTGGGATTTGTGGATTAGGTCGACGGACTATTTTTTGCAGGGCAGAGAGGGAAAGTAAGAGAGAAATAGAAATGAAGAAATATTTTATTAGATTAACCAATCAAAACTTTTTCTAGTGTCCACACACATTTTTGTTTATATATATATATATATATATATATATATATGTATGTATGTATATATATATGTGTATGTATATATATATATATATATATATATATATATATATATATATATATATATAGTGTGTGTGTGTGTCACACAAATTAGTACACCCTTCATATTTCTCCTAATATTTATGTATATCTTTTCATGGGACAACACTGAAAAAATGATTTTTCGAAAAATGAAAAGTAGTCTGTCTGCAGCATATATAACAGAGTTATACTTAAATATTTAAAAGACAAGTGAGTGGTGTAAACACTTTTGTGATACACTCTATTAATAAACAGGATTAATACCGAAACTCATGCACTGATCATTATGAAATCCTGTGAATAACGTAGATGTTGCTTTTCGTAGACATATTAATGTCTACACAAATAATTAAAACATCTATAAAAGAACGTTACCAAAATATTCATAAAGAAATATTTGTTTTTTTTTTAGTTATTATATGATATGATAAGATTCCAAACGGACCAGTAATCGTCTTAGCGGCAATAATATTATTAAGTATTATTTCATATGCATTCAAGGCAACACGGTGAGTGAAAAGGGAAAACATATTTATTTTTTTTAGTAGAGGGAGGGGAGCAAAACAACGACCTGGCTTCCGTAAATGTTGATGTAAAAAAATGTATGATATAGATATATTTGCAATGTATCATGTTATTTTATTATATAGTATGTGTATAAACTGGAAATAATATCTGCTGATATATAAAGGCATTTATACTGTTTATATGTCTGTGTGTACGTCTGTTTGTGTGTAAGTTCGTTCTTTATTACTTTAAAACGATTAAGCCATATTTCTGGAAATTTCACACCAATGCAATTTATGTGTTTAGGAAAAATCTTATTGATGATTAATAAGGGAATTGGCCATTTGCATATCGAAAATCTATAATAAATAAAATCCGACTTAGACCAAATAAAACACCCTTATAGAGCCAAACATGAAAAATGCATTTGCCCAGTTCACAATTTTACAAGCTGACGGACAGGCGTATAAAACTGAGAGTATCTGTCTCTGATAAAATAGTGGAGCGTTCAAAATGAATATTCCTGTTTAGAGTACAAGTAATGAAGAACATGATAGAACCTTAATATTTGACTTTGAAATTTTAGATTTTAATTCTAATATTTAAGAAACATTATAAAATCAAAAGTACGTTCTTTACAGTGCAATGTAAACTACAATGCCTTGTCGACTAAGACTGCGGGAAGGTATTTGACGCTCGTTCTTAGTGAACCGCGGTGGGTCATTGAATAGAGCAGGCAAAAAATCTATTTGATTTTAAAAACTGAGCGATTTCACCGATTTCGATGACAATAAAAATATTAGAAGTGTGGCACGTCGTTGATCCTCATTCAATCCCACGCAATGCCCGAATATCACTGTTTTGTGTATATATATATATATATATATATATATATATATATATATATATATATAAACATATATATAAACATATATATAAACATATATATATAAAGTCTAACTGCCTGTCTTTCTGTCTGTTTCCATATTTTCAAAATCTATTTCCCCCGAAACCAAAAGTCGCAAAGCAACGCTAGAGGCCTCATATAGTTAGATTGCTTAATGGGTCTTTAGCCGGATAAAATAGTTACTAATGAGATTAAGAATGGATCAAAATTGAAAAATCCTTATGATTTTACATTCATCTTAGTTTAATTTTAATTTATAATCAGTTCATAATCGTGTCACCTTGGTACAATCGTAACGTCGCCATGTTGGAATGCTTCGGCTTCGATTTTAGTTAATCGCGCCCAAATGTTTTTTTTTAATTTTTTAAATTATAAATCTATAATAAAATATACGAAATCTTTAAGAATAAAAATATCATATTTAAGCGTATGTTACAACTGGGCCAAATCGACCGTCTTCTCCCAGCTATTACACACACACACACACACACACACACACACACACACACACACACACACACACATATATATATATATATATATATATATATATATATATATATATATATATGTCTCTGTGTGTGCGTGTGTGTATGTAATATATATATATATATATATATATATATATATATATATATATATATATATATGTATATATATATTGGCTTCAGAAGAAAGTCCTTGCAGTATTTTAAATTTTGATATAAAATTATGTATTTTCAGTCAAGTTTTCGTTATACTCGCTTTACGTTATATATAATTTTAAGGGCGTTTTCGTTGTATCTAATCGTTTTAATTACAATCGTTTTAATTACAATCGTTTTTAAACAAGCATGTCTTCATTTTAGAACGTTCAATACAAGATGGAAAGAAGTAAATATGTTCATTTTTCTTATATCAATTCAAGCTAGGCCGAAAAGCTGTTGAAACAAATTGTGATATCATCTAAACCTTTGGTTCAGAAATCACTACTGAACACACGGCACCATTTTTTAAAATAATTTTCATGGTGGCAACGAAGATTATGAGCGTATTGTAGAATATCAGATGACAACGATTAATTAAGAACCTTAGTCTAAGCCAATCCCCTCACAACATTTTCGAGAACTTGCTTCTGAACGGACATATCGTATAAGATGATTCCTAACTACTTAAGAGAGATTGGAGAGGCATAAAAACGTTCTAAATCGTTGCCTTAGGCACTGATCGGCAACCAAAATACATCCAGTTATAAACTATCATTTTACTGCTTTTACGCAACATCACGACCCATTCCTCGAACAGTTTGTCTTTTACGATTAAAAGTGTCTTTTCTTTCAACAATTGGCGATGCTCAGCTCAATGGTTAGATCCCGACGAAGCTCGTCAATATTTCTCGCAGCCAGAGTAAGACAAAAAGAAGGACATGGTGACTGACTGGATAGTTTCATCTATGACAGTTTTTTAATGGCGCCGAAGCCGTTAGGGCGGAGAAATATTGTCAGCAAATGGGTTAAATGCATCAGAAACTTCGTTAATAACACCCCCTGCATTGGTAAACAGAAGAAAAAGTGCAATTCTTTCCACCTAACGAACAATCGCACGTTGCTAAACCGACCCTGCCGAGATTGAACGTATTCGGTTACAAAACTTTGCCTCATCCGTCATACTATCCAAACCTCTAACCCTTTGACTTCCACTTTTTCAAGCATCTCGAAAATTTAGTGTGTGAGAAACCTTTTACAAATCCAAGTGATATCAAAAACGTCTTCAGCGACTTTATTGTCACCAAAACCCAAGATGTTTTAGGTTACTGACATTAATACCCTTGTGTTATGTTGGTAAAAGTGTGTTGATTGTGACGAAGCTTATTTCGATCAATAAACTTTTGTTTGAGTCGAGATATGTTCATCTGATTTTAAAAGTTTAAACTGCAAAAAACTTTCCTGTCAACCTGATATATATATATATATATATATTATATATTATATATATATATATATATATATATATATATATATTAATCTCGCTAGATTCAGCTACTCTGATGAGTCGTGGATGACGAAACACGTGTGAGTGGATAATTATATTTCAAAAATAATATATATATATATATATATATATATATATATATATATATATATATATATATATCCATATCCATATCCATATATGTGTATGTGTGTATGCGTATGGACATGGGATTTATAGAGAGTCATGTCCATCCAAACACCCGCTTGTATACACACGCATATATATATATATACATATATATATATATATATATATATATATATATATTTAAAGATAGAGAGAAAAGTATAGTGAAGGAAAGAGAAGATAAGAAATAGATACGCGGATGTGTATATTGTGAATTTGTTTGGAAATTCTATTTCTCGTAGACTAAATTTGGTTTCCTCCGGCTAGTAAATGAATATTATCGTTTAGCAGACGATGCGTAGTAAATTACATTAGAGACGTTTACCGTTTTTCGCGATAGTTCCAAGACAAATAATCGTTTTGGACCAATACTCATTGAGAGAGAACACATTACTGTTTTAGATATTTGATAACAGTCAATTGTGCTGTATAAATGAGAGTCACCGCGTGGATTAAGATAAATAATGACACTGGCGCCATTAATATCAGCAAATATTGCATAAAGTACTGTTATTTAAGCGGACGTTAGTCACAAAGTGTTTTAACCGATATTTTCCAAGTGCATCCTGTGATGTTGGAAAAGTCTTATGCTAAACTTTAAGTCTATATTTAATTTAAAACTTGTCTCTTGATGTAATCAGTAATATCATATGACTTGATATCACATTGATATTACATTGATATTATTAAAGTTAATGCCGTTGGAAAAGTGCTTGTGAAAGGAAAAATCGTAAACGAATAAAGCACTAGAAGAAATTAAAGAAAACGAAATGTTATCTGTTTCGTTGTGTACAACGAATATCTTACGAAAACATAAAGATTTAAAATTTATTGAAAAAGTATTTGTATAAATTGCATTTTTTTTACATTGAAAATGATACTCGTTTGATATAAATGAAAACGTTTACACTTCGTTAGATTTGATTTTTTCCCAGTGTATGAATGTTCTTCAGTCATTTCATGTATATATAATATTTAAATTAATAATATGAATCCGCTTTTAAAACTATTGAAACGCGTTTATTGCTTTCTCTGTGTGTTTATAAATAGTGTGCATTTGTGTTCACTAATAAACATATTAAGCTTCAAATTCTACTTTTCAGTTTGTTTTATTCAGTCGAAGTTCTCAGAAATCAAGGGGTCACCATTCCTCGAGCAAATACTTTATCTCTATATGAGATACATATATTCGAATATTCTATTAAAGCCCCTCCCTGTTTTACCTCTTAAACACGGAGTTAGTAACAATACTGAAAACATTATTTTCTTCTCCCCGACTGACCATGTAAATATGTTACTATATACCTTTCTTGCGTTCTCTTAGCTCTCCAGGATTCTATGACAAGAATTCATCATAGTTTATTGAAGTATGGATCTTCATGCTTTTACATGAGGTTACATCACTTAGAGAAGGGTCACCTATTTATCGTAAAAGCCATGCAGAGGAGATATTCCTTTGTCCGTAAAGACTATGTCATTTTGAATGTTTGTTTAAGGCTTACTTCAATGTTGCCCTGACAAAACCTGTACTGATCGATCTTAGACACTCAGGGACAGTTTCAATCGGCATTAAAGTTCTCATATATATTAAGGTATATATCATATGTATAGTTAAAATATATTGTCTAACTGTAATACAAAGGTTCGTAATAATATCAGTGATAGCCCTCCGAACATCAATCCGACGGAAGTTGGACCGCTTTCAGATCAGATTAGCGTGGGGTTATTTTCAGTCCCAAGAGACAGTCTCTCCAGAGATTTATTTTGTCTATTGAAGAAGGGATTACTTCATTGCTGCTCTTACGAGGCATGCCTAAGTGGGAATGCTGGCGAGATTGCTCCAGCTATTATTGCAAATTTATGGCGCGAACACTTTCTGTAGAAGTAATAGTACAAACTATTTTACCTGAAAAATACAACAGGTATGCTCTCTCTGCTTAAACGGAACAGAAGAAGAAGAAGGAGAAGGAGAAGAAGAAGAAGAAGAAGAAGAGGGCGCAACAGATCAATTGGGTTTATGGAGGGAGACGAGAGAAGCCGCGTAAAATGTCAAGACTTGCAGAACATAAATGGCTTAATTCTAAGAGAAACGGTTTCACTGTTTTTCTCCCACGCTTGGTTAGTAAACCTCCGTCAATAATAGATACGCATGCGTATGGAATAAAACGTTAATCAAGGAAAAATTAGCCTCCATTGCATAGCGTTGCGGAGTCGTGATCCATAATTCTTCAAACTCTAAAAAAAATATTTACTAGTCCCATAATTTTCCTGCCTTGTGCCATATTTCTCATTATGAAAAAGAAAGTAAATCACATCTACTGAAAAAGGAAGGGCTAATAACATTCGTAAGTTTTTCATCACATCGTGTTTCCTTCGGAGGAATATTGTGTTATTTCATTTCATTTAAGTAGCATCAATTACTCGTACCACATAATTACAATAAAAACGAAACAAAACAATATGTACGCATTGTTAACTGAAAGAGTACGCGAGCATTCGTTATTGGTGCAATTAAGTCATTTTGATAAATGGTTTAATTGAATTTTAATTATATTTCATGCGAGGCGATTCATGAAATATTGAAAATCGTCATTAATCTGTTTTCAAGTTCTTTAACCGCGACTGAAAATTAGCAATTAATAAATCAATACAGTAAGTGAACTGATGTTATCTGGTGGCCGAGCACGTTGCATAGTTAAAAGGAAGGCTTTTTTTACAATTGGTCCATTCAATCTGTAACATTTGAAGTGCGTATTCTATTTCAAATATCGACATTAAGCTATCCTCAATAAATAATATTTCAAACTGAATTGTAATAAGAAAATGTTATTTTGCCTTATCATGGTACATCAACGAAATATTATTTTAAACTGAAGCTAACAAATCAAGAGTAATGTTTTTTCGGACATCACTTTCATACACTAACAAATATGTTATATCAAACTTAAACATAAACCCCAACGATACAGTTTTTTTCTGACTGCAGTGTGACATAGTAATGAATATGTTATTTAAATATTAAGTTTAACTAGGTAAGAGGGATGTTATTTTTAATTTAGTGTAATATAATAAGCTATTCGAAACGTATGTTTAACAACACAAAAGTTATGTTATTGCTCGAATCTGCGTGACATTCAAAATAAAAGTGTATTACAAACTTAAGCTAAACACACTACCTCAATATGTTATGTTTAGTTTCTGTGTGACATTATCAAGCGAAACCAATTAAATGTTTGTTTTCATTATGACATGAGCGTAACATACAAATGCATGTTATTTCAAACATAAGCATGAGAGAATAAGAACACTATATGACTGCGTCAATAGCTTCATTGCAGATTAGTAAAACATAGAAATTTCAATAAATATACGTCACAACAAAATGAAACTTTATCATCAGACAACTCCTTTAAGATTAGTTATTTCCCAATTTTTTATTACAAATTCATGCGATATTCAAAAGTTATGACAGTTTATTCTTTATCCCGGAATTTCAACTGTCCATCGCTTTATTTCAGATCTCTTAAAATATTGTTTTAGGGCAAAACTACGATGTCTGATCATGAAAACTTTACTTGTTATTACATTTTTCCTGTTGAAAAATAAATAAAATCGCATCCTAGATGCTAAGCCTCAAATAAATAAATTATTTACCGCCATATCCACCATTTTTTTAAATAACTTTAAACAACCTTTTGTTCACCGAAGTCAATTATTTGATCCGAAAAGGAATTATGGATCTGGCGACATCAACTACTTTCCTTTACAGGACATCTTTTAAAGTAATTGATCTGCTCCCTCATAAACACCTCTTTTCAATATTGACCAGATATATTCAATGGGGTTAAGATCTGGAGAACACTGTGGTCAGCTTATGAGGGTTTTCTCCAAAGAAGCTCATAGATTCAAGGAAGGCTGCAGTCGCCCCAGCAGAATGGAATGTTGTATTGTCATGAATAAAAATCATCTGAAAGCGACGCGAAAATGGTAGGTCATCTAGCCATGGTGACAAATGTTTATCCAAAAAGACCGTGTATGCATTGCTAGTAAATTTTACACCCTCTGGAACTCGGAATGGCCCAACCATCTCATCCCCAATAAATCCCGCCCAAAACATGATGTCTCCACCTCCTTGTTGGCGATGAACTCTGTCAGGGGTTGGAGTTCCGTTCGAATTCCAAACTTTGACCCATCCATCCAAGCCGTCAAGTGTAGCACTGGTTTCATCTGCAAATAGGACACGTTGGAAATCAATTTTCATGTAATTCTGTGCCCAAGCCATTCGTTTTTCCCTTCGTTGTTTGCTCAATAGAGGACTTGGAATAGTCTGGATGGTCCTTGCCATTTCATTCAATACATTACATCGGGGCTGCCTGGATCTTAGAGCGATTCCAGCTCTTGCAAAAATAGAAGCCCTTGTGCTGTTTGGGTTGTGGTTGATTTCCTTACGAATTTTCAGAATATCACGATGTGAAAGATGTTTCCTGGTACCCTTATCCTTTCAGGAGTTAGTGTTGGGGATGCTCACGAATGAAGCCAAATTCCTAGGCCCCTTTCCAGCTCCATAGCTAAATCGTTGACGAACAATCCCTCTGCGAACCCACGTACAGTCATTTCCTTTTCGATAACCGTTGATCGACCCTTTCTTGAAATTTTAAAATATAAATAAAGTGATATCCAGTATAAATTACTTGATAATAAATAAAACGTCATTAACACCGTGAATATCGCACGGATTTGAATAACATTTTGGGATGTAACTAACCTTGAAACATACATTTGATGATACAATTTACATTTTTTTATGTATATTTATTGAAATATTGATATTTTACAAATCTGCAATGAAGCAATTGACGCAGTTTAGATATATATATATATATATATATATATATATATATATATATATATATATATATATATATATGAAGTTATAAAAATATATATGGCATAAAGCTTCACAGAATATTCGACGTTTCATCCACGCTAGGATTTGACAGATCCTAGCGTGGGTGAATCGTGGAATATTATGTGAAGCTTAGTTGCCATATATATTTTAAGAACTTACTACCTCGTTCTACCTATGTAATTCGTCCTGTTGCAGTAAATACTTAAAGTTTACGCGTAAAATTATACTTTCGTATATTAATTTTTGTGATTAAATGGAGTAGTTCTTAACGGAATTAGAAAAAAATTGAATTTGCTTATAATTCTGGCACACAGTGTTTATAAATAAATAAATATATATATATATAGAGAGAGAGAGAGAGAGATAGATAGATAGATAAATAGATTGATAATCAACTATGTGTTCGTCTTTCTGTCTGTCTCTGTCTGTCTGCTTCCATATTTTCAAACTCTGTCTCCTCCAAAACTAAAAGTCACACATTCATCTTAATTTATTTTTAAGTTTTAATATTAAATCGGTGTGTATGCGTATCACGATGCTATGCTGGTAAGGCCAACAGCTTTCAATGCTACGGTTTCAGTTTCGATTTTACCTGATGCCACGCGAATATTTGTTTGTTATTGTTGAAATCACGAATCATTAATATTATATTCGATATCTGGTCAAATGAAAATATCATATGTAAGCGTATTTTACGCCCGAGCAAAGCTAGGAGCACCCTCCGTCTAGTATATATATATATATATATATATATATATATATATATATATATATATATATATATATATATATATATATATATATATTATGGCTTTGTAAAGACTAAATTTAAACTTGTTCGAAAATATTATTTATTTAAGATTGTGAAATTAAAAAATAAAAATGAATGCGTCAGCTGACCGGTTTCGAAGCTCGCTCAACAGAGCTAAAATCGAGCTTTATTACGCTTCCCCTTTATCTTTTTTAAACGATTTTAGCTCTGTTGAGCTTCCCCCTTTTCTTTTTAAAAGGATTTTAGCTCTGTCGAGCTTCCCCCTTTTCTTTTTAAAAGGATTTTAGCTCTGTTGAGCTTCCCCCTTTTCTTTTTAAAAGGATTTTAGCTCTGTTGAGCTTCCCCTTTTCTTTTGAAAACGATTTTAGCTCTGTTGAGTGAGCTTCGAAGCTGGTCAGGTGACACATTCTTTTTTTTATTTTTTAATTTCACAATCTTAAATAAATACTGTTTTCGAGCAAGTTTAAATTTAGTCTTTACATAGCCATAATAAAATTGTGTACCCCACAATATATATATATATATATATATATATATATATATATATATATATATAAATGACTACTTCATTTAATCACATAAAATAATATATGAAAGTATAATTTTATGCGTAATTTTTTAATATTTACTTCAAGAGTGCTGAATACATAGGTAGATCTAGGTAGTAAGTTAAAAATATATATGGCAAGTAAGCTACACAGATTATTACACTAGGATTCTTCAGGTTTATGCATAACCTGACGAATCCTAGCGTGGATGAAACGCTGAATATTCTGTATAGCTTAGTTGCCATGTATATTTTTATAACTTTTATATATCTATAATATTAAGTTGGATGTCTGTGTGTGTGTGTCTGGTCACGAATAGGCTCCTATATTGTTGACTATTTTAAAAAACTGATAATATATAATGATAGAAGATATATAGAGACACAGGATTTGGTATGTTCGATCCTGCAGAACGGTGGTTCATTAAAATTGTGGGTCAACATTCGCGCCTGGTCCACAAAGTATGGAAATAAAAAAAAAAAACGTTTACAAGTGTTTTTTGATATAGATTTACATAAGAATACTTTGATAAGTATTTTTTTAACTTGAATAGGGATGGTATAATAAAATTGTGGGGCCTGCGTTCGCGTCCGGTCTCCATAGAATGGAAATAGGCACATACTTTAATAAAGACTTTTCATATCTATCTGCGAAAGTATACTTTTATAATTATGTTTCAGTTTGAAGAAATATGGTATAATAAAATTATGGGGTGTTTGTTCGCGCCTGACCTCCATAGAATGGAAATATGTCACAAAGTTTAACAATGTATTTTTTTAATATAGATCCACAGAATATTGTGATAAATGTTTCAGTGTGGATAGGTATGGTATAATAAATTATGGGGTTTATCTATTTTATTTTTTCTTTCATCCTATTTGCTTTGGTTTTGATACCCCCGAAATCGAAGCCATCTCTTTACAACCCTTCCTTTTCATAACCTATCATACTTTCATAAATTTGAGTCCATTGTCTGTAGGTTGTTTTTTAACCCAGTCAACGACGGAAATTTTTGCTAGTATATATATATATATATATATATATTTATATGTTTTTATATATATATATATATGTTTATATATATATATATATATATATATATATATATATATATATATATATATATATATATATATATAACTCCAGTGTGATATACCGCTGAATATCATATTTTTATCTTAATTGTATCAGATCATCAAAAAACTTAATTCGAACTTTATTCTAAAATGGTACTTAATGTGTTAATTAAAACATTAGACAACGGATAAGCCAATCGACCGAATGACGCGCTTACTTTTTATGGAAATATATAAACGCATATAATGAACGCATCTTATATGAAGTTTTATTACAGGCTTTTCTAGAAATGCATGAACCACTCTTACTCTGAGTTACGTCATAATCTGCAGGTTTGTGACTAGCAGCTTTTTCTAGCGATATATAAACGCAAGTAACAATGAGTCACACCATATTATGCAGCTTTGTTCCTGAAGACGTTTTCTAAAAATATATGAATGCTTCTAACAAATTACGTAATAATATGCAGATTTATCATTAGCACATTTTCCGTTATCATTTATCTTGTTTGAATTCGATGTGAATATGGAAACCATCTTTGATTGTGGTACATATGGATGAAAATAGCATTGGTGATAGCAAAAACCGACAAGCTAAATATTAACTATACCGATATATTATTTGTATAACTAAGTAACGATTTATCAATAATAATAAAAAACACTTGAGAAAAGTATTAAACGATATTGCTAGAGTGTGTATTAAATAGTGGCAAACATTATGAGAGGAGGAAAATAATGAATTAAATAAACACAATTTGACTGTTTATACAATTCAGGAAATGTTCATGCCCACATTAAATTCTACTAAGCTGAGTTAAGTGGAGGATCCATAATGACCCGACCAATATTTTTATTGTTTCTGAACTGAACCTTATCCGAGCGTAACAGCAGCGTAGCCAATATCAGATACCGTAGTTCTCGACTACAATAAATTACAGCAACTCAATAAGTTCCAAAAATTATAATTTAAAGATAATCATGTTATATCCTATAATGATGCAGCTCTGTAGTAATGTTTTCCAAAGATGTAAGTTCTTAGAAAAGAACCATATCTGGAGAGTTCCTTTAACGTTTGACCCACAAAGAAAGAATAAAAAGTTATAATTGTAGATGAGAGTAGAGGTCTTGCTGGGAATTTCTTACCAGAATAAATTAGCGATTAAAGTTCAGTCGAGCACTTTTCGTAAAATCTACGATAGATTATAGCAAGACCTGCAACATATATTCCGTAGCCAAGCAACTGTGTGAAACACAAGATATCATCCCCTAACATAATTTATGGGGTGTAGAAAATGGACATTAAAGCAAGATCGTTAATCTCGTTTCTACAAATTTCCTTTTTTAGTTATGTTACTCATATGCGATAGAAATGTCTGTTTTCGGTGTTGTAATAGTAGTTGTAATAGTAATTTCAATAGGTGTTGTAATAGTAGTTGTAATAGTAGTTTCAATAGGTGTTGTAATAGTAGTTTTAATAGTCGTTTCAATAGGTGGTGTAATATTAGTTGTAATAGTAGTTTCAATACGTGTTGTAATAGTAGCTGTAATAGTAGTTTCAATAGGTGTTGAAATAGTAGTTTTAATAGTCGTTTCAATAGGTGTTGTAATAGTAGTTGTAATAGTAGTTTCAATATGCGTTGTAATAGTAGTTTTAATAGTAGTTTACATATGTGTTGTAATAATAGTTGTAATAGTAGTGTTAATAGTAATTTCAATAGGTGTTGTAATAGTAGCTGTAATAGTAATTTCAATAGGTGTTGTAATAGTAGTTGTAATAGTAATTTCAATAGTTGGTGTAATAGTAGTTGTAATAGTAATTTCAATAGGTGTTGTAATAGTAGTTTCAATATGTGTTGTAATAGTAGTTGTAATAGTAGTTGTAATATTAATTACAATAGGGGTTGTAATAGTAGTTATAATAGCAGTTGTAATATTAATTACAATAGGGGTTGTAATATTAGTTGTAATAGTAGCTGTAATAGTAATTTCAATAGGTGGTGTAATAGTAGTTTCAATATGTGTTGTAATAGTAGTTGTAATAGTAGTTGTAATATTAATTACAATAGATGGTGTAATAGTAGTTGTAATAGTAGTTGTAATATTAATTACACTAGGGGGTGTAATAGTAGTTGTAATAGTAGTTGTAATAGTAATTTCAATAGGGTTTGTAATAGTAGTTGTAATAGTAATTTCAATAGGTGTTGTAATAGTAGTCGTAATAGTAATTTCAATAGGTGCTGTAATAGTAGTTTCAATATGTGTTGTAATAGTAGTTGTAATAGTAGTTTAAATAGGTGTTGTAACAGTAGTTGTAATAGTAGTTTGAATAGGTGGTGTAATAGTAGTTGTAATGGTAGTTGTAATATTAGTCTCCATAGGTGTTGTAATAGTAGTTTTAATAGGTGGTGTAATCGGTGTTGTAATAATAGTTGTAATAGTAGGTGTAAAAATATTTTCAATAGGAGGTGTAATAATAGTTTTATTAGGTGGTGTAATGGTAGTTTCAATAGATGTTGTAATCGGTGTTGTAATAGTAGTTATAATAGTAGTTTCAATAGGTGTTGTAATAGTAGTTACAATAGTAGTTTCAATAGGTATAGTGTAGTAGTAGTTTTAATAGGTGGTGTAATAGTAGTTGTCATAATACTTGTAATAATAGTTTCAATAAGTGTTGAAATAGTAGTTTCAATAGGTGTTGCAATCGATGTTGTAATAAAAGTCGAAATAGGAGTTTCAATAGGTGTTGTAATAGTAGTTGTTATAGTAGTTGTAATAGGAGTTTCAATAGGTGTTGTAATAGGTGTTGTAATAGTAGTTTCAGTAGGTGTTTTAATAGGTGTTGTAATAGTAGTTTCATTAGGTGTTGTAATAGGTGGTGTAATAGTAGTTTCAATAGGTATTGTAATAGTAGTTTCAATAGGTGTTGTAGTAGGTGTTGTAATAATAGTTTCAATAGGTGGTGTTATAGTAGTTGTAATAGTAGTTGTAATAGGTGTTTTAATAGTAGTTTTAATAGTAGTTTCAATATGTGTTGTAATAGTATTTTTAATAGTATTGTAATAGGTGCTGAAATAGGTGTTGTAATAATAGTTTCAATAGGTGTTGTAATAGTAGTTGTAATAGTAGTTTCAATAGGTGTTGTAATAATAGTTTCAATAGGTGTTGTAATAGTAGTTGTAATAGTAGTTTAAATAGATGTTGTAATAGTAGTTTCAATAGGTGTTGTAATAGTAGTTGTAATAGTAGTTTCAATAGGTGTTGAAATAGGTGCTGTAATAGTAGTTTCAATAGGTGTTGTAATAGTAGTATTAATAATAGTTTAATTAGGTATTGTAATAGGTGATGTAATAGTAGTTTCAATATGTACTGTAATAGTAGTTTCAATAGGTTTTGTAATAGTAGTAGTAATAGAAATTATAATTGGAGTTTCAATAGGTGTTGTAATAGTAGTTTCAATAGGTTTTGTAATGGTATTTGTAACAGTAGTTGTAATAGTAGTTTCAATATGTGTTTTAATAGTAGTTGTAATAGTAGTTCCAATAGTAGTTTCCATAGGTGTTGTAATATTAGTTCTCATCACATACAGTATCAATGTTTGTATAAAATATTGTTGGATATCATTGACGGCAGCGTCTGTCTTAGTGATTCAATTTGTAAAGCTACTGTCTATCAACTCGATGGTTGTTCATTCGATGGATCTCTTGGAATGGGTGTTGATCTAGCTACACTTCTGTATGAGAATGACTTTATCTATATATCTAAAAAATGTGAAATTATCTCTGTGTGGGTCTGCTTGTGTGCATTTCCCTACGAAACTACTAGGTCAGTTTTCAGTCAACAGACTCGAGAGTTGACATAAGGGGTATTGAGTGTATTTTTTTAAAATAAATAGTATTTACATACATATGGGTTTCATTCTTTGCAGAATAACGAGATATATGTGAGTTTGATAGTGGTGAAGCGGGAGTAAGCAGGAGTGAGCGTTATATGTATACTTTTTGACCGCGGCAATTTTAGGTTATCTTAAAGGCATTTAATAACGGAATGATTTCGTTTAAATCTAAATATTTTTACATGGATATTCCAAAGAGTTTGTAAAACTCGCACTTCCCTGCTAATTGACACTATGCGCACTTGTATGTTTACGACTCCAGGCGGACATTGCCTACGCATGCATACACCGTTTCTTTTCAGTTTTTTAGTATCTCCGTCTCGGCATGTAAACCCTCCATCTTTTATATTTTATTTCTTTATTTGACCCTAATTCACATCACATTTAGTATAGTTTATATAAAACCAAGTCCTATTTTTTTAAAAACATTTACCGGATCTCCGGTGATGTAGATGAACTGATATTTTTATTGCAAACTTAGCTTTGTATAAGTTGTATCGCCTGAAGAGGTATCAAGCTACGAATCATAAAAATATAAAAAAATAATATATATGCCGCTCCCCATTTAGGGGGTACCGGATTGGTCAAAAGGGAAAATTATTCCCAACACGCATTTAGGTAAAAATGCACTTTCGTATAAATACTTGAATTCATTCAAGAAAGTATCCCTAACAAAAACAAATAAAAACATCTACATAAAAGTGATAAATTTAGTAGTCCTTCGTGGTTAGCCGCGTGGTAGAGGTTTAGGCTTCTTATCACGGGGTGCCGATTCGATTCTCGCTAGATTCAGCTAATCTGATCAGTCGTGGACGACGAAACACGTGTCAGTGGATAATTATATTTCAAAAAATAATATATATATATATATATATATATATATATATATATATATATATATATATGTGTGTGTGTGTGCCGCTCTCCAGTTAGTGGGTACCGGATGGGTCAAAAGGGAAAATTATTCCCAGCGCGCATTTAGGTAAAATACACGTTCGTATAAATACTTGAATTCATTCAAGAAAGTATCACTAACAAAAACAAATAAAAACACACAGACACACACACACACACACACACACATATATATATATATATATATATATATATATATATATATATATATATATATATATATATATATATATATATGAATGTGTTTGGTTGGTACATTGCTTAATTAATATCCCAAAAGTACAAAAAATAGAAAATTCTACCCAGTTGTGGATATAAATTGTTCGACAGGTTTTCAGCAAAAGATGTAACATTTTGCAACTTGTCAGTTGGAAGTTACTGTCTGCAAAGTACAATCGACTTGATCATGGCTCACATTACATACACAATGAACTCAAAACAAATATCTTTTTTGTTATTAATCTATTGTTGCAATAAAATAGAACAATGTCATATGATTTGATTGACAGAAAAAACCCACGTCATTCCGATGCAACAACTCATTCAATGAATAATTCAAAGATGCGATTTACCTTCATCTTCTTGGAAAAAATAGTGGAAATTATGCTTTCGACAATTTCAGCGTATATAGAAGTAACGGTGAACACTTTTTCCTTTGTACCGACTGAACAAAGGACATTTGGACATGGTTGGAAGTCGCCATTCATGTTGGGACGATCAGGGTCGGGAATCTAAAATTAAACTTTTGCGAGCGGAATCGGTACAGTACTCGGAAAGAAATCTGTCTATTTTCCGATTCCAAAACGATTTTTTATCTGTTTTCTTCTTTGTTTTCGTGTCAAACTTGATTATATATAGCTCGTCTTAATGATGAAATGATAAATTTTGTTGATTTAAAACAAGTAAAACTAAAATCTAAAGATTACTACCACAAGTATATTTTTATGTTTGCGAAAATTTATGTTCATTCTTTATATTTTCGGTAATTGTATTCCCCCCAAAATTAAATAATAAAATAAATACTATAGTTAGGAATTGCAAAACAAATCGAAAACCATAATTTTATCAGAATGTGATATTCAAAACAGAATCGTAACCTCTATGGAAACTGTACATATTATGTTATAAAACTCAAATCATCTTGTTTTACGTCGAAACTGTACATCCAATCTACAGCTGCAGGTTTTTAAAATGTCTGTGCATGCGTAATTAAATAAAACAGACGTAACCGTTTTGTTATATCCACAATTTGTGTTTAAAATATGCAAAGAAAAACAAAAATAGACTCCTTCTGTTTGTTTTCGTCGGCATCTTACGATTTTTATTTGTATTTTTCATTGCAAGTTGGAATCGTTTTAAAAGAATTAATTTTTATATAAATAAAAATACTTCGAATTCAAATGGAAATTCTTCAAGAAATGCCACAGAAGATTTTGGTGCGTTATAATTAACTATTTCATTAATATTTTTAACAGTTTAAACTTCTTCTTTTTTTTCATACGAAAATTTGGGATGCTAAAACCAACGCAAAATTTTAACATTGCAAAAACATTTTTTTAAAAAAAGATGTTATTTAGGATTGGCAATGAATTCTTTAGAAAATTATGTGATGCTAATTGCAGAGATTAATGTAATATTTATTTTAAAAATTCGACGACATTTTTATGAAAAAAAGTTTATAACATTAGATAAAATTGTTTTAGTGCGAAAACTAAAAGCTTTTCTTTTAAAAGCTGGTTTTTATAGGTATTCCACTTTTACCTAATGGTATAAACTGCGTTTCATTAAAAAGTCGACGAACGTGTTTTTTAAATGTTTTTGTACGGTTCATTGTTTTGCGTTGCTTTTACTGTCTCAAATTCTCACTTGAAAAAGTGAATTTAAAAACTTTAAACTAAAATATATGCCAGCAAAATGAAAATTTGAAATATTTTAAAATAAATTAATAATTTTAAATAACCGGATGAATTAAACATGTTTGCATGGAAAAACGTTAT
Organism: Euprymna scolopes; assembly: GCF_053919585.1. Classification (NCBI taxonomy): domain Eukaryota; kingdom Metazoa; phylum Mollusca; class Cephalopoda; order Sepiida; family Sepiolidae; genus Euprymna; species Euprymna scolopes. The sequence goes on along the minus strand of NC_136506.1, from coordinate 40,070,068 downwards.
AAATATATTTAAATTAAAACTTTTTAAACTGTTAAAAAATTGGAAATGAAAAAAAACTAAATAGATGAAACAAATGTAAGTAATGGTTAAATGAGTAAATGTTAGTTATTTAAGAATCGCTATCCAAACTTTTATCGAACTTGTTTATTATTACTTATTAAATTTAACTCTGCTATTAGCGTCGCATAATTTCTTGGAGAATATATTGTCAAGCTCAAATATCTACGTTTTTTTCTGTAAATAAAAATTAAAATAGTCATTTTCACAGGAAGTAATAAAGAAAAAAACATATGAAATAGCTAACTAATATGGCTAAAAAGTAGGGACACACTGTACGCTAATGTCTTAGTAAAATAGAGTTATCTTTCACAGATCAATGAAAATATATCAAACAGCGTCGGCAAAGGCTATAGCTTTTATAGCTATAGTGCTTTTTTAAAGAGTCGAACTTAAGTAATTCGGTGGAAGTGACGCCAGACAAATTTTAAGGTTCGGTTGATCAATGCTTTATATAATTTAACCTTTTCAGTAAATATAAAAATAGAAGATTTGACATTTTTTTTACTTGGTTTCCAATGTAACATTTTCCTTTAAAATGACGACTTTTCCGGGTTTTCGGGTATACTGTAACCGAATGTCGAATTTAATTCTTTCTCAAATAAGCAACTGTCAGGATATGAAGCAATATAATTCCTCATGTTAAAAGAGTTAGCCATTGTTGTACGCGCAGGCGCCCATATTTTTGCTATGATTATTATATTCACTATTCCATACAAGCCATAATATATACTGACCCAACGAGTAACGTGTAGTCTAGTAGTTATATAAAACATTAAGAATAACTTAGACTAGATGTTAGAAAATGAGTCTAGGAAAATGGAAACTCAGTAATAACACCAGTTGTATAGGTTATTAATACCGTTTTCAGTTCAGAGAGTATGATTATAATTGTGTTTGCCAATGAGAGATAGTTGGAGTGGCTTCCACCGTGAAATATGTAACGATATTTCATGCTCGTGCTGCTGGGGTAAACTTAATGCTTCGGTGCCACTTCCATTGCCTTCCTTAGAAAAATTTACATATGGACACACTTTTTAATATTTATCTCGACTTTCTTACTTTTCTTTCTATCGTGAACATATATAAACTCATTAATACACACACACACATGTGCATTTACATATACATAGAGAGAGAGAGAGGGAAAGCGAGAAACAGAAGGGGGAGAGAGAGACAGAGAAACAGAGAGAGAGAGGGAGTCTCACGGATACGTTTTACCGTCGATTTTATTCATAACAGCTCTACTCACGTATTTAGCATTGTAAAAAAAGTATTGTTTTTTATTTAATGCATTTTAACTTAACTAATTAATTTATGTATGCCAACATACTAATGTATTAATATACGTATGCTAAATATGTATATATTTACATATACTTGTATGTGTGTGTTAATGCGTGTGTGCTAGTTACGTTTCATGAAAATAAAAAGATTGTGAAATGTATTACGTTTGTTTGCAGAAATTATTTCATGGTTTTATTTCTTCTTATTTCTTTCTTGTTTTCAAAAAAGAAAAACTAAAACATTTTACAAATTGTCAGTTGGAAGTGATTGTCAGCAAATAACATGTGAACAAATCATTGCTCACACGGCATTAACAAAACTGCAAGCAAATGTACTTCGTCCGTGTCTTCTTTTATTAAACTCTTCGTTCCTATAAAACAGACCAATATCTGATGACTTGACTGACAGAAAAGACAGGTCAGTTCTTTGCAGCAACTCGTTCAATGAATAATTTAACGATACGATTCAAAGTATTCCCTGGCGTTTGCTGCGTTTCACGATGTTGTCGCGCTCCACTTTTTACGTAGTACTTCTAAAAAAAACAAAATTAGAAATTCACCATTCGACGGTCTCGACGCACATGTCAACGAATGCGCGCATATTTTTTCCGCTGAATAATCAGGTTAAATCGAAACAGACTCAGAGCAACGATTTAAAAATATTATGATATTGTGTCACTCGTAATAAGTCTACAATTTGGCCCTTTATCACCGTCAGTCTTCTTTGTTATCGGGCACCATGGTGGAGAAATTATAGTTATCAATTTTATTAAGAATACTGAGATCGAAGCATAATTCTAGATTCGACGTCAGGCTACATAAGTTTCCATACAATAATAAGACCGTTAACAATCTGGTAGCGCTATAGTAATCTAGTAAACAAAGCTTCCTTGAAAATCTAGAACAGGTCAATATTAGAATCAGACGGGCTCCAGTATTTTTACCTCTGCATGAGACAAGAAAATGTGCCATTCGTAGTACCGCAAGTTCATGGTGTAAAAAAAAAAAAAAAATATTGGACCTAATCATTCCAATTGTTTCCAAGGAAACAGAAATACCTTACATGTCGGACAGCCAAAATTTCCTCAATTAACTTTTTAAATAAATTCATCTTTCTATTCCTATATAGGGTGTGATCTTTTCTTTCGATCTTTATACTTATGTGCATGATTTATATATTTTCCATTTTTAAAACGCAGTTTGAAACGTTTTCATTTTTCTTATTTCTGCTTTCTAACATTATCAGATCACGAGACTACGAACGTCTTATTATAACGCAAATACAATTGTATAGATTATCAAAGCAATGGCGGCCACAAGAATGCCCCTAATGATTCAAGATAACAAGCGACTACTCAATAATCCTATATTTATTTAAAAATATACATTCTAGTAGATATGTTTCTATTCACTACAGCAGCAGCCATCATCATCAGCACCATCATCATCAGCCCCATCATCATCATCATCATCATCAGCAGCAGCAGCAGCATCTTCATCATCATCTATGGCGCTAGCTTTTTACTAGAAACGTATTTATTTCTTATGAAATCTTTACTTTTTACTATAAATCCGTATTTTCTTTCGTGGTTTACTGTAGTCGCGTTCAATAAAGCGTAACTGTGTATCAGACAATATGTGTCAATATTACCTTAATACTTCGGAAAACTGACTATTCTTATTTCTGACACTTCGCACGGTACAATTCCATATTTTTCTCGTTTCGTGAGTATGATGGAATTCTCATATCCTCATTTAAACATGGGAAAACACGATTCAATGCGTCACATTTTACTGTAGTTCAAGCAGCAACATAGATAATGTGATGATACATTCTTTTTAAAATGAGGTATGGAAATAAAATGCCAGTAACCACGTATTGTTTTCATATAGATTTTGCAATTAACAGCGAGGATTTACCTGCACAAATATGCGGAAAGAAACACATTTAGATTACAACTGCCGGTGCGACACGTTTCTTTAACCCAAAAGCCTACGTAATATACGTATGTACACACCTCAATGTTTATAAACATAAATATGTGTCTAAACACGTTAATTATGCCGATTTTATAAGCGAAATATGTATATTTTTTTAAATTTTAGTATGTGTTCTATTTTACAAAATATTTTACCATATTACACTTTATGGATTACGTCATATGCATGAAGTTTTTCTTTAAAGAACTCACCTTTTGGTCGGAATATTCCTTAAGCAACTAACAATTCAGTTTGGAATACTCTACTCCTCATTGATTTAGATTTTACAACTGTTTCTGTACCCTTCTTCATTAAATCATGGAATATCCTTTTCATTCAACTGTTTTAGATTTTGAACTTACGTGCTAATAAACAAAATTTATAATTATTAATATTTATTTTGCTAATTACGTTTCTTCCAATGAAATAGGCCATTCATTAAACATCCGCAGATTAAGAAAAAAAATTTTTTTTGTATTCCTTGTAACGCTTTAATTACATAAATTAATTAATATATAATTACATAAATATTAAAACAATGCCAATTAGTAGTGTGTACTACAAATATATCCGTAGCAAAGCTCGGGTAAATCGGCTAGTATATATATATATATATATATATATATATATATATATATATATATATATATATATATATATATATGTACACTGAGTGCCAGAATTATATGCAAATGGATGTTTTGTCTAACTCTAAAGCAGTTTATAGAACGCGCGAAAAGTCATAAATATTTCTTATATCTAACGGAATTAGAAAAAAATGGATTTGCTTATAATTCTGGCACACAGTGTTTATAAATAAATAAATATATATATATATATATATAGAGAGAGAGAGAGAGAGAGAAAGAGAGATAGATAGATAGATAGATAAATAGATTGATTATCAACTATGTGTTCGTCTTTCTGTCTGTCTCTGTCTCTCTGTTTCCATATTTTCAAACTCTGTCTCCTCCAAAACTAAAAGTCACACATTCCTCTTAATTTATTTTTAAGTTTTAATATTAAATCAGTGTGTATGCGTATCACGATGCTATGTTGATAAGGCCAACAGCTTTCAATGCCACGGTTTCAGTTTCGATTTACCTGATGGCACGCGAATATTTGTTTGTTATTGTTGAAATCACGAATCATTAATATTATATTCGATATCTGGACAAATGAAAATATCATATTTAAGCGTATTTTACGCTCGAGCAAAGCTAGGAGCACCCTCCGTCTAGTATATATATATATATATATATATATATATATATATATATATATATATATATATATATACATAGAGAGAGAGAGAGAGAGAGAGAGAGAGAAATGATATATACATAATACTTGCTCAAAGTAAATACTGTTGAGATCTTCTCTAGAGATAAACGTATTACTCGGAAAAACATGTCCAAGAACTATAATTTCTTACCAAAAAAATTCCATTATATTTTAACCTGACCTTTGTTCACAATGTCTTTAATATTCTCGTTTACATTCACAACAAAAATATGATCTCCATACATATGTATTTATGAATATATAGATACATTTATCTGTATGTACATAAAAATGTATATTCTACTAAATATATATATATATATATATACATGTGTGTGTGTGTGTGTGTATGCATGTATGTAGGTTGGTAGGTATAGGCTTTTGTATGTTTTCTCAAGTTTTTTAAATGACCGGTTTACTGGATCTCCATTAAATCATATGGTGCATTCTGGCGCAAAGCGAATGTGATTTTGCGTTTGGTCTTTGCTCTCGAGCGAGCATAATTGACGGGCGAGGTATAGAAGCACGCAAATGAAAGAAAAACACACGAGAATTGTTCAAGTAAAGAAAACACCAAATAAAAAAGTAAAATTACAATTTTTTATTTACTGTTTTTTTTTATCAATAGAACACAAAATAATGAACGAAAATAGAATTTCTCTCTTTCATTATACAGTTCTCTGAAGTTTATGGAGAAGATTGAATACAATATCTCACGTATATATATATATATATATATATATATATATATATGTATATATATGCATATATGTGATTATATATCTATATGCATACACACATGAACATGTGTGCGTAAGCATATGTGTATATAAACAGGCATATATATATATATATATATATATATATATATATATATATAATATAATATAAAGCTGAACGTCTGTGTGTGTATGTGTGTGTGTGTCTGGTCACGAATAGGCTCCTATATGATTGACCATTATAAAAAAAACTGATTGCATATAATGATAGAATATGTATCGAGGATCAGGAATGGATATGTTTGATTTGGCAGAACAGCGGTTCATAAAATTGTGGGGTCTGCGTTCGTGCCTGGCCCCCAAAGTATGGAAATAAAAAAAATGAAAAAAAAAAATTTATAAGGGGTTTTAATATAGATGTACATAAAAACACATTGATAAGTATGTTTTAACTGAAATAAGGATGGTATAATAACATTGTGGGGTCTGCGTTCGCGCCTGGCCTCCATAGAATGGAAATAGGCACACATTTTAATAAAGACTTTTCATATCTATCTGCGTAAGTATACTTTGATAATTATGTTTCAGTTTGAAGAAATATGGTATAATAAAATTATGGGGTGTTCGTTCGCGCCTGACCTGCATAGAATGGAAATATGTCACACAGTTTAACGAGTTTTTTTTTTTATATAGATCCACATAATATTGTGATAAGTGTTTCAGTGTGAACAGTTATAGTATAATAAATTATGGTGTTTATCTATTTAATTTTTACTTTCATCATATTTTGCTTTGGTTTTGATAGCTCCAACTTCGAAGCTATCTCTTTACAACCCTTCCTTTTCATAACCTATTATACTTTCATAAATCATAGTGCATTTTCTGTAGGCTGTGTTTTCATATAACCAAATGCAATACACTTCCGTAAAAACATAAATATGTCGAATTTACAATATCGCCAAAACGTAAATGAATTAATATTCTAATTTGAATACGAATTTACTTCAGCTTAGTTGGTAGAGCAATGGACGTAAACAACCAGTAAATCTGACAACGTCTAGCTACATTAATATGTCGTAGAATGATGCATACGTGTCTCCGGATGACTATAGTTTACATAATAATATAATCAGAATAAATTGCTCGATATATCATGACATTAAACACTGTAAAGTCATTATATGTAAAAAAAAAAAAGAATAAAAGAAAAACTAAACGAAAGAAGAAATAAAATAAAACGTTCGATTGTCTAGATTTGATAAGAAAAAATAACGTCTTCGATAACATTATATATATATATATATATATATATATATATATATATATATATATATATATATATATAATAGCATGGGTACCCGGCGTTGCCCGGGTGTTTGGAGGTGTATGTTGAGCAAAAAAAAAAAAACAAGAAAGCGGTCAATTTTTTAACTTTGACTACTATTATGGCTCCTTAAAATTTACTGTTTTGGGCTCAAATCCAGTTATTAAGTTAGATCCGTGTCCATGGTACCTATATCTAAAATTCCAATATTTTACACCCAAAATTGTAAGAGGACTTTGGTAGAGTTCTCAAAAGTCAAATCATTGAACTTTGATCCCTTAACAGTCCAATTTCTGACCGAAAACCGATCACATAAACTTCACCAAATCTCAGTCCCGTGCATATTAAATTTGGAGTCTGTAGACTTAAAATTGATAGAGTTATAGTTTGGGGAAATGTACACACAGACACACACACAGACACGTTCACTTTTGTAGATATACTAGCATGGGTGCCTGGCGTTGCCCGGGTATTTGGAGATTGAGCAAAAAAAAATAGAAGGGGTCAATTTGATTATTTTTTACCCCTTTTATGACCCATTAAAATGTACTGTTTTGGGTTCAAATCAAGTTATTAAGTTAGATCCCTGTCCAAGAAATCTATAACTAGAATTTCAAGTTTTTTGACACAAAGTCCTCGGAGGAGTTTGGTAGAGTTTTCAAAAGTAAATCGTTGAACTTTGACCCCTTTAGCAACCAAATTACTGACCGAACACCGATCACCTCGATTTCTCCCAAATCTCCGTACCCTGTATCCCAAATTTCGACTTTGTAGCCTTTCAATTGGCAGAGTTATTGCGTAGGGAAATATACACACACAGATACTTTCACTTATATATATATATATATATATATATATATATATATATATATATATATATATATATATAAGGAAGAGAGATGGAGAGGAGAGAAAGATAGAGCAGAAAATGGAAGTGTGTTTGTGATTTTGCTGCACTGGTTTTGATTCGAAACCTAATAAGCATTTAGGTAGTCGTAAACTGTGACTGCCATTAGTTATAGTAACTCCTAAGGGAAAGCTATCAATATTTATATACAATATTTCTTATGCATAAAACTCAATTGTGTTAGCATAAATTATGCACATATATATGTATAATGTTGCGCATATATATGCATTTATGTTAATATACACTTCCCTACAAAGGGAAACCCTCATGCAGCGTTCAGTTCTTTATAACCAAATGTTTCAAAACGACCGACTTAATTTTACAAATCTTGCCGCAGGTACTATATACACCTTGCTTGTTAGTATTTGTGAGTTGCTATATTCAATTCACGGTCAAAACTTGGTATATTAGCTTTGATCATGAAACTTCATTTGACTATGTGTCGGCGATGTTTAATACTGGTTGCCATGCAAAAAAAAAAACGTTTTTCATTTCGTACTCTCTCTGCTGTACCCTATATAATACGCGCTCTGATTCTCGCTTCTCAGTGGGGGGAGAAGTGGCTGGTTACTTTTAATGCATTTAATACCAAATGTCTGTCTACGCATCATCAACGTTCTGATACCCATCTGGCATCAACTGAAATGAACGGCTCTCATCTTGAGGAGGGCCCATGTTTTGACAAGCTCCTGGGCCTTACTTCTAATCTGAAATGGAACACGTACATCAAATCTGTGGGCAAGGTCGCAGAGAAAAGGTGGCATCTTTCTAACGATCCAGTAGATACCTCACTGCTGATGCAATTCTCTACCTACATAAGAGCTAGATGCGTCCAAGGATGGGGTACTGTTGCCACATCTGGGCAGGTGCTGCTAGAAAGATCTTATCCTGCCTTAACAGAGTTTAAAACTGACTTCGTAGCCAAGTGGGGGAATCCCTTTTCTCTTACCTGCAGCCTCTTCCTCACAGAAGAGATATTGCGAGCCTGTCTCTGGTTTATCGTTATTTTTATGGCTAGTGATTGCCTGAGCTCCAATCCCTGATCCCCTCTCGCCAAAGTTTCACGAAAAACACTCGTCTAGCTGAAAACACTATCAATAATTGCCCCCACTCTTTATCTGTGCCTAAACCTAATATTGGATTTCATGAACAAAGTTTCTTTCTTAGAACTGTACACCTGTGGAACTCGCTTCCTTCTAACTGCTTACCGTCTGACTTTGATATCGTCCTCTTCAAATCCAACATAAACAAGTTCTTGATGAGCCGTCCTCCTTAAGTAATCCAATTTACAAAATTTCCACTACTAACAATTATTACGACATTGTCCCATTGACCACTGTACTCTTATTAACCCTTATCCCTGAGTGACCTCCGGGCCTTAATAAGCGGTGGGTCCTTTGTAAATAAAATCATAAATACACTTGCATCACTCGTAGTTATACATTTTTATGTCAAGTTGTTATTTTTAAGTTGTTTTGTTTTAATATATCTTTAAAAACTATCTCATATTTCGGACTTTTATCATAAAACACTTTCGTAGGGAACCTGAAATTTTCCCAAAGCTTTGGTATCCAGTCTAATACATTGAAGAATCAAATAATTTATCTCGGCACGGAATTGTTTTAAAATATACGGAGTTGATCCAGCAGTACAACGAATACAATTTGATCACCCTATGCATGATAGATGACAAGTGCTGGGAGTTTATTTACAATAAAGTTGGAGTGCAGGGAGTCGGACTCACTTTCGTTTCTCAACGAGCTCGGTCCAGCGGCAGAACAGGGTCAAGACAGCTGGAGGCAAGGTGGAGTGCAGCATCTGTCGGAAGTGTCGACGTGTTCCTAAATACCACGCTTGGTCATCTATCTGGTACTGACTCGGCTAATCTTTCCATACGTTGCTTGATCGAACGAACCCCAGTGTGTCAACGCGATTATGTCATACACAAAATATTCACATGTGTACTTAATGTACCGCATTTGACTTTAATGTTATGCTCTAAATATTTAAGTTCATGTGAAATTCATGAGCTTACTCCAGTTTTCACCATACGTATAGCATACAAAACAAGCGCGCAATTTAAAGAAATAGATATATTATGAATGGCATATTTTTCTGAATGCACGCAACTGACCTCATTATCGCATAAAGGATTTCCGTGCAAAGGTTTTGAATGCATTCGACTTTTCATTTAATCTCGCAAAGCCGTAAATTCTTCCAGTTGTAAATAAACGTATGGGAACACAGACGATATAGATAGCATCATTGCAAAACATAGATATCAACGTCGCTGCAAAAATCTTACTTTATTTAACACAGTCATAAATAGGTATTTGTTCGGTGTGTGGATCGCCGAAGTGAAATCGTTCTTTCCTCTATTGGTGAAGTTCATTAAGCGATTTGATGAGCCCTGGTGAGCATTCCATTGTCAACTTTAGTTCCCAATCCGTGGTCCGTGGACCCAAATAAGTAATCATAGTTGATATTGCGTGATTCTCCATTGCATAGCACAGATTGACTAACGTACCTTGCATGGTGTTTGTTTTTGTTTTTTTGTGAACAATCAAGATACTATATAATTTGTGGTCTTGTTGATACAGTAGATAAGATATTTTTTCCATTTCAAAAGTATAGAGGTAAATAGATATTCATCACTACGAGTAGAAAAATATGTTTATTAGAATAAAGAAATTGATGACAATGAGAACTAACCAGGTTAGCAATTAAGTCCACAAATCGCCAGGTCATTTATCTCATGGAATTATAAAATAATTAAATGATTGATTTTTATTAGCACTTCACAATCCCTTTTATTTTTCATTAAGGAATGGTTTATTCGTGAATTTTGAATCATAGAAATCTACAAAAAATACGGGTTCTATGTCATTTTATATTAATAGTAAGAAAAACCCTCAAACCTCGGAACCTTCGTAGAAGTCCGTAGTAGTACGTAAATAATTTTTTTCATAAAGATTGTGTATGTAACTTTTTTTTGCTGCATCATTTTACAGCTAGTGTTCGTCTATAAATGCCTTAGAATAGGAGTGTCTGCAGGTCAAGCGCGTTTTTGGGAAGGTCATCTCATTTGAGCATAAACTCCAGGCGTCTTGGTTTGGCCGCAAATTTTTCTATTACCTTATTGTGCAATTCATTTCTTTGCTCTAAGTCTTTAAGCATTTCCTTCTCAATTGAAATTCGGGCTAAAGACGAAAGTCGATCCTCAGCCATAGTGCATCTTAAAAATGATCGTATTCTGTCCAAGGTTGAGAAACTTCTTTCATTTGAAACTGAAGTAGCGGGAATGGTAAGGAAAAGTTGTATCAGTCTCACAGTTTCAGACATTGCAGACAAAAAACCGAGTTCATGAAGCATCTCCAAAATAGCTTTATTTGAGGTACATTTTTTGAAATCATTGTCAGAATACAAATACCTGAGCTCACTTGTCAAGGATTTTCGGTCAAAAATACCAGGGTATTTTTTCTGCAACGCATCTATATGTTGCTTAGTGAATGTACAGGAAAAAACTTAAAACTTCTTCACATCGAGCAATTCAAAATATGAAAAGTCTCCTATGTTGGCGAATCGATCCTTCAGTGACGAAATGATGTTTTGAATTATTTCAAAATATACACTTTTGTAGTTGATTCGATTTCCCCTAGTTATTTTTGTTGGTGGAGCGTGTGATTCGTCCGATATCTCCATGTCTGTCATCGTTTGTTGGATCATATTTTCATAATGTTCATTGTAACAATTGTTTGATATTGATTGAATGAAATTATGTATTTTATCTTGAGCATATTTCACGTCGAGTTTTCTGCACTGTAAAATGTCAAATAGTTTCTCTGCTTGAGAAAAAATGACATAAAAACAGGTAATAAAAAACATGAAAGTTAAATCATTCAATTTTTACAATAAATTGTCGGTTTCACTTAATGTTGCTTCATCCCATATTTCGCCATGATCAAGAATATCTTCGAGTGCGTTCATTATTTTTTGACGATCGTCTTTTATAGCGGATACAGTTCTTGATTTATAAAACCATCAGGTAGCACACAAAGATGGGATGCTGATTTCAAATTTTCGGAACACACTCTTCCGTTTCGTACTAGATGATGTGAATTTACTAAAGCTGTGTAAATGTGAAAAAAATATTTTAACGCCATTAACATTTTCCATACTTTTACTCAAAACTAAATTAAGTTTATGGGCATAAGAATGGATGAAATCGGCGTATTTAAATCCCCTCTCTCTCAATTTAATTTGCACTCCGTTCTGTTCACCTGCCATCAAGGCTGCTCCATCATAAGTTTGACAAACCAATTTTGATTTTACATCATCGAAGGAATTTAAAGACTTCTCGATTACATCAGCTAATCTTGTGGCACTTTTGTCATCGCTCACGTCATGAAATCCAAGGAATCGTTTAATAATTTTGCATCCATTCACATACCTAACCATGATCGAAAGCTGTGCATGCATTACACAGTCAGTTGTTTCATCAGCCTGCACTGAAATAAATGGGACACTTCGAATTTCAGCGTAAATAACATCAGCAATCACGTTATCAATTGCAGATATAATTTCATTCTGTATTGTTCTGGAAACACCTGAAAATTGCCTAGAGCCTTCTTTTGCAGAAAGTTTTGATGCAAACAGACTGTCAATTTTAGAGAAACACTGCAATAAGTCTCGATAATTACATTTGTTAAGACTATCTTCCCCTTCATCGTGCCCACGCAATGGTAGTTCTTGTTTGCAAAGATATAATATTGCGTTTATCAGGTGTTTCAGATATTGTCTATTTTCTTCGACCAATTTATTGTGTCTTTCTCTTTCAATATGTAACTATGTCATACATGCCAAATGTTTTTAAACGCTTATAATTGTTCAAATGAGTCATTGATTTCAAATGAATTTTGCAGTCAGCCAAAATATGCCTATAATCAGAATAGCCAGTATCAGTCCATGATTGTCCTGATTTAGGCGTGAAAAGCGAGCAAGGCCAACAATAGAGTTTTTCCTCAGATTTACTGGCACATAACCAGTCAATGTCATTAAACCATTTGGATTGGAAGGAACGAGTTCTAACCATATTCACCAATAAAGGAGATGGGCGCCCAACTTTAATAATTTCTCGCTTCTCGGCTACATTTCTCTGGCCAAACGATCTATTTACCAGGTCTAGCACAATATCCATTTCCATTATATCTAATTTTAAATTCAGATCATTAACAGTAAATGCAGTAAAACTTTTTTTTTAATGTTTTAGAGAATAATCTGCTTACCCGTGAAACAGGAAAATTAGCCCAAGTGACGTTATACGCAAAATACAGGGAACTTCCTAAAAGTAAATTCCATCTGATGAATCTTGAAACATATGGTATCTTGACCAGTTGAAGTTATCCGTGGAAACACTGAGAACATTGAAAATTTTAATTTTATCCAAAAATTCTAAGATACAAAGAATTCGTAAATAAAGTCCGTGGTAAAATTGAATGTAGTGAAGCGACTGAAATATTTCGGCAACTGAAGTAATGTTTTCCAAAAACGGCGATTAAATTTTCCCATAGAATAAAAGGTAATATTGATGAATAAAGTTGAGTTTAAATAGCTGTGAAATGATGGATGCAGCAAGAAAAGTTACATACAGGGTTTTTATGAAAAAAAATTACAAAGTATTTACGTATTACTACGGAATTCTACGAAGGTTTATTGGATTGACGGATTTCTTAGTATTAATATAAAATGACTTAAAACCCGTATTTTTCGTAGATTTCTATGATCTAACATTCACGAAAAAAAAATTCTTCAAAAAAACAAATTCACTCTTATTCAAAACCTGTTCTTTATTAATTAATGAAACAATAACTTCATCACTGATATTTATTTACAATCTGATATACACGCGTTGTTATGTTTACACAGAACTATTCGTGCTACTACATATTGCAACAGTAGTAGTAATCGTTTTTCATGTGTTTATGCGTATGTATGTGTCTAGAGATCTCTCTCCCCCCTCTCTCTCTCGGTCCCTCATCCTCTTCCTAAAACAGACATCAACAAGCTCGATCGTGCTAAATATTTTAGGCACTATAAGTGGGCTTCACTTTGCGGGTGATTACAGAAAAATCTGGATTTCTCTTACATTATGATTATTACGAGTAAAGGTTTGGCTTGGCACGAATTACGGACGTTCAACGTCATAGCCGCTGTTATGGAGTTTTCAATGAATCTGGCGGTGGCCGGACAAAGACAACCCGTTCAAAACAGTATCCTTGTATTATTCCCAGATATATTTATGAATTTTTTGCTACTTATTTATCGAAACTTGAATAGATATGTAATTCAATTGAGATCAGACTAAGTATGTTTGCTTGAAATTAATGGATGATTTTTTAATCCATTTTGAATAACATTAACCGAATTATTGGTCGTGCCGGGCATGAGTGGCACTAGTCCCATCTCCGCCCCTGATATATATATATATATATACAGAGAGAGAGAGAGAGAGAGAGAGAGAGAGAGAGAGAAAGAGAGAGAGAGAGTGGGATTCTTTATAAGTTTGGATTTCGGTTTCTATTCAGGTTGATGCTCCCATGCCATATGATTTCTTTTAATCATAACTTTATAATGCATAAGAATCAATAGAAAATTGACTCTGTAATGATATATGCGAAATTTGCATGAATTAAAAATAATTATGTGTGTATGTTCTTACTTTAACAAAAGAGATACGATAATATAAGGGCGTCTCTATTTACGCAAAGTATCCACAAAATGCAAACATCATTATATTACATATGGACGAGTTCGCTATTGAATTTCGACAGGTCCCGCTCGTTTGTTTAATTTGGGCAAGTCGTTTTCCTGGCTTTTCTTTTAATATTTCCCACATTTTTATTAGAATAGTGTGCCCGTTTCTAATCAATAAATGATTGTTTCTGACGAGGATTTTATTAAACTTAAGATTTTAACTTTAGTAACGGGTTGTGAATAGAAAGACTTACAGAAAGTGTGAAAGATAACAATATAGAACAAGAGATCGACTGATACACATATGGACAAAAATAATGCATTCGAAAATGAAAATCTGATGAATGGCTTAAAACAATGATAAAGATCTTCTTATCTGACGAGGGATTTTCTATCCATTATTACTATAATAGCTATACCTGAAACCAGATAAGTATCAATGCGTCTGCAGGTATTTTTATCAGCTAGGAGTGTGAATAACAACCCTTGGAAGATATAAGAAATCGATCATTTAACCTCGATAAGACAAAGAAGAGGAAAACATTGAGATTTGCGACGCTAGCGACGCTAGCGACTTGTTTTCTAAGAGAGCCCTACCCTTTTTGTTAGACTCGCGTACGTTTTTGATTTCGTTCTAAAAAATGCATTTTTCAAGTCTTTATATTCTTTTTCTGGAAACAGCACTTATTTCAATTGCTTGAGATCGACAAAAATGCTGACGATTCTGATCCCAACATTTTTTTTCTTTTCAGAGTCTTGATGACTGTATGTACTGCACATTAAACTGATTTAATACGAGGGGAGTGCAATAAGTAATGCCCCTGACCCACTTCCAGTTGCCTGATCTAGCTGAAATTGTTCCTGTGCAATGATTTATAGCTCTACGGGTTATGTGGCAAATTACAGCACTGACATAATTGCGGTTTCTGTTTTACAGGTGATTGAACTGAGTCAGGTATAAAATGGAGCCTGTTGAATGTCGAGTAGTGATCCGGTTTTTGTATTTGAAAAGACGCACACTATAGGAGACTTTTGTTGAAATGAAAGACACTTATGGTGATAATGCCCCATCATATCACCTTGTAAAACAGTGGCATCGTGAATACAAACATGACCGTAAGACTGTGAAAACAGCTTCCAGACCTGGTCGCTTCCCTTCTGCCATTGATGAAGCATCTGTCCGTAAAGTTGAGGCTGCCATGTTGGAAGATCGGTGCATTACTATTCAACAAATCGCCCAAGATGTCGAGATTAGTGCAGGGTCTGTGGAAACTATCATTCATGACCATTTGCATATGCATAAGGTGTCTGCCAGATTGATTCCCAGGTTGCTCACACCATTTCAGAAGCGAAAACGCGTCGAGTGCTCGAGGATGAATTTGGAGATGTGCCAAAAAGATGAGTCAAAGTTTTCAAAAGACTGATTACACAGGATGAAACCTGGGTCTATCACTATGATCCAGAGACCAACCCCCCCAGTCAATACAGTGGAAGCACTTGGACTCACCACCTTCAAAGAAGGCAAGGATGCATCCCTCCGCTGGCAAGGTCATGCTCACAGTCTTCTGAGACCAAGACGGAGTAGTGATGACAGATTTCCTGCCAAAGGTTACCACAATTACAGGAATCATTTATGCTTCACTTTTGAGGAAATTAAGGGAAGCTATCAAAATCAAGAGGCGGGGTAAGATCAGCAAAGGTACCCTCCTCCTGCAGGACAACGCTCCGGTCCACAACTCGCATGTTGTCAGATCAGAAGCACGGACGTGTGGTTATGAAATCCTTCCCCATCCCCCTACTCTCTTGACCTTGCACCCTCTGACTTTCACCTCTTCCCAGCCATGAAGTCGTGTTTGAATGGAAAGCGTTTCCCAGATGATGCAGCATTAATTCTAAAGTCACGTCGTGGTTGGAGGACCAATCTGGGCTGTTCTACAAAAACAGTTTCCAAAGCTGCATCAAACGCTGAGAGTAGTGGATAACTCTGGGTCGTTCCTATATAGAGAAAAACTAATAACTGTGTCATGTTTTGTTGCTCTACTACTATGGAAAGTGGGCAGGGGCATTACTTATTGCACGCCCCTCGTATATGTGACTTTACTGCAAGTAGGAAGTGTGTAAACTCCTTATTTTGCACTACATATTATTAAATTAGTCTTTTCACTCGATGTTTATTCCAAACCTTAGATTGTACAAAAATAACTTTGGAAAAAGAATGTCTGTCAATTTGTCTATTGTTTTTCATATGCAAATATTTCTCACAGGGGAAGATAATGCATTCAATAATAATGGAATATCGTGATTATAACGGGATATATGACACTTAATATATTTATTCAAGCAGTGGGCATCGCATATATTGTTCCCCCCGTGAAATTGAGGGTGGACCAATAAATCACCATTGTCCGTTCGTCCGGTTTTTTTTCGCACGTTTCTTAATAACTAGGTCTTGGATTTTTTGCAATTTTGCACAAACATTAAACGTGATATGAGTAAAAAGTAACGGAACGGATTTCCGGGAAAACTCCCCCCACCCCGGGGGAATACCTGTCGGTTAAAATGGCTAAAATTGACACTTTTGTGCTTATTAAAAAAAAAACACGATTTTTATAAAATTTTATGAAAAGTTGAAACTAACTGATATCTATAGAAGTTTGTTGGTCTATACATAACGACGACTCTTGTGTGTGCCCCAGGTTTTTTTTAGGGCTAATTAAAATATTATATTTTTTGGACTATTTTACCATATTTACCCTACATTTTCTGTGTCTGTCTATTTAGCAATTTTGCAGGTGCTGAACACAAATTTAAATATGTTAAGGCCTTGGGAACTTTAAGGTGTAAAACTGAACGGTTTGTAACTTTTCACCCTGGGGAATTTCATGGTTAAATCGGGGCGGGGGGTAAAAGCTGAACTTAGTCAGGTTTATGCGTTGTTGAATGTGCACTCGCGGGGGAGGGGATGCAATGCATGCTTCCCTTGCTTTTCTAGTAGTTATAACGGCCCGGTGTAGCAAGTAGTTTTCTTATTTAATAGTAATGAACATAGACGGACCACACACATATAACATATTTTGTTTATGTCTATCGTTCGTGAAATCTACTTTACAAATCGACGTTAGAATTGAAGTATAAGTGAATTATTTGTGCCTATTTCCCAATAACAATATGCCTGTCTGGGGAGTTCACAACCTTTTAAACTGGAATTTATATCGGTTTCCGTATTTGTAAAGATGGTACGAATAAAAGAAAAAATGGGTAAAATTTAATAATGAACTTAATCTTCGGTGAAAATTGTGTTTATTTAGCTGTCTTCCTTCAAGAGGGGAGGTTTTTTTCCAATTATTTTTTAACATTTTTTTCCATCTACATGTTTAGCTAGAAGGGTACAGGTTAGTTCAGCTGTTTATCGGAAACGATCTTGAAATTGGTGGAAGTAACGTTGTTAGCAAACGAAATGGAAATAATGGTTTCAAATTATTTTTTGAATGGATTCATGTCTGTTAATTTATTGCTTGAAGCTGTTACGAAAACATTTTTTAAATTGCCTTCCCCACATATCTATAATATAAAGCTGAATGTCTGTATGTGTGTGTGTGTTTCTCTCTCTCCCTTTCCCTCTCTCTCTCTCTCTCTCTCTTTCTCTGTGTGTGTGTGTGTGTGTGTGGCTGGTCAGAAATAGGCCCCTATACAGTTGACTATTTTAAAAAACTGATTACATATAACGATAGAAGATGTATCGAGACACGGGAATGGGTTTGTTTGATCCTGCAGAACAGTGGTCCATTAAAATTGTGGGGTCTACGTTCGCGGCTGGTCTACAAAGTATGGAAATAAAAAAAAAAATTTTTCAACCGTTTACAAGTGTTTTTGATATAGATGTACATGAGAATAATTTGATAAGTATGTTTTAACTTAAATTGGGATGGTATAATAAAATTGTTGGCCTGCGTTCGCGCCTGGCCTCCATAGAATGGAAATAGGCACACATTTTAATAAAGACTTTTCATATCTATCTGCGTAAGTATACTTTGATAATTATGTTTCAGTTTGAAGAAATATGGTATAATAAAATTATAGGGTGTTGGTTCGCGCCTGACCTCCATAGAATGGAAATATGTCACAAAGTTTAACAATGTATTTTTGTAATATAGATCCACAGAATATTGTGATAAGTGTTTCAGTGTGAGCATGTATGGTATAATAAATTATGGGGGTTATCTATTTAATTTTTACTTTCATCATATTTTCCTTTGGTTTTGATACCCCCGAATTCGAAGCTATCTTTTTACAACCCTTCCTTTTCATAAGCTATCATACTTTACTAAATCATAGTCCATTTTCTGTAGGCTGTTGTTTAACCCAGTCAACGACGGGTACTTTTGCTAGAATATATATATATATATATATATATATATATATATATATAATTAGATATTGATATATATACACACATTTATATACATATATATATATTCAATATACACATATACATACACATACGCACGCGCACACACACACACACATATATATATATATATAAGTAATAATAAGTAAATATAAAATAAAGTATATATTAATAAACTTGGAAATTATGAAAACTGAGCTGCATAATTTTATGAGAAAACACTTGACAAAGTATAGGCTGGCTCAATGAATTTAGTATTTCAGATTGTACTCCCTCTCTATCTATTTATCTATCTATCTATCTATCTATCTATCTATATATATATATATATATATATATATATATATATATATATATATATATATATATACTAGCTATTCTGCCCGGCTTTGCTCTGGCCCTATGTACTGTTCATACCTTTATGTGCATATGTATATATTAAAAAGTGTGAATATGTACGGTGATGCCTTTCTATATAATAGCCTTCCTTAACTAACATAGAGAAATATTGGTAAGCGCGCAGACGTCGCATTTTTTGGAACTTTGACCCCAATTTTGACTACTTAGCATTCATTGTTTTTGGCTCAAATTATATTAAAATGTTGGACCCATGTCCAAGTAACCCACATCTAAAATTTCAAGTGTTTAGACACAAAATTCGCGGAGGAGTTTCGTAGAAATTGTAAAGGTCAGCCCTGAAACCTTGACCTTTTACCAACCAAATTTTCGTCTAAAAACTGAAAAAAAAGCTTACTGTATATCTGAATACCCTTTATGTAAAATATCAAATGTTTAGACCCCAAATTCGCTTAATAATTTGCTAGAGACCGCAAAGGTAATATCTTTAAGACTTTGACTCCTTGGAAGCCAAATTTTCAGCTTAAAAACGATTATAAATCTTGCCCTATCTCTGAATTCGCTTTATGAAAAATTTCAAATGTTTAGACCAAAACTTAGGCGAGTAATTTGGTAGAGACCGCAGCGATCAATTTTTAAAATGTTGACCCTTATTCTGACCCTTTAACATTTATTCTTCTGGGCTCAAATTGAATTATAAAGTTAGATCCATGTCAAAAAACGTATATCTAAAATCTCAAGTGTTTAGCCTCAAAATTGGCTGAGGAGTTTGGTAGAGTTCTCAAAAGTAAAATTGTTAAACTTTGACCCCGTAACCACCGAAGGTCTGGGAAAAATCAGATTAAAAAGATTTTCCCCAATCTACATATTTCGTATCTAAAATTTTGAGTCTGTAGACCGAGAATTGACAGAGTTATTAGGTTGGGAAATGTACACAAACAGACAGACAGACAGATATTTTCTCTTTTATAGATATAATAGCATTTCAGCCCGGCATTACCCGGGTGTTTGGAGGATGTGTAAGTTGAGCAAAAAAAAAAGTTGCTAGTAGGAAGGCAGGCTCGAACCCGTACCGTGAAGGAGAAAAAAAAACGGAAAAACTGACCTCTTTGCTGTTACGACCACCGCCAAACCGGAATTGAAGTAGGTTAAAATTAAGGCTATACAATGGAAAGGAGAGGATGACTTACACACAGACACACAGACACACATACACGTTTACTTTTATAGATATATTAGCGTGGGTGCCCGGCGTTTCCCGGGTGTTTGGAGGTGCATGCTGAGCAAAAAACAAAAAAAAAAAAAAAAAAAACGGTCAATTTTTTTTAATTTTGCCCTTATTATGACCCTCAACATTTATTGCTTTTGGCTCAAATCAAGTCCTTACATTAGAGCCATTACCAATAAATCTATACCTCAAATTTCAAGTGTTTAGACCTAAAATTGTCGGAGGAGTTTGCTAGAGTTCTCAAAGATCAAATCGTTGAACTTTTACCCCTTAAAAGCCACATTTCTGGCAGAAAACCGATCACATAGACCTTCTCAAATCTCAGTACCCTGTATATCAAATTTCGAGACTAAAGATTGACAGAGTTGTTGCTTAGGGAAATGCACACACACACACACACACGCACACATTCACTTTGATAGATATATAGACTAACAGTTCCGCCCGGCTTTGCTTGGGCCCTCTGTACTCTTCAGAAGTTTATGTGCATATACTTATATATTAAAAAGTGTGAATATGTAAAGTAATGCCTTTCTGTATAATAGGCTTCCTCAACTACCATAGAGAAAAGACAGACAGGAATTTTAACTTTTATAAATAGATAGATAGATAGATAGATAGATAGACTGAATGCAATATATAGTAATGATTTAAAAATTAAAAATAAATACTCATGCACCACCCTCTGAATCGAAACCAAAACTTTCAGCTCACGATTTATTTTGTCTCTGCCATCAATGACTGGGCTATGAATACATGTTTACTGCAAGGGTAAAACTAAAAACATGAACCAATAGCTACTACGCTATGTATTCGTAATGCAGGTGGTCGACCTTCACTTGGAAAATTTCATTTTGTTTTTTTAATTTTCACACTTTTGCACAGATTTTTCCGAGCTAAAACCCAAATATAAAGTTTGTCATGGATTTAAATACCTTATATATGAAGTTTCATGCCTGTAGACCAAAAACTCTAGGAGGCGTTTTGTAGGCAAAATTTGTTAAACAATAATATGTACGTATACATAAATATATATGGAAATAATGTTGTGTTTACTATAAACTGTTTACGCACATATTATGCAAGTATAAATCATGTAGAATATCAGCATGCAAATAATTACACGTAATAGCGTACTAAAGATGATTATCCATTTAGAATACCGAAGCAACTAATAGGGAATGAATTAAAATTAATGTTTAAAAGAATATGCAAATATGCTAGATCTTTTATTAGAGAATGCAATTCCACAACCATATATAAGAACATTTTTTTTTTCTTTTTAAATAAGTAGAAAAGAGGGGTTTTATATGGATATACATACACACAAAAGAAAAATGAATTAATAGGAGTATAGATAGATAGACTAGCATTTCAGCCTGGCGTTTCCCGGGTGTTTGGATATTTCTGTTGAGAAAAAAAAAACGGTAGTAGGAAGGCAGGCTCCACCCCGTACCGCGAAGGAGGAAAAGAACGGCAAAAAAAAAAACCCGGAAGTCTAGGCTGTTACGACCAACGCCAAACCGGAAGTGACATTTTTAAAATTAAGGCTAGACAATCAAAAGAGAGGATGGCTTTCAAAAATATCGGCAAAAAAAGCCAACCCCCCCCCCATAGAAAAGTTCCCAGGTGAAGATATTAATATTTTTAACCAATTTTTCGATATTTGTCGTCTGACATGTCGGTATTTTAAACGCTACTGATCTTGGTAAAATATGTCGCCTCTGTCGAAAGTTGTAGGCAGACATACAAATATACATACATGCATTTATATATTGGTAACAAAAATCTTTCGACCCAAAACGATTGCCCTATCTCTGAATACCCTTTATATCCAAGTTCAAATTTTAGACCAGAAATTGTCTGAGTAATTTGGTAGAGACCGCAGAGGTCATTTTTTTTTATTTGACCCCTATGATAACCCCTTAAAATTAGTTCTTTTTGGCTCAAATTCAGTTAGGAGATTAAATCCATGCCCAAGGAACCTATATCTACAATTTTAAGTGTTTAGACCCAAAATTGTCGGAGGAGTGTGGTAAAGTTCTCAAAGGTCAAATCATTGAACTTTGACTCTTTAATATCAAAGTTTCTGGCCAGACAGCGACCACGAAGATTTTCCCAAAGCTCAGTACCCTGCATATCAAATTTCGAGTCTGTAGACTAAGAATTAACCGAGTTATTGCGGAGGGGAATGTACACAGACAGACACGTTCACTTTTATAGACGTACTAACATGGGTGCCCAGCGTTGCCCGAGTGTTTGCTGAGCAAAAAAAAAAAAAAAAAAAAAAAAAAGCAGACATTTTTTTAATTTGACCCCTATTATAACCACTTAACATTTATTGTTTTGGGCTCAAATGAAGTTATAAGTTAGATCCATGTCCAAGGAACATATATCTAAAATTTCAAGTGTTTAGACCCAAAATTGTCGTAGGAATTTGGTAGAGTTTTCAAAGGAAAAATTGTTTAACTTTGACCCCTTAGCAGCGAAATTTCTGACCGAATACCGATCACATATTTTTTCTCAAATCTCAGTACTCTGCATATCAAATTTCGAGTCTGTAGGCTAAATATTTACAGAGTTATTGCGTAGGGAAATATACACAGACAGACACACACAGACACACAGACACGTTCACTTTTATAGATATACTAGCATATATAAGAAAATTCTATGTTCTTTTTAAATAAGTAGAAAAGAGGGTGTTTAATGTGAATATCAATACATACAAAAGAAAAACGAATTTATAGGAATATAGATAGATAGATAGATAGATAGATAAATAGATAGATAAAAGTGAACGTTTCTGTGTGTCTGTGTACATTTCCCTACGCATTAACTCTGTCAATTTTCAGTCTCCAGACTCGAAATATGATATACAGGTATTGAGATTTGGGAAAATCTTTGTAATTCGTTTTCGGCAAGAAATTTCGCTGTTAAGGGGTCAAAGCTCGACGATTGGTACCTTTGAGAACTCTACCAAACTCTTCCGCCAATCTCGGCTATAAACAATTAACATTTTAGATATAGGTTCCTTGGACATAGATCTAACTAAATTACTTGATGTGAGCCCCAAATAGTTAATATTAAGGGGTCATAATAGGGGTCAAAGTTGATCTCTGAGGTTTCTACCAAATTACTCTTACAATTTCTGGTCTAAACATTTGAAATTTTATATAAAGGGCATTCAGAGATAAAACAAGCTGTTTAATCGGTTTTGGTCGAATATTTGAGCTATCAATATCTAAATGTATGCATATATGTTTGCATGTCCGCTTAAAACTTTCGACAGAGGCGACGGATTTTCACAAGATCAGTATCGTTTGAAGCTCAATCATTCAGACGAAAAATATCGAAAAATTGGCTAAAAACATTAATTTCTTTACTGGGCACTTTTTTTAAGAAAAGGTCGCTTTTTTCGCGGATATTTTCCAAAATCATCTTTTCAATTGTCTAGGCATAATTAAAACCTACGTCACTTCCGGTTTGACGGTGGCCGTAACAGCAAAGACGTCACGTTTTTTTTTCGTTGTTTTCCTCCTTTACCATACGGGTTTGAGCCTGCCTGCCTACTACCACTTTTTTATTATTTTTTTGCTCAACATACACCTTTAAACACCCCGGCAATGCCGAGCTTAAATGCTAGTATATCTATAATAGTGAAGGGGGTTTTCTTTGTGTGTGTGTCTGTTTGTGTACATTTCCCTACGTAACAAATCTGTCAAGTTTCAGTCTACAAACTCGAAATTTGATATACAGGTACTGAGATTTGGGAAAATCTTTTTAATCAGTTTTCGACAAGAAATTTGGCTTTTAAGGATGTAAAGTTCAAAGATTTGACCTTTGAGAACTCTACTAAACTCTTCCGCAAATTTTAAACACTTGAAATTGTAGATATCTGTTCCTTGCAATGGCTCTAACTTAATAACTTGATTCAAGCCCATATAATAAATGTTAAGGAGTCATAATAAGGGTAAAAGTTTAAAAAAATTAATCTCTGAGGTTTCTAAAAAATTACTCTTACAATTTCTGGTCTAAACATTTGAAATTGTGCATAAAGGGTATTCAGAGAAAGGGCAATCTTTTTAATCGGTTTGGCTCGAAAATTTGAGCTATCAATATATAAATCTATGTGTGTATGTTTTCATGTCCGCCTAAAACTATCGACTGATGCGACGGATTTTCATAAGATCAGCATCGTTTTTAAGCTCCCCCGTTCCGAGGACAAATACGGAAGAATTGGCTTGAAACATTAATATCTTCACTTTCAACGGGGCACTTTTTTATAGGTAGGTGTCATTTTTTTTCACCGATATTTTCGAAAACTATCCTCTCTTTTCGGCGGTCTAGCCTTTATTTACACCTACGTCACTTCCGACTTTGCGGCTGATGTAACAGCAAAGACGTCACGTTTTTTTCCGTTCCTTTTCTCCTTCGCGGTACGGGTTCGAGCCTGCCTTCCTACTACACCATTTGTTTGTTTTGCTAAACACACACCGCCAAACACCCGGGAAACACCGGACACCCATGCAAGTCTATCTATATATCTATAAAAGTGAACGTGTCTGTGTATCTGTCTGTCTGTGTCTGTGTGTGTACATCTGCCTACGCAATAACTCTGTCAATTTTATGTCTACATACACAAAATGTTATATACAGGTTACAGAGATTTGGGAAAATCGACCTGATCGGTTTTCGGCCAGAAATTTAGCTGTTAAGGGGTCAAAGTTCAACGATTTGACCTTTGAGACCTATACGAAACTCTTCCGAAAATTTTGGGTCCAAACACTTGAAATTGTAGATATCGTTTCCTTGGACATGAATCTAACTTAATAATTTTTCTGAGCCCAAATTAATGAATTTTAAGGGATCGTAATAGGGGTCAAAGTTAAAAAAAATTGACCGTTGTTTTTTTTTGTTGTTGTTGTTTTTTTTTGGCTCAACATACACCTCGAAATACCCGGGCAACGCCGGGCACCCTTGCTAGCATATCTATAAAAGTTTGAGTGTATGTGCTGATGTCTGTGATTCTGTATACATTCCCTACGCAATAACTCTGTCAATTTACCGTCTACATACTCGAAATAGGATATACACGGTACTGGGATTGAGGGAAAATATTTGTAATCCATTTTCGGCCAGATTGGTCAAAGTTTAACGATTTGACCTTTGAGATCTCGACCATTCTCCTCCGCCAATTTTCGGTCTAAAGACTTGGAATTTTAGATAAAGGTTCTTTGGACATCCATCTAACATTATAAATTGATTTGATCCAAAAACAATGAATGTTAAGGGATCATAATAGGGGTCAAATTAAAAAAAAATTACCTCTACGGTCTCTACGAAATTACTCAGAAAATTTCTCGTCTAAACATTTGCCATTTTACATAAATGGTATAGCGCAAGCTTTTTAATCAGTTTGGTTCGAAAATGTGTTGTTACCAATATATAAATGTGGGTATGTGTATATTTGCATGTCTGCCTAAAACTTTTAATAAAGACAATGGATTTTACAGTATCGTTTTTCAGTTAGACTTTTCAGACGACAAATATCGTAAAATTGGTAAATAACATTAATATCGTCACCTTCAACCGGCACATTTCTACCGGGGGTGGGGGGTCGCTATTTTTGCTGGTATTTTCGAAAGGCATCCTTACCTTTCGATTGTCTAGCGTAATTAAAACCTACGTCACTTCTGGTTTGGCGGTGGTCGTTAAACCAAAGACGTCAAGTTTTTCCCTTCCTTTTCCTCCTTCGTGGTAAGGGTTCGAGCTAGCCTTCCTACTACCAATTTTTTTTTTTTGCTCAACATACACGTCCAAACATCCGGGAAACGCCGGGCTGAAATGCTAGTATGCATATAAAAGTGAAAGTGTGTGTGTGTTTATGTGATATTTGTGTGGCTCTGTATGTTTCCCTACGCAATAACTCTCTTAATGTTAAGTCTACAGACTCGAAATTTTATATACAGCGTATGGAGATTTGAGAAAATATTTGTAATCGGTTTTCGGCCAGGAATTTACTGATAAAGGGTCAAAGTTACTCGATTTAAACTTTAAGAACTCTACCAAACTCCTCTGCCAATTTTGGGTTTAAACACTTGAAATTTTAGATATAGGTTCAATGGACATGACTCTAACTTAATAACTTGACGTGAGCTCAAAACAATAAATGTTAAGGGGGCATAATAAGGGCGTATGTTTAAAAAAATGTCCGTTTTTTTTGTTTTTTTTTGCTTAGCATACACCTCCAAACACCCGGACAACGCAGGTCTGGAATGCTAATATATCTGAAAAACTGGAAGTGTCTGCCTGTCTGTCGGTCTTTCTGTCTGTATGTGTACATTTTCGGAAACAATAACTCTATCAATTTTCACTCTACAGACTCAAAATTTGATATACAGAGTATAGAGATTTGGGAAAATATTTGTAATGCGTTTTCGGCCAGTGATTTGGCTGGTAAGGGGTCAATATTCAACGATTTGTCCTTCGAGAACTCTACCAAACTCCTCTGACAAATGTGGGTCTAAACACTTGCAATTTTAGATATAGGTACCTTTGACATGGATTTGACATAATAACTTGATGTGATCCAAAAACAGTGAATGTGAAGGGCCATAATAGGGGTCAAATTAGAAAAGAAAATTACCTCTGCGGTCTCCACCGAATTACTCAGACAATTTCTGGTCTAAACATTTGAAATTTTACATAAACGAGAGATAGGGTAAGTTTTTAATCGGTTTGGGCCGAAAATTTAAGTTATCAATATATAAATGTATGTATGTTTGCATGTCTGCCTAAAACTTTCGACAGGGGCAACGGATTTTCACAAGATCATTATCGTGTTAGAGCTCGACCCTTCAGACGACAAATACCAAAAAATTGGCTGTAAACATTAACTTATTAACCCTAAACCAGGCACTTTTGTACAGGGGGGTCGCGTTTTTCACCGATATTTTAAAAAGTCATCCCCTCTTTTCGATTGTCTCGCCTTATTAAAACGTACTTCATTTCCGGTCTGGCGGTGGTCCTAACAGCATAGTATTATTCCCGTTATTTTCTTCCTTCGCGGTACGAGTTCCAGCCTGCCTTCTTACTACCACTTTGTTTTTCATTTTTTGCTCAACATACACCTTCGAACAACCGGGCACCGCCGGGCTGAAATGCTAGTATATAAATATATATATATATATATATATATATATATATATATCTACGTATCCACGTATGCTTCTAGTGAAGCATAAAGTTAAACGCCCACGTATGCTTCTAGTGATTTAAAGATTATGATGGATTTTTGAAGCCTGAAAAACGATGTTACGTTTTGCATTTAATATTTTTATTGTTATTTATTATATTTCAAACGGACCTCCGCTATTTGTCACAAAAAAAGTATCGAAATGAAAAATAAAAAGAAAACCGTTAAAAAACTGGAGATGTGTAGCGTGGACAGCGTTCATTCCTAGCAATCATGTTCGAAAGAGTTCACGTGAATTATTATCGCCGTTTGTTTAACAATTACATGTCTATTCCATCACACATATTGAAATCTATTGCGTCTCATTTTTGTCGTTTGAATTAAACGCTTTTACTTTACAACATAAAACAACAAATTTAAAAAACAACAATCTTCTTTCACAAACAGCCAAAATAATTCACGTGAACTTTTTCGAACATGATTGCTAGTCATGAACGCTGTCCGCTCTAAAAATGTCCAGTTCTTTCAACGGTTTTCTTTTTCTTTTTCATTTCGATACTTTT